>NC_060188.1:70504645-70812145 GCF_021184085.1 Oncorhynchus gorbuscha
TATGTGAACCTGGTGGTGAATGCACCCTAACATTTAAACTACTGGTTACACTTTATGATAATCCAGCCAATCTCAATCTCATTTAATAAATTAAATTGTTGAACATACCTTTTCAAGTTCTTCCAATCAAATGAGACATTTTAAACTTTTCCATATGAACCTAGATGAAGAAATGCTCTCAGGTTAATTACATTTGAATTCCCAAATAGCCAACACAGTTTGATTTAGCATTAACATTAATTAATCAATTCAATTTGTTTTTGCAAATTCATTCACATCCACCTCCAACATTACTGATACAGTAGTGATGGTTCATTAACGTCTATAAATAGATTAAAATCGTCTTTGTCGCCTCCAACGAATTCCAAATCCAAACTTTGGAAATATAGGGGGAAAAATTCAACCCTCTCAAATGTTTTAATAATGTGCAAGCTACCAGACGGGGTGGTACCCACTCCCCCGCTAATTAGTGAACACCTCACACATAAAAGGATTGATCTCTGACCTCAGCAACGATACCAACCCTAACTATGCCATTAGTGGATAAACAGTAGAAATCGCAACAAACACTCTCCAAAATCTACCATCGGGCGCAGGCCTTGTAAAGGTTCTTTCCAGTTTAGCCCTGATCTCTTGCCATCCTAGATTGGCATTGGTCCAATACCGCAGTGCTCAGCTGAAGCACGGGCAGGACATGGTAGACATAAAGGGACAGGCGGAGAGAACCGGAAACTAATGACAAACGCAGAAAAGGGAAAAATACTACTAGCTATGGAACCGCGTTTGAAAACCGAATAATTAAAAGTTATCGCAAAAACTTATGACGATGAATGAGCACAAACTCTTCAACAAAATCGTCTTCTACAGGAACAACATTGTCTTCTACAGGAACACCTCGATTTAGCCAAAACTAAATGCAACAATGTCCACGCCAAATTAGATACATCTGATGAGTTGTCTACAAACAAGAGCGCGCAACTTGATAACATGCATGAAGTTTTGTTGAACGTTACTCAAAGTAACAATGTTCTACTCCAAATGCTGCAGACCAATGACAATCAGTTAATAAACACAATGACTAAGTTGGATGACAAATCAGCAGAACTCATTGAAGTTGCTGACCTAATGAATGAACTCAGATGATGAAGATGTAAATATTGATTTCTAATCGACTGGACATGATTTTGAAAAGGCACACACCTGTCTATACAAGGTCCACAGTTGAAGGAATTGTCTGTTGCGCTCCGAGACAGGATTGTGTCACGGCACAGATCTGGGGAAGGGTACCAAATATTTCTGCAGCATTGAAGGTCCCCAAGAACACAGTGGCACTATCATTCATAAATGGAATAAGTTCTGTCATCACTAAGACTTTTCCTAGAGCTGGCCACCCGGCCAAACTGATCAATACGGGGAGAAGAGTCTTGGTCAGGGACGTGACCAAAAACCCAATGGTCACTCTGACAGAGCTCTAAAGTTCCTCTGTGGAGATGGCAGACCCTGATCGAACATTTCTGGAGAGACCTGAAAAGCTGTGCAGCAACGCTCCCCATCCAACCTGACAGCAGTAGATATATTGCAGTGGGCTATGTTAAGAATCCAGTTTATAAATACATGTTGTTTATATAAACATTGTAACAAAAATGCAATGTACAGTAGTAGATATATTAGAATGAGCTATGTGAACAATACAGTATATAAAAACACAGTTTGAAAAACAGTATAAAGGAAACAGGAAGTGTCCAGTCTCAATATACAGTACATGGGACAGCATCGTTGGCTGTGTGTTTGAGTGTATGTGTACAGTGCCTTCGGAAAGTATTCAGACCCCTTGACTTTTTCCACATTTTTGTTATGTTACAGCCTTATTCTAAAATGGATGAAATAGTTTTTTCCCCCTTATCAATCGATACACATTACCCCATAATGACAAAGTAAAAACAGGTTTTTAGAATTGTTTTCTAATTTATATAAATAAAAAATATCACATTTACGTAAGTATTTAGACCCTTTAACTCAGTACTTTGTTGAAGCACATTTGGCAGCAATCACAGTATCAAGTCTTCTTGGGTATGACGCTACAAGCTTGGCACACCTGTATTTTGGGAATTTATCTCATTATTCTCTGCAGATCCTCTCGAGCTCTGTCAGGTTGGATGGGGAGTGTCGCTGCACAGTTATTTTCAGGTCTCTCCAGAGATGTTAGATCGGGTTCAAGTCCGGGCTCTGGCAGGGCCACTCAAGGACATTCAGAGACTTGTCCCGAAGCAACTCCTGTGTTGTCTTGGCTGGGTGTTTAGGGTCGTTGTTCTGTTGGAAGGTGAATCTTGACCAGAGAGTCTTCAGCTGCCCTTTGGCAAACTCAAAGCGGAATGTCATGTGCCTTTTACTGAGGAGAGGCTTCCATCTGGCCACTCTACCATAAAGGTTTGATTGGTGGGCTGCTGCAGAGATGGTTATCCTTCTGGAAGGTTCTCCCATCTCCACAGAGGAACTCTCAAGCTCTGTCAGAGTGACCATCGGGTTCTTGGTCACCTCCCTGACCAAGGCTCTTCTCCCCCGATTGCTCAGTTTGGCCGGGTGGCCAGCTCTAGGAAGAGCCTTGTTGGTTCCTAACTTATTCCATATATGAATAATGGAGGCCACTGTGTTCTTGGGGAACTTCAATGCTGCCAACATTTTTTGATACCCATCCCCAGATCTGTGCCTTGACACAATCCTGTCTCGGAGCTCTACGGACAATTCCTTCGACCTCATGGCTTGGTTTTTGCTCCGACATGCACTGTCAACTGTGGGACCTTTCCAAATCATGTTCAATCAATTACATTTACCACAGGTGGACTCCAATCAAGTTGTAGAAACATCAAGGATGATCAAAAGAAACAGGATTCACCTGAACTCAATTTTGAGTCTCATAGCAAAGGGTCTGAATATTTATGTAAATAAGGTATGTTTTTTTATACATTTGCAAACGTTTACAAAAACAGTTTTTGCATTGTCATAATGGGGTATTATGTGTAGATGGCTGAAAAAATATATATCTTTAATCCATTTTAGAATAAGGCTGTAACGTAACAAAATGTGGAAAAAGTCAAGGGGCCTGAATACTTTCCGAAGGCACTGCATGTAAGTGTGTTTGTGAGTATGGATGTGTGTGAGTGTATATGTGAGTACAAGAGTCTGCTTGTGTATGACGTGTGTCTCTGTGTTTTGTGTGTGTGTGTTGTTAATGGGTGGGTCTAACCCTGAATACTGATTTGTTAAAATTTCATTCCAGCCGGTGTCTATTGCACAAGTTGCCACCGGGTAAATCTATGACATTAAAATGCCTATTTACTTATGTTCCTTCTGACTGCGCAATCCACCATCTCATCAGCCCAGCCAGGCAACTTATAAACTTGATCTCCACTATAAAATCTATCTAGACCTTATCTCACATTTCTTTTAGACTAACATTTTGTTTTCAATAGTGGAGATTTGTATAAACTTTGCTGTCTGTCTCTCTGAAATTTGGAACATTATATATAATTGATCATTAGAACACCCTTTTGCTATTATGTTAGCACACCTGAAAACGTTTTTTCTGATTACAGAAGC
Source organism: Oncorhynchus gorbuscha (assembly GCF_021184085.1). Classification (NCBI taxonomy): domain Eukaryota; kingdom Metazoa; phylum Chordata; class Actinopteri; order Salmoniformes; family Salmonidae; genus Oncorhynchus; species Oncorhynchus gorbuscha. Next base: position 70,508,243 of record NC_060188.1, read on the forward strand.
AATAAAACTAGCCTTCTTTAGAATAGTTGAGTATCTGGAGCATCAGCATTTGTGGGTTCGATTACAGGCTCAAAATGTCCAGAAACAAAGAACTTTCTTCTGAAAGTTGTCAGTATATTATTGTTCTGAGAAAATAAGGCTTTCCATGCGAGAAATTTCCAAGAAACTGAAGATCTCGACTCCTCACAAGTCCTCAATTGGCAGCTTCATTAAATAGTACCCGCAAAACAGCAGTCTCAACGTCAACAGTGAAGAGGCGACTCCGGGATGCTGGCCTTCTAGGCAGAGTTGCAAAGAAAAAGACATATCTGAGACTTGCCAATAAAAAGAAAAGATTAAGAACAGAGACACTGGACAGAGGAACTCTGCCTAGAAGGCCAGCATCCTGGAGTCGCCTATTTACTGTTGATGTTGAGACTGGTGTTTTGCGGGTGCTGTTTAATGAGGCTGCCAGTTGAGGACTCTGTGAAGCATTTATTTGGGCTCCAATTTCTGAGGCTGGTAAATCAAATAAATGTGTCCTCTGCAGCAGAGGTAACTCTGGGTCTTCCTTTACTGTGGCGGTCCTCATGAGAGCCAGTTTGATCAAAGCTCTTGATAGTTTTTGCGACTGCACTTTTCCAGATTGACTGACCTTCATGTCCTAAAGTAATGATAGACTGTCATTTCTCTTTGCTTATTTGAGCTGTTCTTAACATAATATGGACTTGGTCTTTTACCAAATAGGGCTATCTTCTGTGTCACAACACAACTGATTGGCTCAAACACATTAAGAAGGAAAGCAATCCCATAAATTAACAAGGCACACCTGTCAATTTAAATGCATTCCAGGTGACTACCTCATGAAGCTGGTTGAGAGACTTTGTTGAAGCATCATTGGCAGCGATCACAGCCTCACATGTTCTTGCGTATTACGCTACAAGCTTGGCACAGTGTATTTGGGGAGTTTCTCCCATTCTTCTCTGTAGATCCTCTCAAGCTCTGTCAGGTTGGATGGGAAGCGTTGTTGCACACTATTTTCAGGGTCTATACAGAGATTTTTGATCAGGTTCAAATCCAGGCACTGGCTGGGTCACTCAAGGACATTCAGAGACTTGTCCCGAAACCACTCCTGCGTTGTCTTGGCTGTGTGCTTAAGGTCGTTGTCCTGTTGGAAGGTGAACCTTCACCCCAGTCTGAGGTCCTGAGCACTCTGCAGCAGGTTTTCATCAAGGATCTCTCTTTGCTCCATTCATCTTTCCCTCAATCCTGACTAGTGTCTCAGTCCCTGCCACTGAAAAACATCCCCACAGCATGAAGCTGCCACTACCATGATTCACCATAAGGAGGGTGCCAGGCTTCCTCCAGACGTGACGCTTGGCATTCAGTCCAAAGAGTTCAATCTTGGTTTCATCAGACCAGAGAATCTTGTTTCTCATGGTCTGAGAGTCCTTTAGGTGGCTTTTGGCAAATTCCAAGCGGGCTGTCATGCGCTTTTTACTGAGGAGTGGCTTCCGTCTGACCACTACCATAAACACCTGATTCGTGGAGTGCTGCAGAGATGGTTGTCCTTCTGGAATGTTCTTCCATCTCCACAGAGGAACGATTGCTCAGTTTGGTCGGGCGGCCAGCTCTAGGAAGAGTCTTGGTGGTTCCAAACTTCTTCCATTTAAGAATGATGGAGGCCACTGTGTTCTTAGGGACCTTCAATGCTGCCGAAATGTTTTGGTACTCTTCCCCAGATCTGTGCCTCAACACAATCCTGTCTTGGAGCTCTACGGACAATTCCTTCAACCTCATGGCTTGATTTTTGCTCCAGTTGTGTGCCTTTCCAAATCATGTCCAATCAATTGAATTTACCACAGGTGGAATGAAACCAAGTTGTAGAAACAGCTCAATGATTTGTAATGGAAACAGGATGCACCTGAGCTCAATTTCTAGTCTCTAAGCAAAGGGTCTGAATACTTATGTAAATGTGATATTTCAGATTTTTAAAAATAAATTCCCCAAATACAAGTGTGCCAAGCTTGTAGCGTCATTCCCAATAAGACTTGGTGCTGCAATTGCTGCCAAATGTGCTTCAACAAAGTACTGAGTTAAAGGGTCTGCAAACTTATGTGAATGTAATCAATCTATTTATTTTTTTTATATAAAAATGAGCAAACAATTCTAAAAACCTGTTTTTACTTTGACATGGGGTATTGTATGTATATTTATGTGGAAACATTGTATTGAGTCCATTTTAGAATAAAGCTGTAACGTAACAAAATGTGGAAAAAGTAAAGGAGTGTGATGTTATTTGAAACAAGTTGGCTTTTCACTATAGCTTACAGTGTGACATATCTTCTTACAGTCTCACCTGTAAAGAGTATGCTCTCCCTTGGTACGTCCTTCTCTGTTGTCCTTTTGATATATTTAAACTTTCATTCCTCTCACGTTTTCCTTTCCTCTGATTTGGCAATTGTTAACAGTGTTGTGGAAATTCATGAAAACAGAGAGGCTTTGTAATTTCTTCAAACAATCATCTATATTTAATATTGATTAATTATTGCAATAATGAAGCTGGTCTACTGCACACTCTCAGGTGTGTTGCTGAGAGTTTAAACTTTAATGAAAAAACAGAGATCTTCTATAGGAGACCTAAAAATGCTTAGTCAGGGCTGGTTCCACCCCTCCAATGCTGATCCCCAGATCAGCATCATAAGCCACCTTGGGTTAATCTCCTGTGGTCATCTGCACCCGGTGCCATTTCCCAGATGCAAGAATGATTAGACGCAATAAGGGATTGTTCTACTCCTCCAGGCTGTCTCTATCTCGGGTCACACACACCACATCTTATCTATGGAATGCCAGCTGTAGGTTATTATCAACAAGTCAGCTCAAGCTCCAGATGCCCAACTCAGTCCCATAGACACAGATGAGAGAATACTCATCAAAGCTATTAGAGATGCATAAACAGTACTATAATGATCTTGTAATTTTTCTCTCACAACAGCTGCACCAAATATTACACTATTCTTCTACCATTACTCATCCGTGTCCCATTTCTTGACCTTATGTAGCACGTAAACTAAAGAAGATTGTACAGCTGAAGAGTCCGGAGGAGGATCTTCCCACCCAAGGCCCCACCGATACCATCCAGGGAGTCTCTCCCCAATCCGGCCTGAGCTTCCATTCTCAGCTGGTGTTCCTTAACATCTTGGAATCCATTGAGCCAGAGGTGGTACATGCGGGACATGACCAATGCCAGCCTGACTCAGCTGCAGCGCTGCTCACCAGCCTCAACGAACTCGGGGAGCGCCAACTTGTCAAAGTGGTCAAGTGGGCCAAAGGCTTGCCAGGTACAGTACTGGAATAGAAGAAATGTATTTCCATGTTGTTCTTGATTAATTGTTTAGAAGATTACATTTTATTTATAACAAGTTTGCAATGGCATTGCAGCACATTGGAGGTCGTGAAGGCATGTATCATATTTTGATCATTATATTGTAATCAATGATTGTTATCCATTTCCATGTGGTTATTCATTTTCTTCTCAGGTTTTCGGAATCTGCATGTGGATGACCAGATGACAGTCATCCAGCATTCATGGATGGGGGTGATGGTGTTCGGCTTGGGATGGAGGTCCTACAAGAATGCCAACGGCAGAATGCTCTATTTCGCCCCGGACCTGGTTTTCAATGAGTATGTGATACGATGTGAAAGTGAATTCAATTATCTCCGCTAAATTACCTTATTACCACCAGGTCCACCAACTCAGTGTTGTCCCCATTATGTTGGTGGAGATTTCCTCCAGTGAGTTGGCTGTAATAAGTATGGCAGATACCAATTTATTTTTTTGTCCATCTCTTTCTGTCCCTGTCTCTTTTTTTTCTCTCACTCTTTCTCCCTCTCTACCTCCTGCTCACTCTCGGTCTATCTTTCTCACCGATACGTCTAGAATTACATGTGCACAAGGGCTTACAAACCTGGCTTTCAGTAACATTTATATTTAATTTCCTTGTTCGGTGTTCTTTTGTCACATGGAAAGTCCTGAGGAATATTAGATTTTTTTTTTGAAGGCAATCATACAGTGTCTTCAGAAAGTATCCATACCTCTGGAATTATTCCAAATGTATTTCTTACAGCCTGGATTAATATATATTTTCTCTCTCACCCATCTACACACAATACCCAATAATGACAAAGTGAAAACATGTTTTTAGAATTTTTTAAATGAAATACAGAAATATCAAATTTACATAAGTTCTCACACCCGAGTCAATACATGTTAGAATCATCTTTGGCAGCGATTACAGCTGTGAGTCTTGCTGGTTGTTGATTATTGCTAGACAACCATTTTCAAGTCTTGCCATAGATTTTCAAGCATATTTAAGTCAAAACTGTAACTCGGCCACTCCGGAACATTCACTGTCTTCTTGGTAAGCAACTCATGTGTAGATTTGGCTTGGTGTTATAGGTTATTGTTCTGCTGAAAGGTGAATTCATTTCCCAGTGTCTGGTAGAAACAGATTTTCCTCTAGGATTTTGCCTGTGCTTAGCACCATTTCGTTTTTATCCTGAAAAGCTCCCCAGCCGTTAATGATTACAAGCATAGCCATAACATGATGCAGCCACCACTATGCTTGAAATCAACAACTACAATGTTGTTAATCCATCCTCAGGTTTCTCCTATCAAAGCCATTAAATTGTAACTGTTTTAAAGTCACCATTGACCTCATGGTGAAATCCCTGAGCGGTTCCTGTGTCTTCGTAGTGCATTAATAACTTCACCATGCTCAAAGTGATATTAAATTTCTGCTTTATTTTCTTATTTTACCCATCTACCAATAGGTGTCCTTCTTTGCGAGGCATTGGAAAACCTTCTTGGTCTTTGTGTTTGAAATTCACTGCTCGACTGAGGAAACTTTACAGATAATTGTATGTGTGGGGTACAGAGATGAGGTAGTCATTCAAAAACATGCTAAACACTATTATTTCACACAGAGTGAGTCCATGCAACTTATTATGTATCTTGTCAAGCACATTTTTACTCCTGAACTTATTTAGACATACCATAACAAAAGGGGTTGAATACTTATTGACTCAAGACACTTCAGCTTTTCATTGGTAATTCATTAGTAAACATTTCTAAAAATATAATTCCACTTTGACACTATGGGGTATATGTTCCAACATTTACTTGAAAGCCTTCCCATAAGAGTGGAGGCTGTTATAGCAGCAAAGGTGGGACCAACCCCATATGAATGCCCATGAGTTTGGAATGAGATGTTCGATGTGGAAGTGTCCTCATACTTTTGGTCATGTAGTGTATATTACCTATAATGAATGCATTATTAATTGGTAGTATAAATGCTGGAACTAGAGTACCCTTATTAGCATTGATCCATGTAGCTAAGTAATATAGAGAATATAACCTTCTAACATGTACTATAAGCAGTGTTGGGGAAGATTATATAGTTTACCAAGCTACCACACTGGAAGAAGTTAAGCTACACTAAAGCTACCCTTGAGTAAAATATAGTTTACTTAAAGTTACTTTGAAGAAAATTCTTCAATACATCCACACTACTTTGTAATATTTATCATATCTAGATCTGAAATGTCATAGACTACAAATTGCAAGAACAGATCACTTTTAAGTCAGATGTTAACAGAGTGTGTCATTTAGCCTATGAAACACAAAAACTATGATTCAAGCGAGAATTAGGTAGGTCTGATGCAGAGACAGGAAATTATTTCCTACTTCTTTATGCAAAAAATGTGTGTGAGCTTCCAATAGCGACATCTCCACATGACATTTTTTTTTAAAATTAACTATGAAAAAAAAAAAAAGATTCAGTAATAATCACTGCAATCCTGTATTCAGATGGTATACCCTGCGGGCACAACTGGTTGAGATGACATCATTACAACCAGATTTGCCCGCTTAGCAGTAGGTCAAAGGTCACATATAACTATCGTCAAAAAGAGGGAGGATGCCAATTTTGTAATCATTGCAAAAGTTTCACATACTGGTCTCGCCATCTTATCCTCTCATCTATTTGCCCCTCTATACATAATCTCTCATAGCAACAGATGATCCCTTTCTTAATATATTCCCCATAGGCTACCCCCCCGTCTTTTTATTGGCTCATTCTCAATATACTGTATCTCACCCTGTTCCTCCTCTCTTTTCTCATGTCCCCAGCCATCGGATGCACATCTCCAGCATGTTCGATCACTGCATACGGATGAGACAACTCTCCCAGGAGTTTGTCCTGCTGCAAGTCACTCAGGAAGAGTTCCTCTGCATGAAGGCCCTGCTCCTCTTCAGCATCAGTGAGTGTTGTTGCCCAGACAAAGGCTGAGAGGTCCATTAACAGACTATAGAAAGCATCACATTGTGTATTTCTTCTTTCATGAAATTGACTTGCAAGCAATTTCCTTTAGGCCATGTTCATAATGCTGTGGAAATGGAATACAATTTGAGATACACTACATGACCAAAAGTATGTGCACACCTGCTTGTTGAACATCTCATTCCAAAATCATGGGCATTAATATGGAGTTGGTACCTATAACATTCTCCACTCTTCTGGAAAGCCTTTCCATTAGATGTTGGAACATTGCTGCAGGGTCTTGCTTCCATTCAGCCACAAGAGTATTGGTGAGGTCTGGTACTGATGTTGGGTGATTAGGCCTGACTCGCAGTCGGCATTCCAATTCATCCAATTCATTCAATGGGGATAAGGTCAGGGCTCTGTGCAGGCCAGTCAAGTTCTTCCACACCGATTGACAAACCATTTCTGCATGGACCTCACTTTGTGCATGGGGGCATTGTAATACTGAAACAGGAAAGGGCATTCCCCAAACTGTTGCCAAAGTTGGAAGCACAGAATCGTCTAGCATATTCTTGTATGCTGTAGCATTAAGGTTTCCCTTCACTGGAACTAAGGGGCCTAGCCCGAAACATGAAAAACAGCCCCAGACCATTATTCCCCCTCCACCAAACTTTATAGTTGGCACTATGCATTGGGGCAGGTAGTGTTCTCCTAGCATCCGCCAAACCCAGATTAGTCTGTCGGATTGCCAGATAGTAAAGCGGGATTGGTTCATCATTCCAGAGAACTCGTTTCCACTGCTCCAATGTCGGCAAGCTTTACACCACTCCAGCAGATGCTCGTCATTGCGCTATGGTGGTTTTAGGCTTGTGTGCAGCTGCTTGGCCATGGAATACCATTTCATGAAGCTCCCGACGAACAGTTCTTGTGCTGATGCTGCTTCCAGAAGCAGTTTGGAACTCTGTAGTGAGTTTTGCAACCAAGGACAGGCAATTTTTACACGCTATGCGCTACAGCACTCGGCGGTCCCGTTCTGTGAGCTTGCATGGCCTACCACTTCACGGCTGAGCCGTTGTTGGTCCTAGAAGTTTCCACTTCACAATAACAGCACTTAAATTTTTTTTTTTAACCTTTATTTTACTAGGCAAGTAAGTTAAGAACAAATTCTTATTTTCAATGACGGCCTAGGAACAGTGGGTTAACTGCCTGTTCAGGGGCAGAACGACAGATTTTGTACCTTGTCAGCTCGGGGGTTTGAACTTGCAATCTTCCGGTTACTAGTCCAACGCTCTAACCACTAGGCTACCCTGCCGCCCCACTTACAGTTGACCAGGGCAGCTCTAGCAGGGCAGAAATTTGACTTACTGACTTGTTGAAAAGGTGGCATCCTATGACAGTGCCGCATTGAAAATCACTGAGCTCTTCAGTAAGGCCATTCTACTGCCAATGTTTGTCTATGGAAATTGCATGGCTGTGTGCACGATTTTATACATCTGTCGGCAACAGGTTTGGCTGAAAAAGCCACATCCACTAATTTGAAGGGATTTCCACATACTTTAGTATATACAGTATAGTGTATCTTTCATTGAAACCAATCAGTGCATTTTTTATAGTTTAACAGAGATTCAATATTGCGGACAAACCAACTACATGCTGTCTCATTTGCAGTTCCAGTGGACGGTCTTAAGAGTCAGAAGTACTTTGATGAATTGCGGCTGACCTACATCAATGAACTTGGTCGCATCATTAACTATGGAAGGAAATCCAACTGCTCTCAGAGGTTGTATCAACTCACCCGTCTCATGGATTCCCTCCAACCGGTGAGAGACAATGTGCATCCTCAATAACTGTATTTTATTTATTTTGTTGTCATAGAATGTATGATAAAGATCTGCTAAGTTATGAATTTCTTACTTTGTTTTCCAAAGCAAAATCGTAGAATGTGACAGAATTGTAACTTTGTCTTGTCTCTGTCCATCTTTCCAACCCCTAGGTTGTGAGGAAACTCCAGCAGTTTACATTTGATCTGTTTGTCCAGGCCCAGTCTCTGCCCACCAAGGTCAACTTTCCAGAGATGATTGCAGAGATAATCTCAGTACATTTGCCAAAGATCCTGGCAGGCTTGGCCAAACCAATCCTGTTCCACAAGTAGCAGGATTTGCCATCATACTGAGAAAAATCCAATCCAAGCTGCCTATATACTTCAGCCAAGGCTCTGTAGTGTTTCCCTTGTAATGTTCTCTCTCTCCTTTTTTATATCTAATAGCTCAATGTTCCATTTCTGAAATCATTGTATCATTACAGTAGTTTAGCCGCTTATCAGACATAATTGAGATAATTTTCTCAGAAGGGCAGCACGGTTTTAGCATTTATTTCAAGTTGCAAGGTGTCACCTTGTTGACAGCCCAATCTGTCCTGTATTTCAAGAAAAAAAATACACAAGACTACCGGTAGTAGTGTTATGTCAAATGTAAGAAACAGAAGAATGTCATCCATTGACTGGATGAAGACAAACCTAAAAATGCAGAAACAGTTAAACATAGCTATGCATATCTCTACTTTAGGAACTTTCATGAGATTGTGCTATGCAAAAAAAAAAACTATTACCAAAAGGAATGTGAAACAGTCGTTTGCAGTATACTCTTACATACAGTCTCTGTATTTACTAGCTAACTACTCAACGGTTGTATCTGACTGACTATGTTGTACTAGAATGCTATTTTCAATATACATTTACAATGCATAAGTCACTATATGTATTGTACAGTATTTACATGTTTATTGCTAGTTATTTAGGTAGTGAACAAACGGTGACTAACTAATTCCAGACACAGAGCGAGACAATTAGAATTAATAACTTTCCAGAATATTTTCAGTGGCAGTGGATCTCTATTGAGTTATTTAAAAGTAAATCATAGTATGAAACCTTCTACAACTTGCTGCACATTTAGTCTGCATGTAATTTCAGATGACTCTTTTGCGTCACACATGACAGTACTGTGCCCAAGTTAGTTGGTCAAACTGAACATACTTATAATCTATTAATGCTGAAAATCCTCTAAAGGTTTAACGCGGCCTGAATATTTGCATTCTTTAGTTCATCAGAACATACAGAGGTGCATGCGCCATGTGTTTGTAGATGTTAGAATGATTTAATCTTTATTGAAAAAAACAGGGGCGGAACTTTGGTTTTAGAAGTGGTGCCAATAATTGCCTCTATTACACCAAATGTATGTCCCTGAACGAATGATTTTAAAAATCGCACAAGGAAAATTTAGTAGCTAATGGCAGCCTGCAGTATCCCAGTCAGCCTTCAACTTTAGTTACTCAATGAGAGGGGGCAGCATAGAGCTAGCCTGTAACATCACTTCCTGGAGTAGCTCAAACTGCTGTCATGACATTGCCCTCTTTGGGTATAGCAAGCCCCATCCCCCTCTCCCTGCCTCCCCCTTGACTCCTTCAACTAGGCTGCTGTGGTCAGAGAGAGGTCGTAAATTTCAGAGAAGAGCCTGCCACATAGTATAAGAGGCAGAGTAAATTTTCATAGAGCACAAAGGAATTTCTTCCACCTCACAGAACTTGAGGTACGAACAAATTTCATGTTCCGGAGAAAGTATAAAAGATCGGTGAAGAATCCAGCTACGAACTGGTCCGTTTGTTACAACTTGGGAAGCTCATGGGAGACGGTGTGGCCACATTACCATAACACTGTTTATATAATAGCCTCAGATATGAGGTTTACATCTAATTGTTGTATAAGATAAATGAGTGAGTATGATACTGTTTGTAAAATTGTTTAATATGATTTTGGACTGTTTAATGAAGGAAAATACAATTCCCTTTTGATTTGAACTAAATCAGAGGACCGCCCCTGAGCCCAGTTAGGGTCAGGCATCCTGGGACAGCCCTTCTCTGCTACTCCGAATAAAACCCAACATTGGGAAATTATCACCAGACCATGTTTTTCTCCATTAGGAGAGGACGAAGGTTGTAGACCATTGCGGAATCTTTTAAACATGCCACGTGGTTAAACTCTTAGACTTTCGATACAGACAGAATAAAACAAGTCTTTGATATTAATTACTAGTCTGCAGCTAGGAATTCGGTGTCATTGAACGTGAAGAACGACCACCGCCGAAACATCCAATCTATAACAACTGAATGAATGTCGCTCTGAACTATCCCTCTAACCAAGACAGAGAGAGAGAGAGAGGGAGGTACAAAACTCTCCAACAGAAACAAACTTTTCAACAAAGATCCCGACGACACACTGAGCGTAAATATATATATTGATTGCAATTGTCCCCGAATGAGTGAGCGTTCATGTGCAACGGATTAGCATTTCAATTGATAATTATAACAACTTTGTAGTGTCTCATCTCAGTTGACCCCCACTTCCCCTTTTGTCTAACAAGCCGCGATGCCGGTTTAGCCCACTAGGGCACATTCCCCTATCATTTCTAGTAACCACATTTACCTTGTTTGTTTGTTTATGCATTTCTGTGAGTTACTTAGTAATAAATAAATGATTTAAGACAATTGATGTATGGATGACTCATAGTGAAGACTGGGTTCTTGCAAATAACCAGCAATATACAACGTTTGGAATGAGACTAACGTGAGGTAAAGTAAATAATTCATTAATCAGAAGACTATGGATCAGATATGAAAATATCTGAAAGGTTATATTATGAAATTATAACCTTATAATCTGAATATTTTTCCTTGGTGCTGACTTCCTAGTTAATTACAGTTACATGATTAATCAGTTGATCGCGTAATACTAATGACAGAGAATCTTTGATAAAAACTATAGGTCTTCAATTTAATGATAGTAAAGACACGACACTGCACATGTTATGTACACATGATATGCCATCTTAACAGACTTCCTTGGCTTCAAATGCTCTATTGAGTCTTCACATAGGAATGAATGGTGTCCATTCATTTTGTCATTAGTTCAAACTAACTGAGTGACCTTTTTGTTCAGATTCCTCAACAAAATAAAACTTTGGATTCAAGGACAGCACAAAACACTAGTTTAATTCAACAAATTCCCTGTCTTTGTTTTTATATGCCAACTGTGGCTTAAATTACTTCATAAAATCAAACAGTTTCATATTTTAGATAAGGTGAAATGCATTATCATATTAAGAATGTAATTATATGCCTTTAAAATGGTGAAATTTTCATGTAGATATCTTGAAAACAAAAAAACTCCAGAAAGATCCCATTTTCATGGTCTTCAACATCGGATCGAACAAATGGTGGTATCCTAGTGGTTATAGCGTTGGGCCAGTAACCGAGCTGACAAGGTGAATAATCTGTTCATGTGCAAGGCACTTAACCCTAATTTCTCCTGTAAGACGCTCTGGATAAGAACTGGTGCACCTGGCACCGACAATCATACCACGCTCAAATTCGCTTAGGCCACTAGTTTTGCCCATCCTAACATTAAATCAAACAGTAACTGAATGCCTCAATGCCTGTCTGCCTTCTTTATACAGCAAGCCACAGCCACGTGACTCACTGTCGGTAGGAAGAACCATTTTCATGAAAGGGGTGAATAAAAACTGGCCACTGAGTCTATATCTCTTCAATAGCTTGTGCATAAAGCTGTATTCACATTGTGACTTAAACCCTTCCTCTATAACGCATATTCCTGTCAATTGAGATGTGAGAAACTTTTGTAGTTGACGACCATAATTCTTATAAATGGAATGCAATTATCTAAGTAGCTCAATTCAATCAAACCCCATTGCAATTTTCAAGCAGTAGCATGTATATAAATATACTATTTCCCTTACAAACAATCAATCAAATGTATTTTATAAAGTCATTTTTACATTAGCAGTTGTCCAATGTGCTAAACACAATTGCAAAATGGTTTTGGTAAAAACCGCAGATTAAGAGACGTGTACATTACAGAAGTTGTATACACAAGGACAACTGCATAAATATTGCTACAGCAGATTTGATTGAATTCAGTCTTAGGTTACAATTGCTCATCTGAAGATATCTGACATTTTCTCTTCTGGAGAGACATAGGCTATGCCTATAAGCAATGACACTGTTCATTTGAATGTTTAATACATCAGATGACAATTTGTTAAAACCTGTACATTGATTGGTATTGTTGTATTCATTTGTTACTCATTACAGGGTTTTTCTTTAAAAACATCTCAAATCAGGCAACCCAAATTGGAAAATATCTCTGAGTACTAATTCAAAATGTACTATAGGGCCCTATAATTATATATATTTTGTCAAATTCAGTTTAGTATTTTCCCCATTTACATTGTCTGATTTCAGATAAGTTTTCAATTTTAGTTTTGCACTGTAAAAATTACAATACCCACAATACAGTTTTCATTAGCATCGCTAACTGGTTACACAAAGTGCGGCCACCACACATACAGGGGCATTCCCATACCATTGCCTCTTCAGAAAGTTTCAGGAAAAAAAACAACTGATGTATTATTTTCATATCTTGTGCGGAACTTATGCAAATAAACATTTGATTCATATTCTACTAAATTCAACACACTTTTGAATATTGTTGAAATCCATTTATGTCTGGATTCCGTGATGTCTGCAGATTGAATAGGGCCCTTAATATGAAGGCCTTAAAAAAACATAGATGTTATAGCATATATTATTTTACAGTTCATGTAACTTTTAAATAATATGTCAAGTAAAATGAGCAGCAGTTGTGTCTACCATACTGACTCCACATTACTGAATTTGAATTGTGAGGTAAATAGATTTAAGAAAATGATCAAAGATAAAGCTCTCTTCATACACAAAGTAATCATGCAATTACTATTTTGTTTATCATTATACATGTTTTCAACATTCTTTTTAGATTGACTTGGAGAACAGGATTGCTCTGTCAAGCAATACAAGATTTTCCATCGTTAACTTTACTTTAAAATGTACCATGGTAGACCAACATTGACATTTCCATATAAGCCTACAAGTAAATGACATCACAAGTATATTAAAAAGTCAAAATGGACATAGCTGTATGTATTTATACATTTGTATATTAATCTGTTTTTGTGTAAATGGTACAATTATTTGTGTACATGTTACTGACATTTTATGTCTGTTACAAAATGTAATGGCTGAACATTTTTCTTACAAAATAAATTGTTAATGCTTTTCGACTACCTTCTGTAGTAGTATTGATTTAAATATTCTGTGAGTAAAATGCCCAAGTTGCATGACTTCTTAAAGATGAGGCAATTCTGACCATCAAAATGGTGTTACCGAATCTTTGAAAGTTTGTTGTATTTTTACAATGTCTCTTATGTGAAGTTACTACTATTGAATGAGTCTATTTAAAAATGACCCCCATCCGTAACCTGTAAATTGATTGTCCATTTTTAGCTATTGATATGATTTGTCAGTTAGTTCTTAGTGTATCTTGTTTATTTTCCTTTGCATATTATTAAAAACAATCAAGTGTAAATGTGTGTTTCACTTACTTTAAAATGTACATACTGTATTTGTTTCAGAAACTAACTTTTCAACAGTGATCAAGACGACACTGAGCGTAAATATATATATTGATTGCAATGGTTTCCGAATGAATGAGTGTTCATGTGAAAAGGATTAGCATTTCAATTATTAGAATTATTAACTCTATAGTGACTTCTTCGTCTACCCCCACTTCCCGTTTGTCTAACAAGCCGCCATGCCGGTTTAGCCCACTAGGGTACATTCTCCTATCATTTCTTGTAACCATATTTACTTTGTTTTGTTTATGCATTTCTGTGAATTACTTAGTAATAAATAAATGATTTAAGACAATTGATGTATAGATGACTCATAGTGAAGACTGGGTTCGTGCAGATAACCAACAATTTAAGACGTTTGGAATGAGACTAACGTGAGGTCAAATAAATAATTCATTAATCAGATGACTATTGATCAGATATGAAAATATCTGAAAGGTTATATTGGGAAATTGTAACTTTGTAATCTGAATAATTTTCCTTGGTGCCCCGACTTCCTAGTTAATTACAGTCACATGATTAATCAGTTGATCACGTAAAACTAATGACAGAGAATCTTTAATAAAAACTGTCTTCAATTTAATGATAGTAGTAAAGACACGACACTGCACATGTTATGTACATATGATACGCCATCTTAACAGACTTCCTTGGCTTCAAATGCTCTATTGAGTCTTCACATAGAAATGAATGGTGTCCATTCATTTTGTCATTAGTTCAAACTAACTGAGTGACCTTTTTGTTCAGATTCCTCAACAAAATAAAACTTTGGATTCAAGGACAGCACAAAACAATAGTTTAATTCAACAAATTAGTCCAGCCAGTTAATTAAACCTGGTAGTAATCTGGTAGTAATCATAGTAAAATTACTGACGGGGAAACCAAACTCACGTGCCCAGGGGCCCAGACTTTCAAGGGGCCCCCCACTGATTTTGTTAGTCTCTCACTCAGATGACTTATGTCATGTTCATATGCTATGGCAAAATGTGTAGAACTGCAAGGAAGTAGAATTAAAACTGCAACATTCTGCAACTGCAGAACTGCAGTTGTTTCAAGACCTAAAATGCAATGTTTTACATTTTATATTTAAACAATAAGGCACGAGGGGGTGTGGTATATGGCCAATATACCAAGGCATTAGGGCTGTTCCTTAGTACGACGCAACGTGGAGTGCCGCGATATAGCCCTTAGTCGTGGTATATTGGCCATATACCACAAGCCCCAGAGGTGCCTTATTGATATTACAAACCAGTTACCAACATTATTAGAGCAGTAAAAATACATGTTTTGTCATACCCGTGGTATACGGTCGAATATACCACGGCTTTCAGCCAATCAGCATCCAAGGCTCGAACGACCCAGTTTATAATTCTAAATAAAACATGTATTTGTTCAGCCCAGGGCCCACCAGGCCAAAGGTTTGAGCACCCCTGTCCTAAGTACTTTATACAATGCAAAAAACAATTGCAGTATAAACCACTTGCATTATGTTTTGTCATTGATATACAGTTACACATCAAATATTTTGGTTGATATTGAACTGTCATTTTAAGTATTTTTCACTGTTGCAAATCCGGGGACACATACAGTATGCCACCACAGTTGAATAATTACATATACATTTCAAATAAAGGGCAATTCATAAATGCGTCTGCTTATTGACAAAAATATAATAGAATCCAATCTATCTTGTAAATTCCTTCTTGATAAGACCATAGAGCATTTAGAACAGGTTATTAGTATGCTTTAAAACTAGAAGTTGGCTCCCCTGGATTCTTAAGGAAACGCAGCTGTTTTTATATCAATATCAAATCATTTCTGGATAACAATTAAAAACCTCACTGTAATAGATTTCCATGGAAACAGACAAAAATAGGTTTTTAGCAAAACAATATTTCTTAAGCAAGCAAGAATTTAGCTGGGACTGCCTGGGGGGAGTCTGAGTGGGGAGGGGAAAACTAGCTGTAGTTTATTTCCCCCCCTCTAATCTACACACAATACACCATCATGACGAAACAAAAACTGCTCAGACATTTTTGTAATAAATAAATAAATAAATAAATAATACATCACACAGACACACCACAGGAAATATCACATTTACCAGTCAAAAGTTTGGACACCGAGTCAATACAGGTTTTTCTTTATTTTTTACTATTTTCTACATTGTAGAATAAGTGTAACATATATGGAATCATCAGGGAACCAAAATTGTGTTAAAACAAATCAAATAGTGGGGAGAACAAGTATTTGACACACTGCCGATTTTGCAGGTTTTCCTACTTACAAAGCATGTAGAGGTCTGTAATTTTTATCATAGGTACACTTCAACTGTGAGAGACTGAATCTAAAACAAAAATCCAGAACATCACATTGTATGATTTTTAAGTAATTAATTTGCATTTTATTGCATGACATAAGTATTTGATACATCAGAAAAGCAGAACTTAATATTTTTTGCAATTACAGAGATCATATATGTTTCCTGTAATTTTTGACCAGGTTTACACACACTGCAGCAGGGATTTTGGCCCACTCCTCCATACTAACCTTCGTCAGATCCTTCAGATTTCGGTGCTGTCGCTGGGCAATAAGGACTTCCAGCTCCCTCCAAAGATTTTCTATTGGGTTCAGGTCTGGCTAGGCCACTCCAGGACCTTGAGATGCTTCTTACGGAGCCACTCCTTTAGTTGCCCTGGCTGTGTGTTTCGGGTCGTTGTCATGCTGGAAGACCCAGCCACGACCCATCTTCAATGTTCTTACTGAGGGAAGGAGGTTGTTGGCCAAGATCTTGCGATACATGGCCCCATCCATCCTCCCCTCAATACAGTGCAGTCGTCCGGTCCCCTGTGCAGAAAGGCCTCCCCAAAGAATGATGTTTCCACCTCCATGCTTCATGGTTGGAATGGTGTTCTTGGGGTTGTACTCATCCTTCTTCCTCCAAACACGGCGAGTGGAGTTTAGACCAAAAAGCTATATTTTCGTCTCACCAGACCACATGACCTTCTCCCATTACTCCTCTGGATCATCCAGATGGTCATTGGCAAACTTCAGATGGGCCTGGACACGCGCTGGCTTGAGCAGGGGGACCTTGCGTGCGCTGCAAGATTTTAATCCATGACGGCGTAGTGTGTTACTAATGGTTTTCTTTGAGACTGTGGTCCCAGCTCTCTTCAGGTCATTGACCAGGTCCAGCCATGTAGTTCTGGGCTGATCCCTCACCTTCCTCATGATCATTGATGCCCCACGAGGTGAAATCTTGCATGGAGCCCCAGACCGAGGGTGATTGACCGTCATCTTGAACTTCTTCCATTTTCTAATAATTCTGCCTACAGTTGTTGCCTTCTCACCAAGATGCTTTCCTATTGTCCTGTAGCCCATCCCAGCCTTGTGCAGGTCTACAATTTTATCCCTGATGTCCTTACACAGCTTTCTGGTCTTGGCCATTGTGGAAAGGTTGGAGTCTGTTTGATTGAGTGTGTGGACAGGTGTATTTTATACAGGTAACGAGTTCAAACAGGTGCAGTCAACAGGTAATGAGTGGAGAACAGGATGGCTTCTTAAAGAAAAACTAACAGGTCTGTGAGTGCCCAGAATTCTTACTGGTTGGTAGGTGATCAAATACTTATGTCATGCAATAAAATGCAAATGAATTACTTAAAATTTATTACAACGTGATTTTCTGGATGCTTTGTAAGTAGGAAAACCTGCAAAATCGGCAGTGTATCAAATACTTGTTCTCCCCACTGTATATTTTATTGTGTTGGAGGTAAGCAGCCACTGTTTGCCTTGATGACAGCTTTGCACACTCTTGGCATTCTCTCAACTAGCTTCATGAGGTAGTTATCTGGAAAGCATGCCAATTAACAGGTATGCCTTGTTAAAAGTTAACTTGTGGAATTTCTTTCCTTAATGCGTTTGAGTCAGTTGTGTTGTGACAAGGCAGGGGTTGTATACAGAAGATAGCCCTATTTGGTAAAACGATAAAGTCCATATTACGGCAAGAACAGCTCAAATAAGCAAAGAGAAATGACAGTCCACCATTCATTTAAGACATGAAGGCCAGTCACTCTGGAAAATTTCAAGAACTTTTAAAGTTTCTTCAAGTGCAGTCGCAAAAACCATCAAGCATTATGATGAAACTGGATCTCATGACAACCACCACAGGAAAGGATGCCCCAGAGTTACCTCTGCTGCAGAGGATAAGTTCATTAGAGTTACCAACCTCAGCAATTGGAGACCAAATAAATGCTTCACAGAGTTCAAGTAACAGACAACTGTTCTGAGTAGACGGCGTGAATCAGGCCTTCATGGTCGAATTGCTACAAAGAAACCACTTCTAGGACACCAAGAAGAATAAGATACTTGCTTGGGCCAAGAAACATGAGCAATTGATATTAGACCTGTGGAAATCTGTCCTTTGGTCTGATGAGCCCAAATTTGAGATTTTTGGTTCCAAACGCCATGTCTTTGTGAGATGCAGAGTAGGTGAATGGATGATCTCGGCATGTGTGGTTCCCATCGTGAAGCATGGAGGTGGTGTGATGGTGTGGGGGTACTTTGCTGGTGACACTGTCAGTGATTTATTTAGAATTCAAGGCAGACTTAACCAGCATGGCTACCACAACATTCTGCAGCGATACGCAATCCCATCTGGTTGGTCAGCAGGACAATGACCCAAAACACACCTCCAGGCTGTGTAAGGTCTATTTGACCAAGGAGGAGAGTAATGGAGTGCTGCATCAGATGACCTGGCCTCCACAATCACATGATCTCAACCCTATTGAGATGGTTTGGGATGAGTTGGACCGCAGAGTGGAGGAAAAGCAGCCAAGAAATGCTCTGTTTACGTGGAAACTCCTTCAAGACTGTTGGAAAGCTGGTTGAGAGAATGCCAAGAGTGTGCAAAGCTATAATCAAGGCAAAAGGTGGCTACTTTGAAGAATCTAAAATATATTTTGATTTGTTTAACACTTTTTTGGTTATTACATGATTCCATGTGTTGTTTCAAGGTTTTGATGTCTTCACTATTATTCTACAATGTAGAAAATATTAAAAAGAAAAAGCACAGAATGAGTAGGTGTCCAAACTTGACTGATACTTTAAGTATTCAGACCCTTTACTCAGTACTTTGTTGAAGCACCATTGGCAGCGATAACAGCTTCGAGTCTTCTTGTGTAAGACGCTACAAGCTTGGCACACCTGTATTTGTGGAGTTTCTCCCATTCTTCTCTGCAAATCCTCTCAAGCGCTTTCAGGTTGGATGGTGAGCGACGCTGCACAACTATTATCAAGTCTCTCCAAAGATGTTCGATTAGGTTACAGTCCCAGCTCAGGCTGGGCCACTCAAGGAAAGTGGCTGGGCCACTCCTGCGTTATCTTGGCTGTGTGCCTAGGGTCATTGTCCTGTTGGAAGGTGAATCTTCGCTCCAGTCTGAGGTCCTGAGCGCTCTGGAGCAGGATTCCATCAAGGATCTCTCTGTACTTTGCTCCGTTCATCTTTCCCTTGATCCTGACTACTCCCCCAGTCACTGCTGCTGAAAAATATCTCCATAGCATGATGCTGCCACCACCATGCTTCACCATAGGGATGGTGCCAGGTTTCCTCCAGACGTGACGCTTGGCATTCAGGCCAAAGAGTTCAATCTTGGTTTCATCAGACCAGAGAACCTTGTTTCTCATAGTCTGAGAGTCTCCAAGCGGGCTGCCATGGGCCTTTCAATGAGGAGCTGCTTCTGTGTGGCCACTCTACCACAAAGGTCTGATTGGTGGAGTGCTGCAGATATGGTTTTCCTTCTGGAAGGTTCTCCCATCTCCACAGAGGAACTCTCGAGCTCTGTCAGTGACCATCGGGTTCTTGGACACGTCCTTGACAAAGGCCCTTCTCCTCCGATTGGTCAGTTGACCGGGCGGCCAGCTCTAGGAATAGGCTTGGTGGTTCGAAATGTCTTCCATTTAAGAATGATGGGGGGACCTGTCAATGCTGCCGAAATGTTTTGGTACCCTTCCCCAGATCTGTGCCTCAATCATACAATCCTGTCTTGGAGCTCTATTCCTTCGACCTCATTGCTTGGTTTTTGCTCTGACATGCACTTTCAACTAGGGGACCTTATATAAACAGGTGTGTGCCTTCCCAAATCATGTCCAATCAATTGAATTTACCACAGGTGGACTGAAATCAAGTTGCAGAAACATCAAGGATGATCAATGTTAACCGGATGCACCAGAGCTCAATGTCCAGTCTCATAGCAAAGGGTCTGAATACTTATGTAAATAAGTTTATTTTATATAAAAACATGTTTTTGCTTTGTCATTATGGGGTATGGGTGTAGATTGATGAGGATTTTAAAAATCTATTTTAGAGTAAGGCTGTAATATAGCACAATGTGGAAAATGTCAAGGGTCTGAATACTTTCCGAATGCACTGTATATGTTTTGTTTGTTTGTTTTTTAGTCCTCATTTGGACTAATCTTCCAAGATATTATCCATGTTATCCAAGATATCTTCCATATGTTCATGTGCAATATCTAAGACATTGGTTTTATGCAGGCTACAGTACCAAACTGTTTACTTTATTTCCCCATGACTGCAAGGCCAAGCATGACTCCAACACCATCATTAAGTTTGCTGACGATAACAGTGGAAGGCCTGATCACAGACAAAGATGATACAGCCTATAGGGAGGAGGTCAGAGACCTGGCAGTGTGGTACCAGGACAACAACCACTCCCTCAATGTGAGCAAGACAAAGGAGATGATCTTGGACTACAGGAAAAGGTGGGTCGAACAGACCCCCATTAACATCGATGGGGCTGTAGTGGAGCGGGTCGAGAGGTAAGTTGATTGGTGTCCACATCACCAACAAACTATCAAGGTCCAAACACACAACAACAGTCAAGAAGAGGGCACGACAACACCTTTTCCCCCAGGAGACTGAAAAGATTTGTCATGAGTCCCCAGATCCTCAAAATGTTCTACAGCTGCACCATCGAAAGCATCCTGACCGGGTGCATCACCGCCTGGTATGGCAACTGCTCGGCATCTGACCGACCATAAGGCGCTACAGAGGCTCGTGCATTCGGCCCAATACATCACTGTGGCCAAGCTTCCTGCCATAGAGGACCTATATACTAGGCGCTGTTAGAGGAAGGGCAAAAAAATAGTCCAAGACTTAAGTCACCCAAGTCATAGACTGTTCTCTTTGCTACTGCACGGCAAGCAGTACCAGAGCGTCAAGTCTAGGCCAAAAATGCTCCTTAACAGCTTCTTCCCCAAGCCATAAGTCTGCTGAACAATTAATCAAATGGCCATCGGAGTATTTACATTGACATCCCCCCTTTGTTTTTACACTGCTGCTACTCGCTGCTGCTACCCCCACCTACATGTACAAATTACCTCAAATAACCTGTATCCCCGCACACTGACTGTACTGGAACCCGCTGTATATAGCCTTGTTATTGTTATGTAATCTTGTTGTGTTACTTTTTACTTTAGTTTATTTATTTATGCATTGTTGGTTAAAGGCTTGTAAGTAAGCAAGGTCTACAGCTGTTGTATTTGGCGCATGTGTGACAAATAACATTTGATTTGACTGCTGCATGTATCATTGCCACTGTTCATCGAAGTCTCCCTTTTCTCAAATTCTGACAAAGAAAATCACTCTTAGAAAAAAATACTAAAAGGACATTTTGGAGTAACTTTATACAGTATTCTCTTGCCCTGCATTTGAGTTATAGTTTTTTTTTTTGTGATGTGGATATGACCACGCTAGTCCCTTATGCTCAATTTATTAACCATTCTGATCATGCTTTTCAATGTTTTTGAAAAAAAAGTGGAAAGTTGATTTATTTTACATTTCATGCTGATAAAAGAAAAGCTGACAATTAGTTTAAGACAGGACATTGAAGAGCATATTTGTTTGATACAATCAGACAATTAACATAACCATCAATACAGCAGTTGCTGTTAAAATTTTTGTTGACAGACAGGATCAGGCAGGTAAGAGACACACAAGACAAGGAATGTTTCTTTGTCCAAATGTTCACAGAAATCAAATGGGAGTGAAAACAATTTTAAGATGAGCCAAAAACCTCTGGGAATTCTAATGACGAGCTCTTACCTGCGCTGCCAATCATTCACAAAATATTCTGAGACAGAAATCATTGAAGACAATTTTTTTTAATGCTATACATATTAGCTTTTCATAAACCTCCCTTCACAATATAATGCTTTCCTAAAATGACACAGTATTCTCCATTGTGAGGTCATCTGAAATGGTGCAAGCCACAAACAGGTATAACAATTGCTAGTACTATGTAGCAATGTGTACCCACACTAGGTACAATGTACAGTAGCTGCCAATGTAATTACCACATAAATGATGGCCTTAGTGACACTACATATGAAGTAGGACCAAAAGAAAGTGTTGTATGAATGACAGTACCCACATGGAAATAGAGAGATGCCAACAAACAATAAAAATAAAATAAAAAACTATTGCAAACATTTGAACTGCTGATCATTCAAATAAACCAGTGGTTATTTGGATTCCACAATCAAAAATAATTTAGTTAAGAGTCCTTAAAGCTGAGCTCCGCATTAGGTGAAACAGCGCCAATGGTCGCCGCCAGGTGCATTCGTTACATGTTTTGTTTATGAAGAAGAGGACATAAAAAAATGTATTACATACTCTGCTGTTCTATTGCATGTGCAATGATGTCCTAGAAAAGAAATAAAACATGTTTGAAGTAACATCTTCGTTGGACGTGGCAATATCACCGCTACGTATTCCAGCTTTAAGGATTCTTAAGAACATGGGAATGGTGAAATACATCTAACTAGATCTAACAAAGACACAGCATTCTGTAGTGTGACAGTGTGGATAATTATTTGTTACTTATCATTGTTATCATGGTTGGTATAGTAGGACTAACCTCAAGCTTAACCAAATGTATTATGGTATTCAGCACATCAGAATTTCCGTGGTCTGTTTTCATTCATCAAAGTGCATCATGAACAGAAGGAGTAGATAGTAATGCATATAACTCAACCTTTCTTAGAACCTAAACCTTTTGTTATCAGTTTTGATTTAAGATGTTAGTTAACAATATTGTGCTACAGCTGAGCCACTTGGGGTGCTTTAATTTCAACCTGTTACAATAGGGTATTACATTATAGAATATGTGAATTCCAAATGGTATCAGGTAGCTACAGTAGCTTTTTTTTTTTGCAATTTGCAATTTAATGTGAAATGTGTCATAATATTGTGTGTCAAATACCTGGATACTGGAACTAGCCACTTGGACCAGGATTAATTTAGTTAACACATTATATAGAGTTGATCCCATATAATATCGATCCAGATGCCAAAAGCTAAAAGCTACGGATCAGACAGAGACATATAAAGGCATCCTATCTAGACCGGAGCTCCTTTATCACAAGTTAAACAACATGTTAATTTGGTCCCTTATAACAACAAGCAGGAGGATATCCACTGACAGGACAAAAGTGCTGTCATTCCGAGAGCACGCCTCCATTCCACAACAGGACAGTGTGTCCAGATACTCACTGCAGTTCCACAGGAGTAGAGGCCATGGTAACATACTAATCAACTTAAATTCTAAGGGAAAATAAAGATTGGTTTTGATTACAAAGTGCAAAGTAAATAGTTTTTGTAAAATCTATTTAAAGATTTATGGGCCAAATAAGGTCATAAAAGCTGAGCAAGGCCTATTTCAAACCATAACATGCATCTGAAATACAGTTTCAGCTACATGTATGACGCGGAGCTATTATCTCAACTACCTCTAAATCACCTCTGCAGCATCTCACTCAAACCATTACCCTCCCTCTGTCTGCCTGTTCCCAAAATGGAGCAGGTGGGGGAGAGAAAGAAACTATAGGACATCATACCTCTTCTTTCACATTGAGCAAAGTAGATGCTGGAGGTGAGACCGGTGAGCTACATGAGGGAAGCAGAACAACACATTACACATGAAATATGCAACAATGTCAGATTCAAATACCACTTCAAAAATACATTTGTATTTCTCCAGTTACAGTTTGCAAGCACAACTATTGTCTACATTAACCTGTTAGCTTGAAAGCTTCTACTTCATTATTCTGTATGTGCTTTACCTGTCTGGCTTGAAATGCTCTTATAATTGATGGAAGTGTATCATTATAATACATAACAGCATACAATAATTTACTGGATTTGAACCAAACAGTCAATGAGGCTACAAATAATTGGACATTTGAGGTTGGCCTCTATGCTTAATTTGAGACAAAACAACAGCTGTGCAGTGTGTGCCCCTCTTCTTTATTTAGTCAAACTCAAGAGGAAGCCAGGTTACACCTGACACCAGGAAGCCACAATATCACTGAATGTAACAACTCAATCCCTTGTTTAAAGCTTTTAGTGGGAAAATAATGTATGTCTGTGACAGGTATCACAAGCGTATGACGTCAGTCATACAAGCATGGACATTGTCTGATGATCAAGATTGGTTTCAATATACTTCAAAAAAAACCATCTCAGCTCCTCTTCAATTATAAATCGTCAAACAACCTGAGATCAGTGACAGGGACTACTTACATTTGTAAGAGCAGGATACTTTCAATAGTTCATAATTAAAGTGAACTGATCGATTTATTTCTCAGCCATCACAGGGAAGCATTATGTTTAAACAACTTGGCTTTGCAGCATGTTGAAGCCTTGCCTACCCTGACTGTATCCACTGCCACCTCGTCATCTAACATGATTTCTTCTATATAAGAATTTCATGGGGCAAAGGGGCGTGTGCAGAAGAGAGTTTCGTTTTGAACCTACCTTCCAAATTTCCTTGAAGCATTCTCAAAAAACTTGGCTTTGGAAGCAACGCTGGAGAAAGAGAAAGACAGGGATCACCTGGGATGAATTTGAGGCATGTTGGGCTTTACAGCACACCAAACACTCTTTTGGAGTACAATGACAAAACTTAATGGGCAACATTTTCTGCCCACTAAATAGCCCTGGCAATGTAAAAATGGCATGTTACTTAGGATGTTACAAAACAGTAGTATTTAAAATAGACAGGATGGCCTTGTAATACAAAAGGAGTTTGGAACAGTGCAGCTTGTGATCTCATCTGTTGTGCACACAGTTTACTTGAGATGCACGTACATTATTGCCACTATCTAATTAGCTATATTTTTCCTTCTCCTTCCTTTGTACTTTTATTTTATTATGTTATGTTGTGAAGCACTTTGTTACTCATATTGAAAAGCGGTCAAAAAAAAAATGAAGTGCTGATTACTGTAAAAGAGAGCTTTTGAGATGCACCTTTGAGATGCACCAGAGTGCAAGTATTATGACTAACACTTTTCCATTTGTGCATTTTGTTGGTGTTTAGCAGGCAGAAAGAAAAAAAAATCACCCTAAATATACACTGAGTATACTAAACATTGGGAACACCGTACTAATATTGAGCACCACCCATTTTGCCCTCCGAACTGCCTCAATTCGTTGGGGCATGGAGTCCGCAAGGTGTCGAAAGCGTTCCACAGTGATGCTGGCCCATGTTGACTCCAATGCTTCCCACAGTTGTGCCAAGTTGGCTGGATGTCCTTTGGTTAGTGGACCATTCTTGATATACATGGGAAACTGTTGAGCGTTAAAAAAAACAGCAGTATTGCAGTTCTTGACACAAACCGGTGCACCTGACACCTACTACCATACTCTGTTCAAAGATGCTTAAATATTTTGTCTTGCCCATTCACTCTGAATGGCACACATACACAATCCATGTCGCAATTGTCTCTAGGCTTAACAATCCTTATTTAACCAGTCTCCTCCCCTTAATCTACACTGACTGAAGTGGATTTAACAAGTGACATCAATAAGGGATCATAGTTTTCACCCGGTTAGTCTGTCATGGAATAGCAGGTGTTCTTAACGTTTTGTATACTCAGTGTATTATGGCATCGCACTGGATACCCCTTGTAAAAACAGGAGCAGGCATGTACAGAGTACAAGACTGGTTATTGGGGAGTAGCAAATTGTAGGTTATTTTGTTGCTACAATGGGATAAATGGACACTGAAATGGGGAACACCTGAACACACTAGTGAAAGAGTAAAATCTTTGATCTAAATGCAGCCAATGGAATTAGTATGTTGTGAAGGGTTCAAAACGGTACATTTAATAAGAGACTTACAAGGACTGGAGAAAGACCAAAAGGAAACTCAAGGCTAAACACAGCATTTTGTGATTGTTCTCTTGATTAAGATTTTAATCAGTCTGGATGGAATGTCTGGGTCTGGCTGAATTCTAAGGTCTACTCACTACGACGCCGGGGTGTCCTCGCTGGGGGTTGCAGTGGGGCTCTTGTGGGGTGCAGGGTATCGGCTAGGGGGGTCAGGGGGTCTGGTTGGAGGTCTGCAGATGGCAGGCTTCTCAGCTGGAGACCTCGTTTTGATCACACTGTCATTTTCTGCTGCAATGCAAGGAACGAAAAACTTAGCTTCCATAACAGAACCAAGAGCTAAGACAATGAAATCCACTTTCAACCTTCTTTCTCATTGAACATGAAATCAGTACCACAGAGCAGCTAGGTACTGTACTGCTGCACTGTTGTTAAGCGAAGTATAAAATGCAGTCTAAAATTCATAGCATGTTTGTATAGACTACAGGTTGTTCCGCTACCTTCTCGAATGACCGCAACACTTCGAGGTGGTCTTCTGCCTTGGAAGGACTGCGCTCGGTTCACAGTGACTCCCATCTCTCCATTGGCAGTTGCATCTGGCATCTGACCTCCATCCGGTAGCTTAGCAACCAGTTTGACGACATTAGAGTCTGAGTGTCTGTCCTGGCGGATGGATGGCCTGGGCAGGAGGGCCTGCCTCTGAGGAGGTTCCCGAGGGAGCCGTGGAGGGGCAGTTATGGGTTTGGTCCTTTGGAGAGGTGTAGGGCTCGTTGGGGTGTCCCTGCCAGCCTCCACTCCCTCTGGTCTGCTACCATTTTGATCATCTGTGAGACAAACAGGAACATTTTCAAATCAACATACAAAGAGAGTACACATCCAGCCCAGGCATATCCCTGGTTTACCTTCTTGTGGTTGGGTTTAGTGCAGAGGTTGTCGTTTTAACGGATTTTGAACTTGATATCATTACTTCTCCTGAGCTCCTACCTACCATGAGTAGTATACTTCTACTTACAGAATTTCATGTCTATACATGTAGTATGAGTGATCATAGCATATTTTAATAGCATAACTATTAGAAAATTAATACTTAAAACCAATATTTTTTTTTTACCATTATAAAAATAAATGAAACATTCTTTATATGATTTTATATGTTTATATGGATCCTATTAGCTTTTTCAGAAACCTCTGCTACTCTTCCTGGGGTTCCTAGAGTATTATAAAAGCAAGTCTAATGTTGGCATTTGGGAGGATGCATTTAACAATGGCAGAAAGCACAAACCCTTTACAGTTAAATACATTTGTGGATTAATAGTCTGAGCTGGAGAAAAATATGGTTTTATGGAAAGTGAATTGTGTATAACAATGATCTATTAATCTAGGAGAATAAAAAGTCAGACTACTAGGTTGCATTCTTTCATCTAGAGTCGTGATGTTGGCCAGGTTTTCAGTGGTACATACACTATTCAAATGCTGCGAGGGATTTAGACAGGTGGTAGTTTGTCGTCAAGCAAATCGGAGCTGGTTATTTGGTAACTCCAAGCAGGAACCAAGAAGAGTGATAAATAAAATACCACACAATGAGGGGAGGACACGCTGCAAGTGTTCCACATCTTTCCATACCACAGTAAATGAAAGGCATGATTCACACAGACATTTAACACAAAGTTACAAGAGATAGAAATGTCATGATTTAGCCTGAAGCAATAACTTCCATTCAGTGAGCACGGCCTAAGCAAGACCTCCAACTGCCTTTCTTTAAGCACAGTAAACAAAAACAATTAATGGTTCAACTTGGCTGAGGAGGTCGTAGTAATCCAACATCTGGATATGCCATTGGCCACTATGCAACAAATGTAATGCTTATTGTTTCCGAATCAACAAAACGGTTTGATAAAACGCCTGCGATTAATGTAAAAATCAAACATTTAGAAAGAAAAGTAAAAGCACTATTCTATTTTAGCAATTCACAACGAGTACAAGATTCACACTTGCAGTAATACAGTGCGCAGAATAAACAGCCACCTACTGTATAAAATCACCTTACCCATACCAAGTGTACACTGTAATAATCCTAATATAATTATTTGCATTCACAGGACAAGGGATGGTCATGATAATAATGGTGATGGTGATAATGAGGATGATGATTAAACCAGAGGCTGATAATTACTCTCAATGTTCTGGAGCTGGCCATAATTAACTGCTGGGTAGACGCGGGGCGTGCGCTTGGAGATGGTGATTGGTTGCCGTTTCCTTGGGGTAATCCTTGGAGGCGGCATGGGTGGGGCTGTGGAACTCTCCTCTGGCGCAGTGCAGAAGATCTGTAATCACCCCAGCACGTCCAAAATGACTTACATTATATAGACATTCAACTTCAGAATATGCATTTAATAAAATCTTGAATGTAGTGTACCATGGAATACTTGAATGTTTATGATGCCACAGTGCATTAAATAGCAATCACATGACCCTTGAGCTCTTTGCAAAGGAGGAAAGGTAATGACATTTTTCCAATTCACCTTGGTGTAGTCCTCGATTAGAATCTCAACAACAATGTTCTGGAACTTTATATCCAACATGGCTGCCACAGTCTCTTCCTCTGCCCTCATGAGGGTGGGGCCAAAGATCACACCCATGTTGGAGGGAGTCATCAGGTTGTCTCCACTGTTGCTGCAGACACTGCCAACAGGAATCCAAATGGGTTCGTAAACAACATAATTCTCTCAAGACAGGTCCAACAAGAACAAACACCTCTAAAATAGGGGATAGGGAAGTTAATGCCAGTTAATGTAAATTTATAAATTGCACAACTACTATTAATGCATTAAATAAAAGTATTATTTTAGGAAGATTGGACAGCTATTACACTATGCATAGATGCATGAGTCTCAGTCAGATACTTTACCCATCTGAACAGATGCCACTTAATCCCTTCACTGACGCACATGCAACACAACACCACAAATGCAATTACAAAACAAGAAAAGGCCTAAATAAGCATAACTTGTATAACTTCATGAGTTAGGAGGCACACAGAGACTGAAGCACAACAGTGGCATGTCATATCAGGTTAGCTCTTACTTCACCAGGTGTTCGATCAGTAGGCTTAACATTTCTCGATTCTTCTCTGGGAGTTTGTATGTCAGGGAGTGGATTGCACCCAGTCGATCATCTAGACTATCTGATTCTAAGAAACAAGATACATTTCTTTTTACATGAGCAATAACTGACATATTGTCCATAAGTTAGATTGAGACCTATTATGTTAAGAGCAATGTGAATGTATTCATTGGTAATTAACACAATCCATTACACACACAACCAGTCAAACATTTGGACACATCTACTTATTCAAGGGTTTTTCTTTATTTTTTACTATTTCTACATTGTAGAATAATAGTGAAGACATGGAGAACTATGAAATAACACCTATGGAATCATGTAGTAACACTTTTTGATTACTACAAGTCAAAATCTATTTTATATTTGAGATTCTTCAAATAGCCACCCTTTGCCTTGATGACAGCTTTGCACACACTTGGCATTCTCTCAACCAGCTTCATGAAGTAGTCACCTGGATTGCATTTCAATTAAAAGGTGTGCCTGGTTAAAAGTTAATTTGTGGAATGTCTAGTATACAGAAGATACCACTATTTTGTAAAAGACCAAGTCCATATTATGGCAATAACAGCTCAAATAAGCAAAGAGAAACGACAGTCCATCATTACTTTAAGACATGAAGGTCAGTCAATACGGAAAATGTCAAGAACTTTGAAAGTTTCTTCAATAGCAGTCGCAAAAACCATCAAGCACTATGATGAAACTGGCTCTCACGTGGACCGCCACAGGAAAGGAAGACCCAGAGTTACCTCTGCTGCAGAGGATAAGTTCATTGGAGTTACCAGGCTCAGAAATTGCAACCCAAATAAATGCTTCAGAGTTCAAGTAACAGACATCTCAACATCAACTGTTCAGAGGAGGCTATGTGAATTAGGCCTTCATGGTCAAATTGTTGCAAAGAATCCACTACTAAAAAGGACACCAATAAGAAGAAGACTAGCATGGGCCAAGAAACACGAGCAATGTTCTTAGTCTGGAGTCCAAATTGGAGATTTTTGTTTCAACCGCCGTGTCTTTCTGAGACACGGTATGGGTGAACGGATGATCTCTGCATGTGTGGTTTCCACTGTGAAGCATGGAGGAGGTGTTGTTATGGTGTGGGGGTGCTTTGCTGGTGACACAGATTTATTTAAAACTCAAGGCACACTTAACCAGCATGGCTTCCACAGCATTCTACAGTGATACGCCACCCCATCTGGTTTGGGCCTAGTGGGGCTATCATTTGTTTTTCAACAGGACAATGACCCAACACACCTCCAGGCTGTGTACAGTATGGGCTATTTTACCAAGAAGGAGAGTGATGGAGTGCTGCATCAGATGACCTGGCCTCCACAATCCCCGACCTCAAACAAATTGAGATGGTTTGGGATGAGTCGGACCACAAAGTGAAGGAAAAGCAGCCAACAAGTGCTCTGCGTATGTGGGAAGTCCTTCAAGACTGTTGGAAAAGCATTCCAGGTGAAGCTGGTTGAGAGAATGCCAAGTGTGTGCAAAGCTGCCATCAATATAAAATATATTTTGATTTGGTTAACACTTTTTTGGTTTATATGCATAGACATTGTGCATGAGAAAGTTCATCAGCAAAGCCTAATCCTCATCCCAGTCAAAACATTTCAGGTGTCCAATTGCACACCTGCTGCTACATTGCGGTGTAATGTGAACCTCAAGAAGTTAAAAGATCGGGCTCCTGGGGCATGGGAGCTTATCTCAGTTAAGAGGTTTAGAACTGGTGTATAACATGCTTTTACAATGGTTTTACCATTTAATTATGGCATGTTCAAACGCAATATGGAGTTTTTCACACCCACTATGATACTGTGGATCCAGTCTGTGGAGAAACGGACCAAAATAAAATTACATTAGGAGGCAAGGGACTAGGATCCCCCGCAGGAGAACTGAATAAGATATCCAGAGGTAGGAACTTTAATTGACTGGATCTAATAAAAGAAAATGCCTGATGCTATTATATCCTAATATAATAATAATAATATCATTTTTCTTTGTTATTGCTTTTTTTCACAGGGAACACACAGATAGTGTGTATTTTTTTTTTAATGTATAAAGAAAATAAATAGGGATTTTACTTTAAATTTACTGTACTGAACAGAGAGAATGTTTTTTTTCCCTTCCCTTTTATAGCTGTAACCCAGCCTGTTGAACTTGAGAGTGAACTCAGTCTGATGGAGAACAAATGCACAATTAACTGTAGAAAGAGCACTTGGAATACATAAAACAAGATGTGGAAGTAAACCACCTGTTTCTCAGCTCCCAAAGCCAACCTTAAATGTAATTTGACATTTTAGTCATATCCAGAGTGACAGTAGTGAGCGCATAGATTTTTATATTTTACTCGTACTGGTCCCCCGTGGTAATCGAACCCACAACGAGCACTGCTCTACTAACTGAGCTACACGTTACTTCTAATGACTTGTACGATATCCAAACCGTGTTTGACAAAGACATGCCCTCGCATGAGAAGGAAATGTAAATGTGCCATGAGACTATCCTAAAGATCTAGAAATCTGACCTACTACTGTACATGTTCTGATAACAGAAATCCATCAGTTTAGTGGACTGGTGCAGCTTTTCTTTTTAAAGTGTGTAAGCAAATAAAGTGTGGATCTTGAAGTGGGTCTGAGTAATTGTTTCTCCAAGTCATGGTCTTTATATATCAGTAAGTGTGAAAACACATCTTACTTGCTGCTAAGATGAGGTCCCTGTTGAGACCGTAGGTCATCAGAGGCTCTGTTAAACTCCTGTGGATGAACACACGCGATCAGGTAAACAAGTACAGTACAAATACTCCACCACTCACGTCATACCCTAAAACAGCCTTTTTAATAACTGCTACTGAATTGTTGCTCATGCACTTTCAGCATCAACAAGTGCTACAGTACTCATTCCGAAATGAATTTAAGAGTCCACTGACAAAGGTCTCCTTATCAAAATGTTCCTTCCTAGTCTGAAATTAGACTTAACAATGCAGTGTTAAGGCATGAGTGACCAAAGGCCTAATGTAAGCCTTCAAGCAGCTGCCTGGCCTCCTCAAAGTGTGGGGAGACAACCTGTGAGTAAATCATTATGAGGGGTATTGGGGGAGGATAAAAACCTGGCCTTGAAGACAAGAGGCCTTGAAGACAAGAGGCCTTGTCACTGAGCACTTTAAGCAGCAAACAATTATATTAGGCTCATGGAGCAGAGAGAAACCTCTCATCCTTTGCCAGCATAGATGATTACAACTTTAATATGTAGTATATCTAATCACAGCACATAACTTATTTCAAAACATGGCATTATATTTTCTCATAAAACATAGAATATACAGTCTGGAAATGGCAGAGCGCTGTTTCGCCCTCTTTAAATTTCTCTCATTTAGAAGCTGAGTGCTAATTGGCATCAGACAAAGCTTGGTCTAACATCATTCTATAGAACATGTTGTTCCAGAGCAACTGGCTCTTGTATGTCACCTGCTAGATGATTTAAGACAGAGGTGTCAAACTCATTTCATGGAGGGCTTAGTGTCTGCGGGTTTTTGTTTTTTCCTTTCAATTAAGACCTAGACAACCAGCTGAGGGGAGTTTTCCACTAATTAGTGACCTTAATTCATCAATCAAGAATAAAGGAGGAGCCCACAGACACTCGGCCCTCCGTGGAATGAGTTTGACAAGATTTAATAGGACGGGAACACACCGGAGATAAAACTTCATGGCACTTGTGATGGTTTTAATGTCCCAGTCGCTGCTGTGGAAATCCACATCCCCTGGGCATTTCTGGTCTACAGGAAGAGGAGAAAGACGATTAAAAACAAACAAGAAAACACAATTCTGAAGAGTGACAACAAGTACAGGTTAAACTCAAATAAAGCATACTATTTTCATACTAATAGCAAACAAACCTGATAAAACACCTTGCAGCCCTCCCAAAACAAATAAACAGCAAATCAGTTACAATTTCCCAAAAATAAGGATAAATGCTTTAATTAGAAACACTATTCATAACAATTTTAAACACTTCTACAAAAATCTGAATTAAACAGTTGGACTAATCCTACAGCCTTCTTAGACTCAATAACTTTGAAACAATCAGCAGCAGCAATAAAAATATTAAAAATGTAAATCCCCAAGAAGAAATATTAGACACTTAAAACATTAGCACGGAGAAAAGCAAAATGGGCATCTTTCACATGTCATTTAATTTGATATTCTGGGACAAAGTAGTGCCCCTGTTTACTCAAATGACAACACACGTCACTCAATTCAGCGCTTCTGAGTTTCATGTATCAAACAGTTATTTCAGTTATATTAAAACCAGGAAAATATGGAGTCCCATCAGATTACAGACCCATAAATGTAATAAATTGTGACAAAATAATAACAATAGTCATAAGCAACAGAATGGCAGAAGTATTACCAGACTTGATACATATTAAGCCAACATGGTTTATTAGAAATATAGACTTTCAAATGAAAATATTTTTCAGTATAATACAGTACTCTAAAAAACAAGATGGCTGTTGATAGCGAAAAGGCTTTTCACCGCCTTTTCTATTCAAAACTTTGGAAGCCTTCAACTTTCCACCTGAAATAATATATTTCATAAAAATATCCTGTATTGTCTAGTGTTGTGGCTTTGTTGGCATGCATCCCACTTTTTTTCTCTCTGCTCCAAGAGCCCCCCCCCCCCCAAGAATTACATGTTAAAAATCACCACTGGGTACGAGACTGGGATGTCGTCTCTCCCCCCTCATGTTTGCACTGACAATACGTGAAAATAGTCTGGAATTAGCATGCGCATCTCCCATATGTAACCATGGTTCCTCTTTAATGCATTTAACAATATGTCGCAAGTAAAAGCCTTTGGTGACGAGTTGATACAATCGCAGGATATAAAATGAATGTGAAAATTTCATTTTTTATGGCAATAGGAAAAATACAACTTCATTTATGATCTACAGCAATCCGTTAAGTGAACCACAAAAATTGTAAATACTTAGGATATTTAAGTGATAATAAAACAAATATATTAAGATACAGTTATCCTAGATCTAATTCAATTGAACAATCTTCCCATAAATTTAACAGGTAGAATAAACCTCTTTAGAATGGCCTGGCTCCCAAAGTTTGATGTTTATTCTCAGTAATACCAATTACCCCACTAAACCACAGCCTAGTGGTTAGAGCATTGGACTAGTAACCGGAAGGTTGCAAGTTCAAACCCCCGAGCTGACAAGGTACAAATCTGTCTTTCTCCCCCTGAACAGGCAGTTAACCCACTGTTCCTAGGCCGTCAGTGGAAATAAGAATTTATTCTTAACTGACTTGCCTAGTTAAATACAGTGGGGAGAACAAGTATTTGATAACCTGCAAAATCGGTAGTGTTTCCTACTTACAAAGCATGTAGAGGTCTGTAATTTGTATCATAGGTACACTTCAGCTGTGAGAGACAGAATCTAAAACAAAAATCCAGAAAATCACATTGTATGATTTTTAAGTAATTAATTTGCAATGTGATTTTCTGCATTTTTGTTTTAGATTCCATCTCTCACAGTTTAAGTGTACTGTTGATAAAAACTACAGACCTCTACATGCTTTGTAAGTAGGAAAACCTGCAAAAACGGCAGTGTGTCAAATACTTGTTCTCCCCACTCTAGGTAAAATAAAAATAAAAAGACATTCTTTAAATGGAGGGTGGTTTTAACCTTCTAGATTTGGAATTTGATCAACTCGTCATCCAGGGCTTTTACTCGTATTGTTAAATGCACTAAAGAGGAACAATGGTTACATATTGAAGATGCACATGCTCATCCCCAGACTATTTGTTTAAAAAACAATGTTTATGTATAAAAATAAAAAAAATAACTGGAAAAAAATTCTAAAATATTACTAAACTTAAAAAATATATATTAAAAAATTAAGCAGAAATGGCAAACCTTTTTTTCCCCCACAGGGGCCCTTGCAAACACGTCTGATTAGTGTTCTTTTTTTCTTCAGGTCACACTGGCAAGTTATCACAGTAGGTGCATCCAGTTGAAATATCTGACTATATTGGTGAATTAAAGTACTCAATCTTAAAATGCAAGTAAATATAAAATGCCAGTGTCTTTTGCACTATTTCCACAACAATAAAACTATTATGGAGGGTTGGATACAAGATTATGATATGGATACAATATTATGATAAATTAAGCCTTTGCAGTAGCGCATAGTGATATCTAGATTAATATTGGAAAAAATAAATGTTATATCCGGTCACAGTCATCTGCCTTAGGGGCAAGGGAATTACTTATAAACTACTTCATAAATATGCATTTGGTGCTTTTTAATATTGCTTCAAAATCTGCTGTGTGTTTGCATGGCAACCCAAAATACTTGCTCTGTCCAAACGCTACGCCACACCCACGGACGTTACTTTGTTCTCCGCAATGAGTCTGGATCAGTGTAGCTCCCCGACAACTTCTAGAATACAAACACATTCTAACCGTTCTGATAGGTCCAAGAAAAACTGCTGAGTTGTGCCATAGTCAGAACACACATGGGTAAAGCAGATTTTTTTTAAATGTGTCATTGGCTTTGATACTCTGATTAGTTAGAAATTATCCAATCACCGAGGTCTTTGTTTTACACAACAACCGTCTCAGAATGATGTAAAAAAAGTTTTAAAGCAGAATAATTCAGTTTGAGTTCTCAGGCAAACTGTGTGTGCCAGTAAAACAGGGAAATGTAACAGTTTAATCTCTGTATTGTGCTTCAAACAGCCCCTCTGCATGAAACATTCTTTAATCCCATCCATCCATCCATCCATCCATCCATCCATCCATCCATCCATCCATCCATCCATCCATCCATCCATCCATCCAT
Organism: Oncorhynchus gorbuscha; assembly: GCF_021184085.1. Taxonomy (NCBI): domain Eukaryota; kingdom Metazoa; phylum Chordata; class Actinopteri; order Salmoniformes; family Salmonidae; genus Oncorhynchus; species Oncorhynchus gorbuscha. The sequence goes on from NC_060188.1 coordinate 70,544,229, forward strand.
CCATCCATCCATCCATCCATCCATCCATCCATCCATCTATTGAGAGAGGGAGAGAGAGAGAAAACATGTTGACTGGGTAATTTCCTCACCAAAGAAAGCATTTAAAAGCTTCTGCACTTGGATGTTACTGCCAACAGTTCTGTATACTCCTTCTTGTGTGAGTCCTGTAAAAGAGAGAAGGAGAGAGTGGGTGGGGTTTGGGTAAAAGGAAAGAAAAGGGGGAGTTTCCTCCAGAGAAATTCAGAGCAGTGGAAATGTACAGGCTGTTCCTCAGTGCAGGCCTGTATCAACTGGAGTGAAAATAAGGACGTAGCAGACAACGCCTTCACAATGCTAGCCTACTTCCCAGCCTCTTCGAAATGAATGATTTGCTTCACTGCTCCAATGGATGGCTGGAGTTTATGTTATTATACGAGGCCTGTATATCTTACTGGTTGTGAAAGATAAGAGGATAATTTAATGTAAAGAGACTTACAATCATGCGTTAATACATTTAATGCATGTTTGGCCCCGGGAATCGAACCCACAATCCTGGCTTTGCAAGCGCCATGTTCGACCACCTAAACCATACAAAATCAAAGTGCCGGTGCCTCACCAAACTCGTAAATAAATTGGACGAGTGAATTAGGGAGGGCTGAAGTGAGAAAGCCTATGGAATCTAAAGAATTTGAGCTGCTTGAGAGATAGGAGAAGTTGAATGTGCCCACACATTTAACAGTTTTCTGATGCCACATGGTAATATACTCTCTCTGGAGTAACACTTTTGTTGCCTACATAGTGGTATGATTCTTAAAAACTACGTATAGTACTAGTGCGTTGTTATTAAGTTATATTGCTGTAAACAAGTAAAACAGCAAATGTAGTATGGACTGAAGTGCTCTTCTATAAGGACATTTATTGTGGTGAGCTAAATGGCAAAGTTAGTCATAATGGACGTCATAATGCAGCCGGTGTTTTTATTTACTGCTGCCCTCTGGTGAGAAAGTTCATTTAGGATAGCAGTGAGGCTTCAGAGTCCATTTCAAACAACTCATCTCTGCCCTCTAACGGGCAATATAGAAAACTGACTAGACTATGACGAAACTGGCAGGATATCTGATAGGCGGCATACAAAGACAAAAGGCATGGTATGGACTAGAACTTTCTGGTTACTTTACCTTTAGTTTCAACGAAGTTAATGCATTTTCTTACAAACTTGAATCCAACTTCATTCAATTCCACTGTGGAAGACAAGTAACATTTAACAGATTTCACAAGCAGGGGAATAACAAACAAATGTGTCTTTATGGATGTTCAGTGAGATTCATACGGTTTAATTTACTATATTATACTGCAGTAAAAAAATATAAAATAATGAACATTGGTAATGGTACATACTTTCAGCTTGCTTGTGAATTGGGGAATGATAAATCTGGAATGAAATAACAGTGTAAAACACCAAAAACTAATATCTGTGGAGCTTTCTGTGGCACTCATAAAAATAACCCTGAATATATGATATTATAAAGAGATCCGACTTTCATTATCATATTTCATTATCATTACCAAAGAAAAACAGCAATATTAGGACTATAAAACACAATGCCTTTACAGTACAGAATAACATTTGGACCAAGGGGGCTGTACCCTCCAGTAAAGAAACTCACAGGCTCTTTTCCATCCATGGCCTCCATCCATAACTTCCTGTTGGCCTCCGAAACAGCCTGGAGAGTGACAGGTATGTTTCTATTGTGATAGGAACAAGTGTACCAGTTAGTGCATAGACAATATTGCATGTTTGACTAATATACATATATATTTTCTTTTAACTGGCTGGTGTCTGAGCTCCCTTTTTTAAGTTAAGTTTATTAAATCCACCATTAAAAAAAAACAAAAAAAACAAGCACACATAAAACGTGAAAAAGCCTTACATGCACATTAGTAAAATCCTCGAAGATATCACAATAAAGTCAGACTTATTTCCATTGTGGTCCCTCTGTCTGATAAAAATACACCTTATGGAACAGCAGGGACTGTGAAGTAACAAACATAGACACATGCATGCACACACGATAACATACGCACTATACACACATACACATGGATTTTTCGTTGTAGATATGTGGTAGTGGAGTATGGGCCTGAGGGGACACAATGTGTTGTGAATTCTGTAATGAATGTTTTTAAAATTGTATAACTGCCTTTAATTTTGCCGGACCCTTGGCAGCAGCAGATCCATAATAAATACAATGAAATATCAGTGTACGGCTTGCATCCCTCTGCTGTAAATATTGTAAAGAATGCCTTGCTTGTATAAATATGAGTTCATGGTGTTCTCTTCCCCTGAAATCACCGAGTTTGCCATCTGCTTCCTGCAGGAAGTAGGCACCTGCTGCCAACTGATTGTTTGGGCTATCATCCACTCTGTACATGCACACACTCAGTGTCCTTGTAGACCACCTGTTCACCTCACTGCTCAAACTTGTTTATACCACAAGGCATGTATGATCTTATACGAAGTCTACCTCATCTCGAAGTCCTAAAGTGGCTTGTTTGTACTAACCTCTCGTAAGTTTCGATATCAAAGCAGAAGCGCTTGTCTATGGACTCTGTCTTTCGGCGGAAGCAGGATTTAAGCTTCAGCTCTGTGGGGCCCTGGAAGAAAGCATCACAGTGTGTGAGTAAAAGGAGGGTGGAGAGGCCTAGAGAGATAATCTCTACATTACAGCTTTGGAGAAAGTAAAAAATATATATACATTTAAAAAATCATTATATGAGCACATGTGTATTTGAATAATTCCATTGAGATATCAGAGATGAACAAATTCAAGTGTCTAACCAAGATAATATGACCAATTTTATGACCTACCTGTTTGGTTGCGGGTTTTGGTTCAGCAGGCACCATGACAAACAGCTTGCTTGCTTTGTGATACTTGCAGTAGTACTTCACCCATGACACACCCAAGGCCCCTGGGAGAGCAGGGTGATAGGATATCATGTCAGGGCTCATTCAATACAACATGTTGAGGAATATAGCAGGTTCGTTCCACCAATTAGGTGCCTTTTGAGAAGTGTAACTTGGTTGAAATGCACTTTTGATTTCACCTAATTTTAATGTTGTCATAAAGAGTGCATGTTAAAACTAAAAATAAAATAAAAACTTTCCAATCTCAAGATATAATAATACTATAGTAACCATAGATATAATAATACTATAGTAAGTGCCTATAGAGAGCCAAATAAAGTAATAGGTTGACGATAAATAAATCCCCTGAAAGGGGGAATGGAAGCTTATTGTGTGCAACAGGGAGTGGCAAATGAATGAAATATTTTTTTAAACATGAACTTGATAAATAAATTCAAGCCTGTCTATCTATAGGTAACAGGGTTGATGTGTTTATGCTCAACCTGCTCAGTTTTCCACCATAAAATGGCCAAAAAGTGTAGAACTAGCTCACCTACTTTTACACTATGATTTGACTTTTAGATGTTCACTGTTTATTTTTGTTTATTTTAATGGAATAGTTTCACCTTACTAAAACAAGAGTTCAGTTCAAGTGCCAGGGTTGACCTTAAAAATGAGGGACAGACATATGAATCACTAACCACCTGAAATAAATAATATTCAGAAATTACTTTGTCAAAGGAACAAAATAATTAGGTCTTTACAATGATTGTGAAAGTTAAATTTAGGGATTAAGTGAGTTAAAATCTTTCTAGAAGTGACAGATGGTTGATGAGGGACATGTCAAAATGCTGAATTTTGGCACTTTAGCAAGACTTTATAAAAAATCTGATTGCTTGAATTTTCCATGTGGTCTATATTAAAGAGCATTTAATATAATATAACATGCTTTTAAAATTCAATATTGGTGCACAATTTCTACTTAAAATATCAAAGGGCACTCACTTCGTGGGAAGACAGCAGGTTTACAAACAAACTGACATGAATACTTACACTTCTCCTGAGAGTACAGGTAGCCCTCAATGGTTGGTTGGCCGTGCATTTTGCCGATCTGGGTTGGATGCTTCATTCTCTTCATCAGCTCCTCCATCTCCTCACGAGTGCTCTCGAAGTGGTTCCGCGTCTGCAGATCACAGCAAAACAGTCCATGTTGGATGGTTATAAGAAAGCTCTATTACAGCTTCCTGAAGTCCTAACCAGACCCATCACTACCATTACCACCCACCCATCGCCACCATCATCATTGAGCCTCATTATCATCGGGTAGCTACTCACATTCTGCAAGCTGAGCTGCAGCTCCTGCTTATAGGGCATGAAGTCCTGAGTCATCTCCACTGTCAGGTTGTTGAGTGTTAGGATACTGTGAAGAAATGCCAGCACCTGTCCATTGAAAATGCAACAGAGATATAATTATCAGTATATTGATAATCATTCAGAAAATGGTCCTGTCACTATATTCTTCTAATGGGCAAATGTATTTTATAATACTTAATGAAGTGAAGTGTAAGAGTTCACCTCCATACCTGCCTTGAGTAACAGATTTCTAGGCTCTCACAGCTGTTCAAAGGCTGTTCTTAATACTCACTCATAATGTACTCGAACACTAACCTATTTCTACTCTAGCATTTGGGTCCAATGAGAAATCAATGCAATTTTTAATAATTGTTTCCTAGTGCCATGCTAGACTTAACTTCCTTAATGTGCAGGTGTTCAGAGGTAACTATAGTTAGTTCAGGATGAGGGCTATTGATCCACTGTGGCCGTATCATATAATAGGTTACACAGGCAGCATCTATAGCCTTGTGAGTGAGTGAGTGAGTGAGTGAGTGAGTGAGTGAGTGAGTGTGGATAGCCATGCAGCAACACTGGGAGGCGTAAACAGGAAGTGTGGGAGACTAGAAGAAAGCACTTACAGGCTCCACCACATCAAACTTCTTTCGGTCCTGCACCTGCTGGATCTGGTACACATACTCCACTGACGACTCATAGAAGTTCAGCCTCTCTTTGTCCAGCAGCTCGTCAGCCTGTGGAGGAACCACATGGTGATTACAAAAGCAGCTTATTTCCAAATAGTCTTCATAAGTGTTATTAGCTCATCTTTAAGCCATTGAGCTAGTTGAGTTATCCAATTAGGGAGCATTATAATACAATAAAGACATTTGACAAACAAAACTTTGTAATTTTTTTTCTTCCATTGAACTGTTTACAGGAAGCCTATGTTGAGGGATTTCCACCAACCTCCTGCAGCTGAGTTTCCTTCTTCTTAGCAGACAAATTCAGATGTTTATCTAACTGAGAGTAATATTTTTCGCTTTCTTTCTCAAACTTCTTCCTTCTTTCCTAAAAGAAGGAAGTTTATTCAATTACAGCACAATTCAACAAAACATTTACAATCTTTTTTTCAGTGTGAGACTTCATCATGAGTCAAGAAGAATAATAGCAAGATCTTAATCACAACAGTTTGTACATGCACATGTTGCTCCACACAGCCATAACTGGCCTTGATCTGTTGAGATCAGAGTTTTCCCCCAACCCCCTCCTGGGGGACCACAAAACAGTCCACATTTTTCTTCTAGCTTTGCACATCTGATTCAACTACTCAAGGGCTTGGTTATTACTTGAATCCGGTGTGTTAGTGCAGGGCTATAACAAAACGGTGGACTGTCTGGGAGGTCACAAAGGACAGAGTAGGGGAACACTGGTGTACATAGACCTGCCAACACATTTGGAAGGCCTAGAATTGGTTTAAGATCATGTCTCAGCTGAGATCATCTGTAGATGATTACAGATGTCAAAGCACTCCAGTCCACAACCCATTTTGGACTCAGACACAGCTGCATTGGCAGAGGACAGAGGCACACAAAGGGTGAGTTGGAGAAAGGGAAGCTAACACTTTTTGAAAGAAAATGCCATGTTTTCAGTACAAACACTGAGCCTAATACAATATGTGCTAGATAGATCTTAAATCAATTGTAGTCAAAAGTAGGTCAACAGACCAAGGGTATGTGAAAAATGGATATCCAGTCCAGAACCACTAGGCAGCTCCAGTTTTCCATAGGCAGCTTTCAAAAACTCAGTTGATTTATTTAGCTTTGGCTTAGTGATTATACATTTTCCACTGAACTTTCCACATGTTTAGTGTGCAGTACAACACTAGTGGTGTTTCTACACCCCATCTGACTTAGTCACAATCTAAAGGCGCAATTCAGTCAACCATTGCAGCATAAGCATTGCAGCATAAGCATTCAAAGCATTCATAGTACATTTGAACAGTCTTTGCAATGGTAAAAAAGTTTAACGTTGATCAACTGGGGCAGTTTATGGTGGCACTGGGTAAGTATACAAAAGAGATACATTTAGTTTGACTGAATGCCTTCCTGAATAAGGTTGGTGTCATGGTGAGCTTCCCACTAAATTTTCACAGCAAGCAAATCTGGAGGGTGCCATCTCAGCGACACATGAGAATGGTTTATATGTACTGCCAAAACTTTGATCCTATTTTCTCCCATCAAGTGCACACACTTGTTAGAAGGAAAGAGTGCTGCCTCAGCTCAGGAATGTCTAATAGAAAGTGAGTATACTCAACAATCCAATCCAACAACCCATAATTGTAAAATGTACATACTGAAGTATCCATCACCCTAAATAAATGAATAAAAAGCTTTATATGAACTCACTTTTGTCACTCCTATTTGCTCCTTGCGAAACTTCTCCAGTGGCTTGATAAGCAGATCACAAGCATTCTGAACCTGAACCAGGGAAAAAAGTATTATAAAAAAATTGCATGACATATTTACAGTGCTGTCCGTAATTATTGGGAAAGTGATGCATTACTTTATTCTTTCGGCTCTATACTCCAAAGGTTTGTATTTGAAATCAAACAATGACTATGGAAGTTAAACTGCAGACTGTCAGTTTTCATTTGAGGGTATTTCCATCCATATCGGCGAACCGTTTAGACATTTCAGGGCACCAAAAATATGGGACAAATTCACTTGTGTATTAAAGTTGTGGAACGTTTAGTATTTGGTTCCATATTCCTAGCATGCAATGATTACACCAACAAACTTGGATGCATTTGCCATTTACATTTCAGATGATTTTGTTCCCAGTATAATTAAAATGGTAAATAATGTAGTGTAATTTTGGATTCACTTTTATTGTAAATAAAACACTTATACATTAATGTGGATTCTACCATGATTACAGATAGTCCTGAATGTATCGTGAATGATGAGTGAAAAAGTTAGACGCACAAATATCATAACCCCAAGACATGCCAACCCCTCACCTTTACCATAAGAGGGATATGATATTTGTGCATCTAACCATCTCACTCAACATTCACGATACATTCAGGACTATCCGTAATCATGGTAGCATGCATATTAATGTAGAAGTATTTAGATACGTATTGTCATTTACAATAAAATGGACTCAATATAACACAATACATTATTTATCATTCATTTATATTGGTCACAAAATAATCTGAAACACAACCAAAACAAACAGAAAATGCATCCGCCATGACATTGGCCTGTGGGTGAGGTTTATGACCCCCGCCCTCTCTTGACTCCACAGAAGGACTCTTGAAAAGCCTTTGTTAAACATAGAGAGTCTGGGAACATCAGAAGGTGGGGGGAAAGGAACCATATTTCGGTAATCCAACCAGCTGAAAATATGCATTGGTACTAATTTAATATGATGCCAGATCAGTTGGCGTCTGAGATAGTATTACTGATGATAGGACGACATAAAATGTATCTTGGAAAGTCTACAAATTATAGTTTTCAGATTCACATGGAATCGTTGTGCAATTTAAAATGTTTAAATATGAAACTATTTGTGTAAAGATTAAATGTAATTTAGCTTCTTAATGAGAAAACAGTTTGTCATAGAGCTCAACTCCGTGTCCCTGCCCATGTGAACAGACATTGGTTATAAACTATGAAACAAGCCCTTCTCTCCCCTCCTATATAAAGCCCTTGACGATAATGTAACTTTCTGTTATGAGGACATTAGGGCGACAGTCCTACGTTAAAAGATAAGCTGTTCCAGGGACGTGTGGACTTGAGATCCCCACATTGAAAGGACAAAGACCACCTACAGAACTAAGCCAACCTGAGAGAACCTAATGAAATTAGCATCGCATTTCAATGTGAAGTTGACGACCTACATGCCGGAAGGATGAATTGCAACTATACCAGCCAGAATATAGCATGGCAACTTGGTATGAACTTTGAACTCTTATTCACTAAAGAAGTGATACCTCCTAGCCGCCGTTGCGTTAGCACCCGCAGCTGTAAGCGTGGGCTAGGAGAGGACAGACAGAGTATCCATTCTACCACGCTCCAGTTCACCACTAGACAGTCTTCAGAGGACGAGAGATGCATGCTGGACAACCGGCTTACGATCTACGACCAATCTACCGAAGCGCAGCTCAGAGTAAATATTTATTGCATTCTCCTTTTTCAAATGGGCGGTAATTTATAATGCATAAAATACTGTATTTAAGATAGCATAGCTTCTCCCTTTGTTACTCAGTTTTCCCGCTCTGCCACTCAAACCCAACCCCCTTTCCTTTGAGTAACTAGCCGTCATGTCGGCTCCGTCCACCAGTGATGTTCTCTTTATGACATAATTTGTAATCAATGTAATCCATTCAGTGTATATGTAATTCTATGAGATTAGTTAGGTATTTAGTAAATAAATTAAACCAAATGTTGTGTTGCTGATTCAACTTGTTAGCCAGGGTCCAAGAAGATAACCAAGAATTTACCACTTTCAGATGAGACTAACCAAGGTGACGATTAAATATTGACTGCTAATGTAAAAGTTTACTTGGTCTTTAACCTGTTGAGTGTAGGGGGCAGTATTTTGATGTTTGGATGAAAAACGTCCCCAAATTAAAAAGCCTATTTCTCAGGCCCAGAAACTAGAATATGCATACAATTGTCAGATTAGGATTGAAAACACTCGAAAGTTTCCAAAACTGTCAAAATATTGTCTGTGAGTATATCAGAACTGAAGGTGAAAACCTGAGGAAAATCCAAAGAGGAAGATCCTTTATTTTGAAAGCTCCCTGTTCCATTGCATGCCTTCACTCCATTTAAAAGGGATAGCAACCAGATTCCTTTCCCTATGGCTTCCACATGGTCTGAACAGTCTTTAGATATAGTTTGTCTTTTTTTCTGAAAAAATTAGCAAGAAAGATCACATCGCGTCAGTGGATGGCTGGGTGCCAGCAGAGTTCTGCATGCACGAGCAGCTTGGAGCAGACATTTTCTCTCTCTCCTATTGAAAAAGCTACGGTCTGGTTGAAATATTATTTATTGTAAAAACAACCTGAGGATTGATTATAAAAACGTTTGACATGTTTCTATGAACTTTACGGATAAAATTTGGAATGTCTGCCCCGTCGTGACCGCTCGAGCTTGTGGATTTCTGAACATAACGGGCCAACCAAATGGAGTTATTTTGGATATAAAAATAATCTTTATGGAACTAAAGGAACATTTATTGTGTAACTGGGAGTCTCGTGAGTGCAAACATCCGGAGAGCATCAAAGGTAAGCGATTCATTTTATTGCTTTGACTTTCGTGACCAATCTACTTTGCTGCTAGCGGTTTGTAATGTTTTGTCTGCTGAGAGAGATGTCCTTACATAAACGCTTGGTTTGCTTTTGCCGAAAAGCTTTTTTGAAATCTGACATGCCAGGTGGATTAACAACAAGCTAAGCTGTGTTTTGCTATATTGCACTTGTGATTTCATGAAAATTAAATATTTTTAGTAATTTAATTTGGCGCTCTGCAATTCATCGGATGTTGACAAAAATGATCCCGCTAACGGGATGGGTGCACCAAGAATTTAAGAGTTTATTCGGAAGATAACAGTTCTATAAACATTATTTTGTGGTGCCCCAACTTTCTAGTTAATTATCTACCTGATTAGCTTAATCAGGTAATATTAATTATTTTATAGAATAGCATGTCATATCACTTAATCCGGCATAGCCAAAGACGCATCCAACTAGTTTGTAGAGTCGTAAGCTTGATGTAACCATTGCATACTAGGAATATGGAACCAAATAAAAACTTGAGCATTTTATTACACAAGTGAATTTGTCCCATTACTTTTGGTCCCCTAAAATGGGGGGGGGGGGGGACTATGTACAAAACGTGCTGTAATTTCTAAACGGTTCATCCGATATGGATGAAAATAACTAAAATTACAAGCTGACCATCCACACTAACTTCATAGTCATTACATCATTTCAAATAATAAAGTGTACTCCTGCAGAGTCAGAATAATAAAAAATGACTAATTGTCCCAATAATTACAGAGGGCACTATATGTTCTGGCTGAAACGATTTGGGATGGGCCCTCGGATCCTCAAAAAGTTCTACAGCTGCAACATCGAGAGCATCTTGATTGGCTGTATTATCACTTTGCATGGCAAATGCACCGCTCTCTACCACAATTGGCAAACTGTCTAAACCCGTTTTTTGCTGTCATTACGAGGTAGTGTGTGTAGATTTTTTTTTCTTTTCATTTCATCCATTTTAGAATAAGGCTGTAACGTAACAAAATGTAGAAATAGGGAAGGGGTGGTCTTAATCCTTTCCGAATGCACTGTATACACACACCAAACCCACACAATGACAACACACAGTTTTACACTCATCATATGCTGCTGGTACTCAGTTCTTTATTTTACTCGTATTATCTATCCTGATGCCTAGTCACTTTAGCCTGCCTTCATGTACATATCTTCCTCAAACACCCCATACCCCTGCACATTGATCTGGCTTATGTATTTTACTCCTATTTAATAACTAAACAAATTTTTTAACTCGGCATCGTTGGGAAGGGCTCGTAAGCCTGCATTTCACGAACATTTACACCCGATGTATTCAGCGCATGTAACAAATATAATTTTATTTGACCATTTGGCAAAAACATTCATGCATTACATTAAACACACAAGGTGAGTTATGATAAGAATGTGTGAAAAGGGGAAACCAGCAACTATAAGCCTAGAAATCAAACAAATAAACAGAGAGATCTCTTGCACTCCAGCAGGTGTTGCTCTTCTTCCCCTCAAAAAGAGCATAAGCTGTAATCAGAGAGCAACTGTTTAAAAACATCCTTAAAGCATCCAGAAAGCCCAGTATAACAGGATCTGCTGCTTTTCACTGCACGCTGAATGCAGTGTCATGACATGACTTCAATAGCACAAAGCAAAAGACTAGAGTTCACTCCGGGGCCCAGATCTTCACTACTTTTTAATCTGGATCAGAAAGATCCAGATTCTGTAATCCTCTTTTTTTGCAATCCAGGATCAGATCAATTTGGCCGTTAAGTAATTTAAAAAAGTTTTTTTTTTAAAGAAAAAAACAAATCAGGCAGGATCATTCTGATTGAGATATCAAGATCACAGAATCCAGATTTTCAGTGCTTTGAAAAGTCCTACACCTTGCCAGTGGACAGGTTGTGCTACTTCTGGACCATTTGCATTGTGTCCCCCTCCCCCTCTTTTACACTGCTGCTACTCTGTTTATCATATATGCAGTCACTTTAACAATACCTACATGTACATGCAACCTCAATTTGCCCGACTAAGCAGTGCCTGTATATAGCCTCGCTACTGTTATTTCACTGTTTGATTTTTTATTGTTTTTCTTTTTACTTATTTATTGTTCACCTAATACCTATTTTTTACTTTTAAAAAACTGTACTGCTGTATTTGGCGCAAGTGGGGGAGGGAGAAAAAAGTTGTAGAAACAAAGAATGATCAATGGAAACAGGATAAACCTGAGCTCAAATTCAAGTCTCATAGCAAAAGATGTGAATGCTTATTTACATTAGGTATGTTTATTTGTAATAAATCTGCCCCCCCAAAATTACAAAAATATTTTTGCTTTGTCCCTATGAGGTATTGTTTGTAGATGGAGGAAAATGTTGTTTAATACATTTTAGATTAAGGCTGTAACGCCTTATTCTAAAATGTGGAAAAAATGAAGGGTCTGAATACTTTCCAAATGCACTGTAGATTAAAATAGAGCCTGCCTGCATATCACTTATAAATAAGTAGATGCATCTATTTGACACCTCAATATAACTGCACACATACCGACAGTACCAGTCAAAAGTCTGGACAACTACTCATGCAAAGGTTTTTCTTTATTTTTACAATTTTCTACATTGAGGAATATTAGTGAAGACATAAATTATGAAATAACACACATTGAATCATTTAGTAACCCCCCCCAAAACAACTTGTTAAATCAAAATATATTTTATATTTGAGATTCTTCAAAGTAGCCACCCGTTGCCTTGATGACAGCCTTGCACTTTCTTGGCATTCTCTCAACCAGCTTCATGATGTAGTCACCTGGAACGCATTTCAATCAACAGGTGTGCCTTGTTAAAAGTTCATTTGTGGAATTTCTTTCCTTCTCAATCAGTTGTGTTGTGACAAGGTAGGGGTAGTATACAGAAGATAAACCTATTAGGTAAAAGACCAAGTCCATATTATGGCAAGAACAGCTCAAATAAGCAAGGAGAAAATGACAGTCCATTACTTTAAGACATGAAGGTCAGTCAATCTGGAAAATGTCAAGAACTTTGAAAGTTTCTTCAAGTGCTGTCGCAGAAAACATCAAGGGCTAAGATGAAACTGGCTCTCATGAGGACCGCCACAGGAAAGGAAGACCCAGAGTTACCTCTGCTGCAGAAGATAAGTTCATTAGAGTTAACTGCACCTCAGATTGCAACCGAAAAAAAAATGCTTCCGAGTTCATGTAACAGACATCCCAACATCAACATGGTTGAATTGCTTCAAAGAAACCCCTACTAAATGACACCAATAAGAAGAAGATTCTTGCTTGGGCCAAGAAACAAACAATGGACATTAGACTGGTGTAAATCTGTGCTTTGGTCTGATGAGTCCAAATTTGAGATTTTTGGTTCCAACCAGTGTCTTTGTGAAACATGGAGTAGGTGAACGGATGATCTCTGCATGTGTGGTTCCCACCGTGAAGCATGGAGGTAGTGGTGTGATGGTGCTTTGCTGGTGACACAGTCATTGACTTATTTTGAATTCAAGGCACACTTAACCAGCACGGCTGCCATAGCATTCTACAGCGATACGCCATCCCATCTGGTTTGCACTTAGTGGGACTATCATTTGTTCTTCAACAGGACAATGACAACACACCTCCAGGCTATGTAAGGGCTATTTGACCAAGAAGGAGAGTGATGCATCTTATGACCTGGCCTCCACAATCACCCGACCTCAACCAAATTGAGATGGTTTGGGATGAGTTGGACCGCAGAGTGAAGGAAAAGCTGTATACTAGTGTTCAGTATATGTGGGAACTCTCAAAACGGTTGGAAAAACATTCCAGGTAAAGCTGGTTGAGAGAATGCCAAGAATGTGCAATGCTGTCATCAAGGCAACGGGTGGCTATTTTGAAGAATCTCAAATATATTTTGATTTATTTCACACCATTTTTGGTTACTACATGATTCCATATGGGTTATTTCATAGTGCTGATGTCTTCCCTATTATTCTACAATGTAGAAAATAGTAAAAATAAAGGAAGACCCTTGAATGAGTAGGTGTGTCCAAAATTCTGACTGGTACTGTATACTGTGATCAATTCAACATAATGACCCTTTGGTTTTCAGATGTAAGAAAATTCTTTAAACCTATAGATACCTTGAAATGTATTGGTTGTAGTGTCATTCAACTTTTTAAATCCATTTCAGTGGGATCAAGATAATCCTTATTTTTTAGCATCAAAACAATCCTAATCACTACCTTTTGAGTTATGAAAAAAGCAAAAATGACATACAATCCTGATTAAAATTCAGATTGGATTACCAAATTCTTATCCCTATATGGAGGATAAGAATCTAATTTTACAGTCTTGAAAATCCCAATTCTATCATTTAATCCTAACTGATTGTCAGAATCCGGTCAGATATCTTTTGAAAATCTGGGCACAGAAAGCCACTTCTAAAAGAAGTGCTGCTGATAACCCACCAGCATCATCCGGTCATCCTCCACTTCCTGTAGGAGACCAGCAAACTCTTGGAAAGATTCCGCTGTGGACAAAAATAAATATGTTATCCATGTTCAGTGAGATAATTGAGCAAAAATTAAGCTCATGGCACTGTACAGGGGAGGATGTGAAATCAATACAGGATAGCATAAGATTGTGTGCCATAACATGAAAATAGGTTTCACATCCTAATTCCATGAAGTAAATTACACTGAAACATTGAGAAACATCAATACATCTGTTGCTACACAGACTCAATGCTAGGGGGTAAATTAATGAGGCGGACTATACAGATTAAACTCAAAAATCATAGTCGTGGCCAAAAGTTTTGAGAATGACAAATACTCATTTTCACAAAGTCTGCTGCCCCAGTGTCTTTAGATATTTTTGTCAGATGTTGCTATGGAAAACTGAAGTATAATTACAAGCATTTCATAAGTGTCAAAGCCTTTTATTGACAATTACATGAAGTTGATGCAAAGAGTCAATATTTGCAGTGTTGACCCTTCTTTTCCAAGACCTCTGCAAACCGCCCTAGCATGCTGTAAATTAACTTCTAGGCCACATCCTGACTGATGAGAGTCCATTCCTGCATAATCAATGCTTGGAGTTTATCAGAATTTGTGGGTTTTTGTTTGTCCACCCGCCTCTTGAGGATTGACCACAAATCCTCAATGGGATTAAAGTCTGGGGAGTTTCCTGGCAATGGACCCAAAATATCTATGTTTTGTTCCCCAAGCCATTTAGTTATTACTTTCGCTTTATGGCAAGGTGCTCCATCATGCTGGAAATGGCATAGTTAATCACCAAACTGTTCCTGGATGGTTGGGAGAAGTTGCTCTCGGAGGATGTGTTGGTACCATTATTTATTCATGTCTGTGTTCTTAGGCAAATTTGTGAGTGAGCCCACTCCCTTGGCTGAGAAGCAACCCCACATATGAATGGTCTCAGGATGCTTTACTGTTGGCATGGCACAGGACTGATGGTAGTGCTCACCTTGTCTTCTCCGGACAAGCTTTTTTCCGGATGCCCTAAACAACCAGAAAGGGGATTCAGAGAAAATTACTTTACCCCAGTCCTCAGCAGTCCGATCCCTGTACCTTTTGCATAATATCAGTCTGTCCCTGATGTTTTCCCTGGAGAGAAGTGGCTTCTTTGCTGCCATTCTTGACACCAGGCCATCCTCAGTCTTCACCTCACTGCGCATGCAGATGCACTCACACCTGCCTGCTGCCATTCCTGAGCAAGCTCTGTACTGGTGGTGCCCCGATCCCGCAGCTGAATCAACTTTAGGAGACGGTCCTGGCGCTTGCTGGACTTTCTTTGGCACCCTGAAGTCTCCTTCACAACAATTGAACCACTCTCCTTGAAGTTCTTGATGATCCGATAAGTGGTTGATTTAGGTGCAATCTTACTGGCAGCAATATCCGTGCCTGTGATGCCCTTTTTGTGCAAAGCAATGATGAAGGCACGTGTTTCCTTGAAGGTAACCATGTTTATGTATCGGCCTCATGGCCTTAGTCAGAGCTTTGGTGAATTTTCTGAAATTAGCACCCTTATGTAGACCTAGCCCCACATCCGTTCCACACGTCGAAAGGGGTTGGAGGCAAAGGTAGCAAAGGTGCTACCACATATAACAATATGCATTTCATAAATATTACAAAAGTGTGTAAATAAGATATTAAACAGGCACATAATTCATGTTCATACATAGGCATTTCATCATTAAGTACATTAGGAAATAATGTCTGGAGGGTGAAAATCCAAAAACATTCTCTTTTACTCAGAGTATTAGTAATATCACCTCCCCCGTCTGATATCTTAACTTTCTCTATGCCAAAAAATATTTAATATATTTTTTTTAAAGGTAGAAATGTCATGATTTAGGTCTTTAAAATGTACTGCGACTGGATAATCCCTGTCGTTTCTCCTGATTGAACTTTTATGTTCACCAATTCTCTGCTTGAGAGAGCGGGAGGTTTTACCGATGTAAGCAGAGCCCACATGGGCCTATAATAATGTGAACATAGGTGGTGGAACACGTAATAATGCCATTTATTTGGAAACATTTTCCTGTGTGTGGTTGGCAGAAATATTCACACTTCATATTGTTGCACTGTGCGCATCCTCTGCATTTACAGCTACCATTTGGTAGAGGGCATAAAAGAGCCTGGCTGATTTTTTGTGGCTAGCAGTTGGCATGAACCAATTTATCGCATAACTTGAGACCTCTCCTATACACAATAAGTGGTGGATTTTTAAATTCAGCCGGCAAAGCTGGGTCCGATGCTAAAATATGCCAGTGTTTCTTGACCACATCTCCCACATTTTGCGAATTCAAAGTATGTGGTTGTGAATATTACGGAGTGTTCTTTAGTGGGTCTTTTTTTGTAACAGTTCATCTTGTGTTTATCCCAATGCAAAATTAAGAGCTTCATCCACGCATTGTGGCGAATAGACTCTTAGAAACCTAATGCGCATCTCCACTGCTTTTTCTAGATAATCCTCTGTGGAGTGGCATATACGGCGGGCTGAAAAATTGGCTTCTTGGAAGACCTCTTTTTAATGGCTCAGGGTGGAAGCTGTCCCCCTGTAATAGAGTTTGTCCGTTTCTCTTCTATACAGAGTTGTAAAACTGGGTTCCATTTGATTTCTCAATCCACATAGAGGTAATGAACATGTTGAGTGTCACACAATGTCATTGAGTAGTGCCATAAAATCTGACAGCACTTTTTCAGTTCCTTCCCATATGCAAAATATGTCATCAATATATCGATACCACTTCAGGACTTTATTCAAAAATAGATTTTAGTTTTCATTATTAACAAAATGTTATTCAAAAAAGGTTAGCATAGCTCGGAGCGAATGTGGAGCCTATTGATGTTCCATTCGTTTGGAGAATTTGTTTCTCCAGAAAATCACATTGGATTTTGTATTTTTTTATTTGCAAATTATGGTGGAAAATAAGTATTTGGTCAATAACAAAATTTTATCAATACTTTGTTATATACCGTTTGTTGGCAATGACAGAGGTCAAACGCTTTCTGTAAGTCTTCACAAGGTTTTCACACACTGTTTGCTGGTATTGTGGCCCATTCCTCCATGCAGATCTCCTCTAGAGCGGTGATGTTTTGGGGCTGTTGCTGGGCAACACAGACTTTCAACTCCCTCCAAAGATTTTCTATGGGGTTGAGATCTGGAGCCTGGCTAGGCCACTCCAGGACCTTGAAATGCTTCTTACGAAGTCACTCCTTTGTTGCCCGGGCGGTGTGTTTGGGATCATTGTCATGCTGAAAGACCCAGCCACGTTTCATTTACATTACATTTAAGTCATTTAGCAGACGCTCTTATCCAGAGCGACTTACAAATTGGTGCATTCATCTTCAATGCTAACATAGAAATAGAAAAACTAGACTACACATAGAAATAATAAACTAGAACACCCCCCCAGACCTACTCCACCATAGAAAATAAAGGCTTTCTATGGTCAGGACATGACACTGGTGCACTTAACAAAATATATGTCATCATGAGGTAGGAAAATTATGTGGATATATTGAAGCAACATCTAAGACATCAGTCAGGAAGTTAAAGCTTAAAGCTTGGTAGCAAATAGGTCTTCCAAATGGACAATGACCCCAAGTATACTTCCAAAGTTGTTGCAAAATGTCTTAGGGACAACAAAGTCAAGGTATTGGAGTGGCCATCATAGAGCCCTGACCTCAATCCTATAGAAAAATTGTGGGCAGAACTGAAAAAGCGTGTGCACGCAAGGAGGGCTACAAACCTGACTCCGTTACACCAGTTCTGTCAGGAGGAATGAGCCAAAATTCACCCAACTTATAGTGGGAAGCTTGTGGAAGGTTACAATTTAAAGGCAATGCTAGCAAATACTAACTAAGTGTATGTAAACTTCTGACCCACTGGGAATGTAATGAAAGAAAGAAAAGCTCAAATAAATAATTCTCGCTACTATTATTCTGACATTTCACATTTTTTAAATAGTGATCCTAACTGACCTAAGAATGTTTTTGGCTAAGGTGTATGTAAACGACTGACTGAGATCATGTCTACATGCTTTTTAAAGTCGATATCAAGCTTATACATTTCTTGACTGAGATGAGACGGTGGATTGTGTAGTCAGAAGGAACAGAGTAAATAGGACTATTTAATGTCATAGCTTCAGCCGGTGGCAATTTGAGGAATGCATTTTTAACCAATCAGCATTCAGGGTTAGACCCAACCATTGTACAATGTCCTTCAAACTATGTGTAGGCAGGTTGCTTCGGATTCACACCATCTCAAGCAACCTAATTCATACTCTTTGAGGAGGTGCTCCCACAATATGATTTTTACTGCATACAAGGTAATGTATTGCCTGCTTTCCACCCCACACTAAGATATTATTCCCATATGGTCTTAGGTTGACCAATGAGGTAAGCGTTTGTGTGACATCACATCCCTATATGAACTTACCAATATTAATCTCGTCATCTGTCAGGGAATCACCAATGAAGTCGAACTGGAACACGTTGAGTGTCTGGGAGAACTTATGAACTGCCACAGAATAACCTTAATTAAAAAAAAACATAGCATATTATCAACACAATCTACATAATTTGGTAACAAAAATAGTGGATGTATTAGGAATTTATAAATGAAACTGATTGTTATTTTGATGATTGCCAAATATTGGGCTTAAATGTGTATGTTAATCCTACAGCTATTGGATGAAGTAATCATGAGCCCATGAACCAGAGTTACACTGTTAGCACTGAGGCGGTGTGCCCTAGTAGGAAGATCACTTTGTGCAGGGTGAGCTGCACAATCAAGTCGACTTCTGATAAGCTTCACAGTAAAGTATTAAAAACAATCAAGCAACCCAGAAGTGCTAAAAATAGGCTGCAAATGTTAATATGGGCTAAGAAACAAGGTACATGAACTCAATAACTTGCTTGTAACAGATGACATTCATATTGTAGTTATAACTACTAATCCAGTTTAGCAGCAATATTAACCAGGTGAAATTGTGTCATTTCTCTTGCTTTCATTGCACGCAGAGTCAGGGTATATGCAACAGTTTGGGCTGCCTGGCTCATTGCGAACTAATTTACCAGAATTTTACATAATTATGACATAACATTGAAGGTTGTGCAATGTAACAATGTGGTCCTTCTGTAGCTCAGTTGGTAGAGCATGGCGCTTGTAACGCCAGGGTAGTGGGTTCGATCCCCGGGACCACCCATACGTAGAATTTATGCACACATGACTGTAAGTCGCTTTGGATAAAAGCGTCTGCTAAATGGCATATATTATTATATTATATATTATTTCGACTTAGGGATGCCACCCATTAGATAAAATACCGAACGGTTCCGTATTTCACTGAAATAATAAACGTTTTGTTTTCGAAATGATCGTTTCCGGATTCGACCATATTACATTTACATTTAAGTCATTTAGCAGACGCTCTTATCCAGAGCGACTTACAAATTGGTGCATTCACCTTATGACATCCAGTAGAACAGTCACTTTACAATAGTGCATCTAAATCTTAAAGGGGGGGGGGGGGGGTGAGAAGGATTACTTATCCTATCCTAGGTATTCCTTGAAGAGGTGGGGTTTCAGGTGTCTCCGGAAGGTGGTGATTGACTCCGCTGTCCTGGCGTCGTGAGGGAGTTTGTTCCACCATTGGGGGGGCCAGAGCAGCGAACAGTTTTGACTGGGCTGAGCGGGAACTGTACTTCCTCAGTGGTAGGGAGGCGAGCAGGCCAGAGGTGGATGAACGCAGTGCCCTTGTTTGACCAAAGGCTCGTATTTCTGTGTGTTAATGTTATAATTAAGTCTGATTTGATAGAGCAGTCTGACTGAGCAGCAACAGGCCCGTAATCGTTCATTCAAACAGCACTTGTGCGTTTTGCCAGCAGCTCTTCGCAAGCACAGCGCTGTTTATGACATCAAGCCTATCAGCCTAATGACTGGTGTAACCAATGTGAAATGGCTAGCTAGTTAGCTGGGTTTCAAACGTCACTCGCTTTCAGATTTGGAGTAGTTATTCCCCTTGCGCTGCAAAGGCCGCGGCATTTATGGAGCGATGGGTAACACTGCTTCGATGTGTTCCTGGTTCAAGCACAGGTAAGGGTGAGGAGAGGGACGGAAGCTATACTGTCACACTGGCAATACTAAAGTGCCTATAAAAAACATCCAATAGTCAAAGGTATATGAAATACAAATGGTATAGAGAGAAATAGTCCTATAAATACTATATTAACTACAACCTAAAACCTCTTTCCTTGGAATATTGAAGTCTCATGTTAAAAGGAACCACCAACTTTCACATGTTCTCATATTCTGTGCAAGGAACTTAAACGTTAGCTTTTTTACATGGCACATATTGGCACATATGACTTTCTTCTCCAACACTTTGTTTTTGCATTATTTAAACCAAATTGAACATGTTTCATTAGGGGTGGCGCAGTGGTTAAGGGCGCTGTCAGAGTCCCTGGGTTCGCGCCCAGGCTCTGTTGTAACCGGCCGCAACCGGGAGGTCCGTGGGGCGACGCACAATTGGCCTAGCTTCGTCCGGGTTAGGGAGGGCTTGGTCGGTAGAGATGTCCTTGTCTCATCGCGCACCAGCGACTCCTGTGGCGGGCCGGGCGCAGTGCACGGTGTTTCCTCTGACATATTGGTGCTGCTGGCTTCCGGGTTGGATGCGCGCTGTGTTAAGAAGCAGTGCGGCTTGGTTGGGTTGTGTATCGGAGGACACATGACTTTCAACCTTCGTCTCTCCCGAGCCCGTACGGGAGTTGTTGTGATGAGACAAGATAGTAGCTACTACAACAATTGGATACCACAAAATTGGGGAGAAAAAGGGGTAAAAAGAAAAAAAAAAGTTTCATTATTTATTTGAGGCTAAATTGATTTTACTGATGTATTATATTAAGTTAAAATAAGTGTTCATGCAGTATTGTTGTAATTGTCATTATTACACATTTTAAAAAATGGCCGATTAATCGGTATCGGCTTTTTTGGTCCTCCGATAAAATCGGCATAGGCGTTGAAAAATCATAATCGGTCGAACTCTAGTAGCAATACATGGTCATAACATTTACCGAAAAGACAGAAATGCCAACTGGGGCGATGTTGCGGTCTATATAAAGAACCACATTTAAGTAAAGTATAGAGACTTTCTAATGTTAAATAATGTTGAAGTAATATGGCTACAGGCTCATCTACCTCACCTAAAGCCCATTCTTGTGGGAAGCTGTTATAGACCACCAAGTGCTAACAGTCAGTATCAAATCAAAATTCTATTGGTCACATACACATGGTTAGCAGATGTTATTGCGAGTGTAGCAAAATGCTTGTGCTTCTAGTTCCTAACGTAATGTAATCTAACAATTGCACAACAACTACCAAATAGACAAACATCTAAGTATAAGTATATATACAGTGGGACAAAAAAGTATTGTCAGCCACCAATTGTGCAAGTTCTCCTACTTAAAAAGATGAGGCCTGTAATTTTCATCATAGGTACACTTAAACTATGACAGACAAAATTAGAAGGAAAAAAATCCAGTAATTCATTTGCAATAAAATGAATTACTTAAAAATCATACAATGTGATTTTCTGGATTTTTGTTTTAGATTCCGCCCCTCACAGTTGAAGTGTACCTATGATAAAAAATTACAGACCTCTACATGCTTTGTAAGTAGCAATACCTGCAAAAATCGGCAGTGTAACAAATACTTGTTCTCCCCATTGTGTGTGTGTGTGTGTATATGTATGTATGTATTACATTTACATTTAAGTCATTTAGCAGACGCTCTTATCCAGAGCGACTTACAAATTGGTGCATTCACCTTATGACAT
The DNA here is from genome assembly GCF_021184085.1 of Oncorhynchus gorbuscha. NCBI lineage: Eukaryota > Metazoa > Chordata > Actinopteri > Salmoniformes > Salmonidae > Oncorhynchus > Oncorhynchus gorbuscha. The sequence continues at coordinate 70,566,118 of NC_060188.1, forward strand.
CCAGTGGAACAGCCACTTTACAATAGTGCATCTAAATCTTTTAAGGGGGGGGGGGGGTGAGAAGGATTACTTTATCCTATCCTAGGTATTCCTTAAAGAGGTGTATGTATGTATGTATGTATGTATGTATGTATGTATGTATGTATGTATGTATGTATGTATGTATGTATGTATGTATGTATGTATGTATGTATGTATGTATGTATGTATGTATGTATGTATGTATGTATGTATGTATGTATGTATGTATGTATGTATGTATGTATGTATGCATGCATGCATGCATGTATGTATGTATGTATATATATATATATATAAATGAGATGAGTAATGCAAGATATGTAAACAATAAAAGTGACATTATTAAAATGACTAGTGATCCATTTATTAAAAAGCGGCCAATGATTTCAAGTCTGTATGTAAGCAGCAGCCTCTGTGTTAGTGATGGCTGTTTATCAGTCTGATGGCCTTGAGATAGACGCTATTTTTCAGTTTCTCTGTCCCAGCTTCGATGCACCTGTACTGACCTCGCCTTCTGGACAGTAGCAGGGTGAACAGGCAGTGGCTCATGGTTGTTGTCGATTATTGTTTTGGCCTTCCAGTGACATCGGGTGTTTTAGGTGTCCTGCAGGGCAGGTAGTTTGTCCCCGGTGATGCGTTGTGCAGACCACCCCGCCCTCGGAACAGAGCCATGCGGTTGTGGGAGGTATAGTTGCAGTAACAGACGGTGATTCAATCCGACAGGATGCTCTCAATTGTGAATCTATAAAAAGTTTGAGGGTTTTAGGTGACAAGCCAAATTTCTTCAGCCTCCTAGAGGTTGAAGAGGCGCTGTTCCGCCTTCACCACACTGTCTGTGTGGAGTGACCATTTCAGTTGTCTGTGATGTGTACACAGAGGAACTTAAAACGTTCCACCTTCTCCACTGCTGCCCCTTCGATGTGGATAGGGGGGTCCTCACTCTGCTGTTTCCACACGTCCACGATCAGCTCCTTTGTTTTGTTGACGTTGAGTGAGAGGTTGTTTTCCTAACACCACACTCCGAGTGCCATCAACTCCTCCCTGTAGGCCGTCTCGTCTTTGTTGCTAATTAAGCCTACTACTGTTGTCATCTGAAAACTTGACGATTGAGTTGGAGGCGTGCATGGTCACCCAGTCAGGGGGAACAGGGAGTACAGGAGGGGGCTGAGCACACACCCTTGTGGGGCCCCAGTGTTCAGGATCAGCAAAGTGGAGATGCTGTTTCCTACCTTCACCACCTGGGGCAGCCTGTCTGGATAATGTGTGTGAAATGCAAAGTATATATTCTGGGTGATTTAAATATTGACTGAATATCATCAAGCCGTCCACTCAAGAAAACTTCAAGCTGTAATCAGTGCATGCAACCTGGTTCAAGTTGTCAGTGAACATACCAGGGTATTTACAAACACCACAGCAATTAAATCAACATGTATTGATAACATCTTTACTAATGCTGCAGAAATTTGCTTTAAAGCAGTATCCAAATCCATTGTAGTGATTACAATATAATAGCCATATCTAGGAAAACCAAAGTACTAAAGGCTGGGCATAATATAGTGTATAAAGGGGTCATACAATATATTTTGTAGTGATTCATATGTTGATGATGTAAAGAACATTTGCTGGTCTTTGGTGTGTAATGAGGAGCAACTAGATGCTGCACTTGGAACACCCCTTTTGCAAGAGTGCATAAAACCCCTCGTGAAGAATTAACGTATCAGACCAAGCAAGCGGATGGTGTTGAACCGGATGTCACGAATGGTTAGAATCTAGGAGACCAGAAAAACATGGAGCGTGGCTATACATTGAAATGGTAGGAATTTAAATCTCTAGAGATCAGTACATTGCAGGGTTGCTACAGGCGTGTAAAATGGTTCTAGCTCTACATTAGACCAATGTGACCGACCGTGTGAGCTGAAAGGTACGAAATGGTTAGAAATGCTGAAACTCTCGAAGAAGACTACACAGGAACATTCAGTGTGCAGCTGTTTAAGTACTTCAGTCTAGTAAACTCGACCAAGAACCACCGGTTGGGACTTGAAGAGCTGGTCTAATATACACTCTGAGACAGAGAAGCTACAGCTTCAAAGGACATGGTGACCTCTGGTGGACAACCCGAAACTCTCGAATTACTCCCCCTAGATGGATCGAGTGTTTTCAACAGACACAGCAAACCGATACACACGTAAATATGTACATTGCAATTATTTCGAATGAGTGGCCGTTTATGTGCAAAGTATTTGCATTAATAAGCTTACTTATTAAAGATCAGGGATACTATCAAGAGCAGTGTGCGGTTTCCTTTTTCATTCATCTTGTTCAACTGTTGCCATGCACCTGCAAAACATTTTACTTGGATGTGCGAGGGCCTTTTGAAAGTATTTGCATTACCATGAGCATAGTTATCAGCTGTATGTACGTGGAATTCCTTTGTCTCTCCCTTTCTCTCTTTTGAATCTGACATTTTGTGTAACAAGCGGTCATCTCCTTTTAGTCCACTAGGGACTTTTCATTGCATTGTGTAGTAATCAATGTGTAAGGTATCCTGTTTGTAATTCTGTGTGATTATTTAGTTAGCAAATAAATAATTAAGCCAATTTGTATATTGCTGATTCATAATTTATGCTAGGGATCGTGCAGTTATCCAAGAGTTTTGCGACATTCAGAATGAGACTGATAAGGTAAATATGAATTGACTGTGACTGATATAAGATAAATATATATCGTTAGAGTTTAGTCAGGAGATAGTAACTTGTTGAATAACTTTTCCCGTGGTGCCCCAGATTACTACTTCATTGTTTAATTGTGTAATAATTGAATGTGGTATGTCGCAATCAACCACATTAATGATTGTCATGACAGCAAGTTGAGGTGACTAAACTGCTTGGAGTTACACTGGATTGGTCAAAACATATTGATAAAAATAGTAGCTAAGATGGGGAGATGTCTGTCCATAAAAAAGCGGTAGTGTGCATTCTTAACAATATCAACAAGGCAGGTCCTACAGGCCCTTGTTTTGTCGCACCTGGACTACTGTTCAGTAGTGTGGTCAGGGACTTGGGAAAATTGCAGCTGGCTCAGAACAGGGCAGCACGGCTGGCCTTTAAAAGTACAAGGAGATCTAACATTAATGACATGAATGTTAATATCTCATGGCTCAAAGTAGGATTATCATTATTATTTTTCGTAAGAGGTGTTGACAAGCTGAAGGGACTGAGCTGTATGATTAAAATACCCATGCACACCCCACAAGACATGCCACCAGAGGTCTCTTCACAGTCCCCAAGTCCAGAACAGACTATTGGAGGAGCACGGTATTACATAGAGCCATGACTATATGGAACTCTATTCCACAACAGGTAACTGACGCAAGGAGTAGAATCAGATTTTAAAAGAAAGTAAAAATACAACTTATGGAACATTGGGAACTGAAGTCACACAAACATAGGCACAGACACATGCATACACACGATAACATACACACTGTGCTGTATGGATTTTGTCTAGTAGATATGTGGTAATGGAGTATGGCCCTGAGGGCACAGTGTGTTGTGAATTCTGTAATTTATATATCGTAATGTTTTTTTAAAGTTGTATAGCTGCCTAAATTTTTGCCGGACCCCAGGAAGAGTCGCTGTTGCCAGGGATCCATAATAAATATAAGTATCGTGTAACGTGGCAAGGAAACAAAGAACTTAGTAGATTTATCTTTCTTCAGGAAAACAGCTATAATGTAAGAAACAAATATCCTTATGTTGTCATCGGGTAACAATGATTTATTTTCTAAGCTACAGAACACAATATACAGCAGGTTTTTAAAAGGAACAAAGAGTTTGTGTACTTCGTGTTTTCATTTTTCTCCAGCTAACTAATTGGCTAGGTGTCAAGATCAAGCTTAGTTAGAGCAGAGACATTCAATCCCCTCCCCTACTGGATCAAGAGCCCTGTTGCCTAAATGTATTTTTTTTATATAGCGCTCCTTGTGTGCACATTTGGATATACCATATGGTACAGAAAAGGTATGACAATCTGGATACCTCCCAACCCTATGCTACCGACGTAAATCGGCCGAAGTGGTTCCAACAGGCTCTTCCGTTGCGCCGCCCCCAAAGACCCATCTGCTAGCCCCGGCCTGCTAGATGTCTGAATCGCCGTGTCTCCAGCTCGCCTAGTGTAATAGTGACTACCGAACGACTCCCTGACTCACCGATTGCTACTCATTGGACCCTATGGTAGCTCGGCTACACATGAATCTCCCGAATGTCAATATGCCTTGTCTAATGCTTTTTTGGTTCATTATTATTGTCTTATTTCACTGTAGAGCCCCCAGCTCTGCCCAATATGCCTTAGGTTGACTTTTTGTCCTACCCCCCTCACACACGGTGACCTCACCTGGCTTCACTGGCGCCTCTAGAGAAAAAACCTCTCTCATCATCACTCAATGCCTAGGTTTACCTCCATTGTACTCACATCCTTCCATACCCTTTTCTGTACATTATGCCTTGAATCTATTCTTCCACGCCCAGAAATCTGCTCCTTTTACTCTCTGTCCGAATGCACTCGGCGACCAGTTAATCTTTAGCCGTACCCTTATCCTACTCCTCCTCCTCCGTTCCACTGGTGATGGAGGTTAACCCAGGCCCTGCAGCCCCCAGCACCATTCCTATTCCCCAGGCACTCTCATTTGTTAACTTATATAACCGTAAAAGGCTTGGTTTCATGCATGTTAACATCAGAAGCCTCCTCCCTAAGTACGTTTTATTCACTGCTTTAGCACACTCCGACAACCCTGATGTCCTAGCCGTGTCTGAATCCTGCCTTAGGAAGGCCACCAAAAATCTAGAAATGTCCATTCCTAACTACAACATTTTCCAACAAGATAGAACTGCCAAAAGGGGTGGAGTTGCAATCTACTGCAGAGATAGCCTGCAGAATTCTGTCATACTATCCAGGTCTGTGCCCAAACAATTCAAGATTATATTTGTAAAAATCCAAGTTTCCAGAAAAAAAGTCTCAATGTATCCGCTTGTTATAGATCCCCCTCAGCCCCCAGCTGTGCCCTGGACACCATATGTGAATTTGATTGACCCCCCCAATCTACCTTCAGAGTTCATACTGTTAGGTGACCTAAACTGGGATATACTTAACAACCCGGCTGTCCTACAATCTAAGCTACATGCCCTCAATCTCACACAAATTATCAAGCAACCTAACAGGTACAACCCTAAATCCGTAACCATGGGCACCCTCTTAGATATCATACTGACCAACTTGCCCTCTAAATACACCTCTATGGTCTTCAACCAGGATCTCAGCGATCACTGCCTCATTGACCACGGCTCCATTATGGACGCAGGCAAACGACCACCCCTCATCACTGTCAAACGCTCCCTAAAACACTTCAGCGAGTAGGCCTTTCTAATCAACCTGGCCCGGGTATCCTGGAAGTATATTGACCTCATCCCGTCAGTAGAGGATGCCTGGTTGCTCTTCAAAAGTGCTTTCCTCATCTTAAATAAGCTCGCCACTTTCAAAAAAAAAGAGAAATTAGAACTGATAGCCCTTGGATCACCCCAGACTTGACTGCCCTTGACAAGCACAAAAACATCCTGTGGCATTCTGCATTAGCATCGAATAGCCCCCGCGATATGAAACTTTTCGGGGAAGTCAGGAACCAATATATACAGTCAGTTTGAAAAAGCTAGTCTTAGCTTTCCTAACAGAAATTTGCATCCTGTAGAACTAATTCCAAACATTGTTGGGACACTAAAGTCCATGGAGAATAAGTGCACCTCCTCCAAGCTGCCCACTGCACTGAGGCTAGGAAACACTGTCACCACCGATAAATCTACGATAATCGATCAGTTCAATAAGCATTTTCCTACGGCTGGCCATGCTTTCCACCTAGCTTCCGCTACCCTGGTCAACAGCTCTGTGACCCCTGCAGAAACTTGCCCCCCTTTCCCCCCGACCCGCTTCTCCTTCACCAAAATCCAGACATCTGATATTCTGAAAGAGCTGCAAAATCTGGCTCCCTACAAATCAGCTGGGCTAGACAATCTGGACCATCTCTTTCTAAAATGATCCACCGAAATTGTTGCAAACCCTATTACTAGCCTGTTCATCCTCTCTTTCGTATCGTCTGAGATCCCCAAAGATTGGAAACCTGCCACGGTCATCCCCCTCTTAAAAAGGGGGAGACACTCTAGTCCCAAACTGTTATAGACCTATATCCATCCTGCCCTGCCTTTAAGGTCTTCAAAACGAAGTTAACAAACAGATCACCGACCATTTCGAATCCCACCGTACCTTCTCCACTATGTGATCCGGTTTCCGAGCTGGTCATGGTGTACCTCAGCCACGCTCAAGGTCCTAAACAATATCATAACTGCCATCGATAAAAGACAGTACTGTGCAACAGTCTTCATGGACCTGGCCAAGGCTTTCGACTCTGTCAATCACCGCATTCTTATTGGAAGACTCAATAGCCTTGTTTTCTCAAATGACTGCCTCCACTGGTTCACCAACTACTTCTCAGACAGACTTCAGTGTGTCAAATCAGAGGGCCTGTTGTCCGGACCTCTGGCAGTCTATGGGGGTGCCACAGTGTTCAATTCTCAGGACGATTCTTTTCTCCGTATATATCAATGATGTCTCTTGCTGCTGGTGATTCTCTGATCCACCTCTACGTGGACGACATCGTTCTGTATATATCTGGCCCTTCTTTGGACACCGTTAAACCTCCAAATGAGCTTCAATGCCATACAACACTCCTTCCGTGGCTTCCAACTGCTTTTAAATGCTAGTAAAACTAAATACATGCTCTTCAACCGATTGCTGCCCACACCTGTCCGCCTGACTAGCATCACATCACTACTCTGGACGTTTCGGACTTCGGAGAATATGTGGACATCTACAAATACCTAGGTGCCTGGTTAGACTAAACTCTCCTTCCAGACTCGTATTAAGTATCTCCAATCCAAAATAAAATCTAGAACCGGCTTCCTATTTTGCAACAAAGCATCCTTCACTCATGCTGCCAAACATACACTCGTAAAACTGACTATCCTACCGATCCTAAACTTGTGATGACACAAAAGTCTCCAACACTCTACTCAGTAAACTAGATGTAGTCTATCACAGTGCCATCCGTTTTGTCACCAAAGCCCCATGTACAATACCCACCACTGCGACCTGTATGCTCTCATTGGCTGGTCCTTGCTTCATATTCATCGCCAAACTCACTGGATCCAGGTCATCTATAAGTCTTTGCTAGGTAAAGACCCGCCTTAGCTCACTGGTCACCATAGCAACACCCACCCATAGCACACGCTCCAGCAGGTATATTTCACTGGTCATCCCCAAAGCAAACACCTCATTTGGATGCCTTTCCTTCCAGTTCTCAGCTGCCAATGACTGGAACGAATTGCAAAAATCTGAAGCTGGAGTCATATCTCCCTCTCTAACTTTAAGCATCAGCTGTCAGAGCAGCTTTACGATCACTGTACCTGTACACAGCCAATCTGTAAATAGCACACCCAACTACCTCATCCCCATATTGTTATGCATCGTCTTACACTTTTGAGGGCAAACTCAGATTTAGGTTCAGCCTACTCCGCTGGACCCAGTATTTCTACTTGCAAATCTAACATCCGGCGCCAACAGAGATGGCCGCGTCACGTTCCTAGGAAACTTTGCAGTATTTTTTTTTTTTTTATGTGTTATTTCTTACATTGTTACCCCAGGAATTTTTAGGTTTTATTACATACAGTCGGAAGGAACTATTGGATATAAGAGCAACGTCAACTCACTAACATTACGAGCAGGAATACGACTTTCCCGAAGCGGATCCTCTGTTTGACCCACTGTCCAGGACAAAGGATCGGATCCCAGCCAGCGACCCAAAACAATGGCGCCGCAGAAGGGTCAGACAGAGCGGTCTTCTGGTCAGGCTCCGTAGACAGGCACATCGCGCACCGCTCCCGAGCATACTACTTGCCAATGTCCAGTCCCTTGACAACAAGGTAGACAAAATCAGAGCAAGGGTTGCCTTCCAGAGACTAGCGTTCTTTGTGTCAAGGAAACATGGCTCACTCGAGACACGCTATCGGAGTCGGTACAGCCACCTGGTTTCTTCACGCATCGCACTGACAGAAACAAGCATCTCTCTGGTAAGAAGAAGGGCGGGGGTGTATGCCTTATGATTAACGAGCCGTGGTGTGATCATAACAACATACAGGAACTCAAGTTCACCTGACTTAGAATTCCTCACAATCAAATGCAGACCGCATTATTTACCAAGAGAATTCTCTTCGATCCTAATCATAGTTGTGTATATTCACCCCAAAGCAGACACATTGAAGGCCCTGAACAAACTTAGACTCTATTTAAACTGGAAACCGCATATGCTGAGTCTGCATTTATTGTAGCTAGGGATTTAAAAAAGGCTAATCTGAAAACAAGGCTCCCTAAATTTTATCAGCATATCGATTGCGCGACCCGGGCTGGCAAAACCCTGGATCATTGTTATTCTAACTTCCGCAACGCATATAAGGCCCTCCCCTCTGCCTCCTTTTGGAAAAGCTGACCACGACTCTTTTGTTGCTCCCCGCCTATAGACAAACTTAAAAAGGAAGCACCCGTGCTCAGTTCTGTTCAACGCTGGTCCGACCAATCAGATTCCCCGTTTCAAGATCGTTTTGATCACGTGGACTGAGATATGTTCCGCATAGCATTGAACAACAACATTGATGAATATGCTGAATCGGTGAGCGAGTTTATTAGCAAGTGCATCGGTGATGTCGTACCTACAGCGTCTATTCATTCCCCAACCAGAAACCGTGGATTGATGGCAGCATTCGTGCAAAACTGAAAGTGCAAACAACTGCTTTTAATCAGGGCAAGGTGACCGGAAACATACCGAATACAAACAGTGTTGCTTTTCCCTCCGTAAGGCAATCAAACAAGCTAAGCGTCAGTATAGAGACAAAGTAGAGTCGCAATTCAACTGCTCGGACATGAGGTATGTGGCAGGGTCTACAGTCAATCACGGACTATAAAAGAAAAACCAGACCCGTCGCGGACCACGATGTCTTGCTCCCAGACAAACGAAACAACTTCTTTGCTCGCTTTGAGGACAATAGTGCCACTGACACAGCCCGCTACCAAAACCTGCGGTCTCTTCTTCACTGCAGCCAATGTGAGTAAAACATTTAAACGTGTTACCTTGCAAGGCTGCAGGCCCAGACGGCATCCCCAGCCATGTTCTCAGAGCATGCGCAGACCAGCTGGCTGGTGTGTTTATGGACATATTCAATCAATCCTTATCCCAGTCTGCTGTTCCCACATGCTTCAAGAGGGCCACCATGTTCCTGTTCCCAAGTTAGCTAAGGTAACTGAGCTAAATGACTACCGCCCCGTAGCACTCACTTCCATCATCATGAAGTGCTTTAAGAGATTAGTCAAGGACCATATCACCTCCACCCTACCTGACACCCTAGACCAACTCCAATTTGCTTACCGCCCCAATAGGTCCACAGACGACGCAATCGCAACCACACTGCCCTAGGACCCTGGGTCTCGACCCCGCCCTGTGCAAATGGGTCCTGGAATCCTGACGGCCCGCCCACAGGTAGTGAGGGTAGGTAACAACATCTCCACCCTGCTGATCCTCAACATTGGGGCCCCACATTGGTGCGTTCTCAGCCCTCTCCTGTACTCCCTCTGTTCATCCACGACTGCGTGGCCATGCACGCCTCCAACTAAATCATCAAGTTTGCAGACGACACTACAGTGGTAGACTTGATTACCAACAACGACGAGACGGCCTACAGGGAGGAGGTGAGGGCCCTCCGAGTGTGGTGTCAGGATAATAACCTCACACTCAACGTCAGGAGAGGGAGCAGCCCCCTATCCACATCAACGGGACAGTAGTGGAGAGGGTGGAAAGTAAGGTCCTCTGCATACACATCATGGACAAACTGAAATGGTCCAACCACACAGACAGCGTGGTGAAGGCGGCGCAGCAGCGACTCTTCAACCTCAGGAGGCTGAAGAAATTCGGGTTGTCACCAAAAACACAAACTTTTACAGATGCACAATCGAGAGCATCCTGTCGGGCTGTATCACTGTCTGGTCCGGCAACTGCGCCGCCCACAACCGTAAGGCTCTCCAGAGGGTAGTGAGGTCTGCACAACGCATCACCGGTGGCAAAATACCTGCCCTCCAGGACACCTATACCACCCGATGTCACAGGAAGGCGAAAAATATCATCAAGGACAACAACCACCCGAGCCACTGCCTGTTCACCCCGCTATCATCCAGAAGGCGAGGTCAGTACAGGTGCATCAAAGCTGGGACCGAGAGACTGAAAGACAGTTTCTATCTCAAGGCCATCAGACTGTTAAACAGCCATCACTAACATTGCGTGGCTGCTACCAACATACTGACTCAACTCTAGCCACTTTACGAATGGAAAAATTGATGTTAATAAATGTATCACTATCCACAAACAATGCCACTTTATATAATGTTTACATACCCTACATTACTCATCTCATATGTATATAATGTACTCTATACCATCTACTGCATCTAGCCTATGCCATTCGGCCATCTCTCATTCACATATTTTTATGTACATATTCTTATTCATTCCTTTACACTTGTGTGTATAAGGTAGTTGTGAAATTGTTAGGTTAGGTTAGATTACTTGTTAGATATTACTGCATGGTCGGAACTAGAAGCACAAGCATTTCGCTACACTCGCATTAACATCTGCATGTGACAAATAGAATTTGATTTCACTCCAGTGTTAATGCTAAATTATAATTATTTCGCCTCTATGGCCTATTCATTGCCTTACTTCCCTAATATTCTATTCGTTCCCAGCCGTTCAGTACCCAATCGTTTAGTCTGTTCTCAATGTTCCATTGCAAAATTGGCTGGCAACGTCCTTATCCCTTGCTTGCTAGCTAGCTAGCCAGCCAGCCAGCCAGCCAGCCAGCCAGCCAGCCAGCCAGCCAGCCAGCCAGCCAGCCAGCCAGCCAGCCAGCTACAGCTAACTTATAGCCACATCAAATGTGCAGCCAGAATAACAGCAAAGTAGCTGCATTTGCATAAGCTGATTTCTGGTAACATTTATTTGGATACATCCATATAATGACTGAAATTAGGCACGATTTCACCTGGCATAGAAAAATTGCTCAGTCGTCAGGACAAAAATTGCTCAGTTGTTCAGAGGAGCTAGCCAACAACACAGTTAACACAATCACTTCAAAACGAAGCTGGAAAGAAAATAAACAAGCTGCACTTAATTTAGTTTTAGTTTTTTTAAATTTACATTTCTTTGATTAGATCATAAAAATGATGCCAGCTGATTCATGGTTTCGACTGGCTGAGAAACGTTGCCTGCCCGCGTCTCGTCCCGACACGTTCATTACTATGGAACAGCTAGAGATCGAATTTGAATACTGAAACAATGTTGCAAATGTCAGAGAGAGCAAGGTTTATGCAAATATCCGCTGTTGAAACAAATGTTAGTCTAAAAGAAATGTGAGATAATCTCCAGATGCTTTTTATATGATGAGTGGATTGCACAGTCAGATGAAGCAGTAAATAGGCATTTCAATGTCATAGATTTAGCCGGTGGTAACTTGTGGAATAGACACCAGCTGGAATGCAGTTACCCAATCAGCCTTCAAGATTAGACCCACCCATTGTATAATATACAGATAAGACATGGACATGCTAATGGTTAGAATAGTTCTTAAGGTTGGGGCATAGATCAACAAGGTAAAACACTACAAGAGCTGAGGGCAAATTCAGTTTCAGGTTCAGCCTACTCCGCTGGACCCAGAATTAGGAACATTGGGCCACTGCTTAATTGCCGTCTCCTGCTCTGCTGCCAAATATATTTTCTTAAATTACATCAGAAGAGGCGTGCCAATGAGGAGACCCAAGATATCAGACAGACTAGTGAAACCGGTATGAAATAGCTGGCTAGTTAGCGGTGCGCGCTAGAAGCATTTGAAATCGGTGAAGTCACTAGCTCTGAGACCTTGAAGTAGTTGTTTCCCCTGCTCTGCAAGGACCGGGGCTTTGTGGAGCAATAGGTAACAATGCTTCAACGGTGACTGTTGTTGATGTGTGTAGAGGGTCCCTGGTTCAAGCCCAGGTTGGGGAGAGGAGAGGGACAGAAGCAATACTGTTACACAGGGCTGCAGTGGAGCAAGTCGAGAACTTCAAGTTCCTCCGAGTCCAAATCACTAAAGACTTAAAATGGTCCACACACGCAGTTCGGATTACCAGAATATAGTTAATTACCCCCCCACCTACTGACATTCCCAGAATCTCTATGTTAACCAAGGGTTTTGCAAATGTAAACTCAGTAGGGTAGAGAGAGGGAAAAGGGGGGAAGAGGTATTTATGATTGGCCTGGGGGGGGGGTAGGTTTATGACAACGTCATGACACATTGTTAGAATTTGAGTTAGCAAGAAATGCATTTCACTGTACTTGCACATGTGACAAATGAAAAACTTGAAATAATAACCCATCCTTGCAGTCAACGGAAAAGCTCTAATTAGGGTTTTTCATTTTTTATAAAGTCCACACAATTCATGTCTCAAGGCTTAAAATCCTTCTTTAACCAGTCTCCTCCCCTTCATCGACACTGATTGAACTGGAAATAAGAGGTGACATCAATAATGAATCATAGCTTTCAGTTGGATTCACCTGGTCAGTCTGTCATCGAAAGAGCAGTTGGGCTAGGAATTGCCAGGGACCTCACGATACGACAATACTGCGATTTTATTGCGAATTGACGTAACAAACATATTGCTCAGTATGTGTCTGCTGCAGACATACAAGAAAGCATGAGAAAACAAGTTTTGATCAGTCAGGTAAATAAGTGCTGAAAACCTATTGGCTCACTATTTAAAAAGAAGCTGGAGAACAAGCTATAGGATGAAAAATACTGTTTTTACTCAGGTACAGCAGACTAGCGCTAGCAAACTCTACCTACAGTACTTACATATATCATTAACTCCACTTCAAAAATTTATGATAATATTTTCAGGATGGTAAAAACAGTGTGAACATCAATGACTAAAACCAGATATAAAGTATGAAGAAATGATAATGGAGCAATTTATTGGAGCCCCCACTGACTTTGCTATAATGTTTTAGTCACTCAAACATAACACGGCACAAAATTTGTGGAATTGCAGGAAATTAGACTTATTTTTTTTTGTTTTAAAAGCTATCTGGCCCATGGCAAATGTGTAAAATTGCAGCTTTAAAACAGCAACATTATGTCTCAGCAACCAAGAGGGTCTCTAAAATGTATGGTCGGAGACTGTGCCATTGGCCACGCCCACTACCACACGCACTAACTTTACCACCGCTACTAAAAAAAGTCTTAGGGTACTCACTGTGGACTTGTTTGCACCACCAGATGGGTGTTAGGCCTATGACTTATGATAAATCAGTATATCATAGGGGGGGATGGGGACTCTTATTTGAGACCAATCCATTGTACCTCGACAATGAACACTCTTCAAGTGACCCCCAGTTATCACCAAGACTGAATAAGTGACATATCCCCTACTCAGCACTTCATCTCTCTTTACAATGGCAGTTTCTGTTTTCAAGATAAAAAGCTTGACATTGGTGAATTGGGCTACGGAATGGAATGTTGGTGGGTCAAACAATGCAAATACTGTTCCAGTCATTTGGTCCTATACCAAGAGGCAGTGGTACTCATGGAGAATGTCCAAGAGCTGACGTTTGGGATTAGCACAGTGGTACTTTGGTGAAATACTGAGGTTAGCCTTCAGTAGCTTAAGTAAGATTAACTCCAACAGTGCAAAAGGCATCAACCAAGTTTCTGTAAACACAAGGGCAAACACTGGTCAGCATACATTATTTGGTTGATGAGTTTTACAGTTTTGCTTCCTTGAGACCTGCAAAGACAGCACTCTCGCTTTATATGTAGAGTAGAATATCATATGGCAGTGGTTTTGGTGGAGAGAAAACAGGAAGGAAAAGAGACAGGGCCATGGCATGAATAAACTCAGAGCACGACAACATTGACAAAAACATGGTTATAACGTATGCTACAAGTTCATCTTGTGTATAATAAGGAATCACTAAGGGCTTCCATTGTTTACTTATGCTTATTTAGCACGTGGTTTGGGTGTGGTTATAGACTGTGCTGCAAACATCAGATCATATTTTTCTAATGATTGAAACATTTATTCCTACCTTCATAAGGACTTTAAATGATTCCTGATCTTGACTCCATAGGCTATCCACCTTCAGTGCTCTGTGGATTTGGACTGACTTTATGAAGCATTGGATAGAAGGTGCATGAGTCACATGTGGGGCGACAGGTAGCCTAGTGGTTAGAATATTGGACTACTAACCGAAAGGTTGCAAGATCGAATGACTGAGCTGACAAGGAAAAATCTGTCATTCTGCCCCTGAGCAAGGCAGTTAACCCACTGTTCCTAGGCCGTCATTGAAAATAAGAATTTGTTCTCAAATGACTTGCCTAGTTAAATAAAGGTAAACATGCACAAGTCAGCATGGAATGAGTCATAGAGTTCAGAGTTAATTTACAATGTAGCTTTAGGTTGTCTATCAGGTCATGTTTTTGACATCTTAAATAGGTTGCATAAAGAATATTCTGCTGTCACAGCCCACTGCCATCCACTCATTTCTTACCAAGAAAAGTGAAATGTTAGGCTGATAAATTGGTTGAAATTGTGTTCTCATAATTCAGCTGCAATTCAGCAAATTATGAACGTGGGGTTGTAGTGCATTCACTCATGTATTTTTACAGTAATCCATCAGAACAAATGGGGGGGGGGGGGGTCAGATGGGTTTAATTTGGAGAGGGCCAGCCCTCTCCCCTTTTCACACCACTGCTCAGTGTGCATCTTTCAAATTGGCTAGAGTAGATTCTTTCCATCTGTCAGGCTCTGCTTCACCATATCTAATCAGATTATCTAGTGGTCAAGTGAAAGCGTCAGGCAGGCTTTGTTTTTGGAAACAATTGCCCAACAATGAGGTTCCTCTCCTACAAACAGTGGGTAGGCTGTCTCGTGAGCCACAAACAGCCTATTAAGTAAAACGTTAAAAAGGGGAGAAAGAGAGAAGCTTACCCTTGATTGCATTGATTACACTGTTGCCATCTTTGATGACATCTTTGAGAAATTTGCTTGTTCTTTCCAATTCTAATTCATAGCATTTGAGTCTTTCTCTAAAATCCGGACTATCCCCATAGCAGTCGCTGAACTCAAGCGGAGGATGCCCCATTACTTATTTTTAGAATGCTGTGCAGCTGCCTAGATGTTAGAATGAGAAGTCTTCAGATTAAAACAACATTTGCAGAACATTGTTGATCAATTTTCCAAGTTGAGATTTGGTTAGCCCGCTCCTCAAAAAACGAATGCAGTCGAACCGGACCCGTGAAACGCAGTAATTCTTGATGAGAGATTCTTGATGCATTCATTCATCAAATAAACAGTGTTAGGTGATTTTTGCTACAAATTATCTTCGAGTATATCTGGGTCCCGTTTTTTACATCTCATAAATGTATTTTTCCTTTGGATACTTTTTTCTTTTTGCGGGGGTTAAAATAGTGACTTGCGAAAAGCGGGTTGGCCAAGCACATCCTCCTTTCACACCCATAGTAGAATTCTTAAAGGGACAGCTACACAAAATATTTTCCATATGCACGATTTTGATGATATAAAATTGTAGATATGTTAATACATTGTGATATTTGACTGCCTTTGTCTATTAATTTGTGCTTACTTCGTGTCAACTTGACAAGACAAGACAATATACGTTTTTGTTCTCTTCAACCATAATAATGCCCAACGCCCATGCTCTTGAATAGTCAAATGTTCCATAATTTGCTAATATGCTGTGTTCATAAATGGTCAAAATAAACGACTGGGAAAAATCCAACTGGTAATTAGTAACTAGTGGGAAACTCCTCTGTCATCTCTGAGCTCCAACTTCTCCCACATGCTGACCTCCCCTAATAAGGATATTACCTCTATAACAGCATTTTCCACAGTTAAATGCAACAACAAAACATTATTTATAAAACGCAATCTATTAATATAGATTTTGAACATATAATTTGTTTAAAAGCATGATAGCTGTACCTTTAGTGTATCGTTGACGAAGCTTGTTGGCCATTAGCCAATCAGCATTTCTCAACAAGTTCAAAGCAAGTAAATGCATACAACTGGTATTTACGAGTTTACAGCTAGTAATTACCAATTTGTTATGAATGCAGAAGTATTATTTACTGCTGCTGTAAACACATTTTCTATAAAAATGTCTATACACACCAGCATATACATATATATATATATATATTCCAGACTCTGACATTGCTCGTTCAAATTTTTCTACATTTCTAAATTCCTTTATTTTATTTTTTGGGGATTTGCGTGTGTAGTATTGTTAGGTATTACTGCACTGTTGGAGATAAGAACATAAACAGTTCGCTACACTCACGATAACATTTGCAAAATGTATGTACACAACCAAATAACATTTTAATTGATATTGGGCAGATTCGAATATGCTGAGCCGCTAGACACCGGTCTATGGCCCGGGATTTAAACAGTTAAAGGCGGTGAGGTAGGAGTATCTTTCTCAAATCGAACAGTAATCTGCGCTGCTTGGTCATGTTGTCAACAAGGCAGCATAGCATCATCCAGAAACATACAACATATCTTTCCATCAAATATAGGTTTGAATTTTCGAAATAAACTGAACAAAAATATAAATGCAACATGCAACAATTTGTAAGATTTTAAAATTGTATTTGTTTATTTAACTTTAATTTAGCTAGGCAAATCAGTTATGAACAAATTATTATTTACAATGACGGCCGAATCCGGATGACACAGGGCCAATTGTTCGCCGCCCTTTTGGCTACAGCCTGGAATCAAACCAGAGACTGTAGTAACGCCTCTTGCACTGAGATGCAGTGACTTACACCGCTGCGCCACTCGGAAGCCAATTTATGGTTACAGTTCATATAAGGAAATCAGTCAATTGAAATGAATTTATTAGCCCTATTCTATGGATTTCACATGACTGGGCAGGGATGCAGCCATGGGTGGGCCTAGGAGGGCATATGCCCACCCACTTAGCAGACAGCCCCACCCACTGGGGAGTCAGGCCCAGCCAATCAGAATGAGTTTTTCCCAACAAAATGACTTTATCACAGACAGAAATACTTCTTATCAAAAGCAATCCCTTTTGCATGTGAAAACACAGAAGCTTACTCATTACTCTAATACCAGCAACAGTGTGTAAAAACCTTGTGAAGACTTACATAAAATGTTTGACCTCTGTCATTGACAACAAAGGGTATATAACAAAGTATTGAGATAAACTTTTGTTATTGACCAAATACTTATTTTCCACCATAATTTGCAAATAAATGAATTAAAAATCCTACAATGTGATTTTCTGGATTTTTTCTCATTTTGTCTGTCATAGTTGAAGTGTACCTATGAAGTGTACCTATTATATTAAGTAGCATTGTTTAAAGGGGCTAGTGATATATTTTTACATCAATTTCCATCAATTCCCATTATTAAAGTGGCTGGAGTTGAGTCAGTGTGTTGGCAGCAGCCACTCAATGTTAGTGGTGGCTGTTTAACAGTCTGATGGCCTTGAGATAGAAGCTGTTTTTCAGTCTCTCGGTCCCTGCTTTGATGCACCTGTACTGACCTCGCCTTCTGGATGATAGCGGGGTGAACAGGCAGTGGCTCGGGTGGTTGTTGTCCTTGATGATCTTTATGGCCTTCCTGTGACATCGGGTGGTGTAGGTGTCCTGGAGGGCAGGTAGTTTGCCACCGGTGATGCGTTGTGCAGACCTCACTACCCTCTGGAGAGCCTTACAGTTGTGGGCGGAGAAGTTGCCGTACCAGGCGGTGATATAGCCCGACAGTATCCTCTCGATTGTGCATCTGTAGAGGTTTGTGAGTGCTTTTGGTGACAAGCCGAATTTCTTCAGCTTCCTGAGGTTGAAGAGGCGCTACTGCGCCTTCTTCACGACTCTGTCTGTGTGGGTGGACCAATTCAGTTTGTCCGTGATGTGTATGCCAAGGAACTGAAAACTTTACTACCCTCTCCACTACTGTCCCATCGATGTGGATAGGGGGTGCTCCCTCTGCTGTTTCCTGAAGTCCACAATCATCTCCTTTGTTTTATTGACGTTGAGTGTGAGGTTATTTTCCTGACACCACACTCGGAGGGCCCTCACCTCCTCCCTGTAGGCCGTCTCATCGTTGTTGGTAATCAAGCCTACCATTGTAGTGTCGTCCGCAAACTTGATGATTGAGTTGGAGGCGTGCATGGCATCTCGAGCTTGATGACGAGTTTGGAGGGCACTATGGTGTTAAATGCTGAGCTGTCAATCAATCTGAGATATTTTCGGATGATTTGGACATGATATGCGAAAAATGCTAATATCGGTCCCATTACTTGAATGGGATTTGTGCCACAAATGCTAAGAAGTTAGCATGTGGAAACTTTCCAACTGATGTTTACGATTTCACAACTGGTAAATACCACCTTCCCACCTGGTTAATACGCAGCATTAGGCACTTGACATCCTGGTCAAAACATTTGGATGACGTTTCATATCCGTGTCGACAGAGAAAATGGCGGAAGTGGAGGAGACAAGTAAATTTATGGTAAGATGAAAGCACATAACGTAACTATTCGTGTTCATATATACCACATTTACATAGTATACATTAATGTTTTTGTAGGCGTGGTGTTAATATTAAATACAGATGAGGGAATGTCAACATTGGTGTTGACCAACACTCCATGGAAAGGAAAACGCTTACAGTAACATTGTTGTATGTTCAGTAAATGTGCAAAAGTTCTCAATGGCTTCCAAAACCTGGAGAGAGAATCGATTAGTTCTTTAACTAGCCATGTAAACAATGACGGAACGAAACAAGAGGGAGAACATTAGCTATCTAACGTTACTGCATTATGCCTGTTTAGCCAAGCTAGCTCTCCACCATGCATGTGCCAACAGTAGCACCCAAACCAAATATTGTAATAAGACCGCATTGAATTATCATATAGAAACTAACTTTATAGCGAAGTTATTTATTGAGAGCCAAATGTCTAATTTATTTGTACCTGTGTTTCTTATTTCCAGTTTACAGGTTTGTCAGATGTGTCTGTTTCAGGGGACATTCCTGTTGAGGGGGAGATCAATGTCCCTGTTGGAACACCGAGTCAGGACATAGAATACTCCACACTGGATGAACCTGTTAAAGATACCATAGTAAGATTTCCCTCTTTGTGTACATACTTGAATCTTTAAAGGCCTAGTGCAGTCAAAAATGTGCCCCCCCCTGTGTTTTATATCAAATTGTACAACAGCTGATGAAGCGAACACTGTCATTTCGCCTGACATAGACATTGTGCTCTCTCATCAGGACACTGTTGTTTAAAGGAGCAAGCCAACAACACAGCTAACACAATCACTTCAAACTGAAGCTGGGAAGACTGCAAACTAGCTGCACTTTGTTTCTTTTTACCTTTTTTTTATTTCTTTGTATATATCCATAAAATTATGTTCATTACTATGGGACAGCAGGAGATGGAGTTTGAATATTGAAACAATGTTGAAATGTCAGAGAGACAGACTGCAAGGTTTATACAAATCTCCGCTGTTGAAAACAAGATGTTAGTCTACAAGACGTGAGATAATGTCTAATGTTTTTTTATAGTGGAGCTCAAGTTTATTAAGTGCCTGGCTGGGCTGATGAGACAGTGGATTGTGCTGTCAGATGGAACAGAGTAAATCAGCATTTTAACATCAGATTTAGCTGGTGGTAACTTGTGGAATAGACACCAGCTGGTATGCACTTTTAACCAATCAGCATTCAGGATTAGACCCATCTGGTGGAAAATAGACATAACAAAGAGTTCCAAACCTCTCTGCCAATAACGGCTAGTTTTCAGTTTTCCCCTCCCACTCAGACCACTCTTATTCTGGCTTGAGAAATAGTTTTTTGTTAAAAAGCTATTTTTGCCTATTTGAAATCTATTACAGTAAAGGTACCTTTTACCCTGAAATTATTTGATAGTGATATAAAAATGTATGCATTAAATGACACCTTTAATTTGGCCCTTCCCTGATACATGGCACTTCTAAAATCTCCCTCATGTCTCATTTACAGTTGCGAGATCTGAAAGCAGTGGGGAAAAAGTTTGTTCATGTGATGTATCCCAAGAAGAGTTCAGCGCTACTGAGAGACTGTGAGTACTGTGTACTTTGAAAGATGAATTCATCTTTTAAACTATTCCAACACAATGAACAAGTGGTGTTATATGATACGACAAAGCTGTATCAAACTTGGTAATATATTTAACCAATGTGTACAAGGATAACAGTATAATGATATGAAAAACATTATATTACGTTACATTTGTAGTAGTACCTAGGAAAATGTGGCAAACAAAATGTGCCAGGTGTATTAATATTATTTTAACTCTCTCCAATACTACCTAGGAAAATGTGATGATGCTAAATGTGTTTGATGTTTTAGTAGGAATATTGTGTTTACTTTGTCTTCTTTTCCAGGGGACTTGTGGGGACCATTATTGCTCTGCATGACACTGGCTCTGTGAGTATTCACGTTTCAATGTAGTAGCAGAATATAACTGCTAACACTCTTTGAGAATGAAGGATGACAAGAGAAGGATGAGCTATGGATTGATAATCTTTCCTTCCTGCTTTTTTAGGATGCTGCAGGGGGGTTCAGTTGACAGTAAGGGCGACGGAGGGCCCCAGTTTGCAGAGATGTTTGTGATCATCTGGTTTGGATCTGTCATCATCACACTGAACTCGAAGCTGTTGGGAGGCACCATGTATGTGTCTGTCATTTCCAACTGCCCAACTTTATAGCTGGCTTCCAATCATTATGGTGAAATTATTCCAGTATTACAAATATTGACATGAGAGCATTTAAACATGCATACAGTGGGGCAAAAAAGTATTTAGTCAGCCACCAATTGTGCAAGTTCTCCCACTTAAAAAGATGAGAGAGGCCTGTAATTTTCATCATAGGTACACTTCAACTATGCCAGACAAAATGACAAAAAAATCCAGAAAATCACATTGTATGATTTTTTTGGAATTTATTTGCAAATTATGGTGGAAAATAAGCATTTGGTCATCTACAAACAAGTAAGATTTCTGGCTCACACAGACCTGTAACTTCTTCTTTAAGAGGCTCCTCTGTCCTTCACTCGTTACCTGTATTAATGGCACCTGTTTGAACTTGTTATCAGTATGAAAGACACTTGTCCACAACCTCAAACAGTCACACTCCAAACTCCACTATGGCCAAGACCAAAGAGCTGTCAAAGGATACCAGAAACAAAATTGTAGACCTGCACCAGGCTGGGAAGACTGAATCTGCAATAGGTAAGCAGCTTGATTTGAAGAAATCAATTGTGGGAGCAATTATTAGGAAATGGAAGACATACAAGACCACTGATAATCTCCCTCGATCTGGGGCTCCACGCAAGATCTCACCCCGTGGGGTCAAAATGATCACAAGAAGGGTGAGCAAAAATCGCAGAACCACACGGGGGGACCTAGTGAATGACCTGCAGAGAGCTGTGACCAAAGTAACAAAGCCTATCATCAGTAACGCACTACGCCACCAGGAACTCAAATCCTGCAGTGCCAGACGTGTCCCCCTGCTTAAGCCAGTACATGTCCAGTCCCGACTGAAGTTTGCTAGAGAGCATTTGGATGATCCAGAAGAAGATTGGGAGAATGTCATATTGTCAGATGAAACCAAAATATAACTTTTTGGTAAAAACTCAACTCGTCGTGTTCGGAGGACAAAGAATGCTGAGTTGCATCCAAAGAACACCATACCTACTGTGAAGCATGGGGGTGGAAACATCATGCTTTGGGGTTGTTTTTTTGCAAAGGGACAAGGACGACTGATCAGTGTAAAGGAAAGAATGAGTGAGTGAGATTTTGAGTGAAAACCTCCTTCCATCAGCAAGGGCATTGAAGATAAAATGTGGCTGGGTCTTTCAGCATGACAATGATCCCAAACACACCGCCTGGGCAACGAAGGAGTGGCTTCGTAAGAAGCATTTCAAGGTCCTTGAGTGGCCTAGCCAGTCTCCAGATCTCAACCCCATAGAAAATCTTTGGAGGGAGTTGAAAGTCCGTGTTACCCAGCAACAGCCCCAAAACATCACTGCTCTAGAGGAGATCTGCATGGAGGAATGGGCTAAAATACCAGCAACAGTGTGTGAAAACCTTGTGAAGACTTACAGAAAGCATTTGACCTCTGTCATTTCCAACAAAGGGTATATAACAAAGTATTGAGAAACTTGTTATTGACCAAATACATATTTTCCACCATAATTTGCAAATAAATTAATTTAAAATCCTACAATGTGATTTTCTGGATTTTTTTTTCTTCTCATTTTGTCTGTCATAGATGAAGTGTACCTATGATGAAAATTACAGGCCTCTCATCTTTTTAAGTGGGAGAACTTGCACAATTGGTGGCTGACTAAATACTTTTTTGCCCCACTGTATACTGTAATATGATTAGTTCCTTAATTTAATTTATTCATTGAAACCTTGTTTATAAATGCCTGTTTTCCCTCCCTCTCTAGATCTTTTTTCCAGGGCCTGTGTGTGCTAGGCTACTGCATCATGCCTCTGACTGTGGCAATGGTCGTCTGTAGGCTAGTGCTGCTGGGTGGGTCTTGGTGGTTCATCTTTATCGTCCGACTAATTGTGGTCACAGCATCATTCAGTTGGTCCACGTTTGGTAAGGAAGGTCCTTTTCATAAGGAGACAATTATATTTGTTTAAATTTAGTTGGCTATATTTATTGGTGCAAACACACCTCTACAAACACATTGACTGTTTGCAGTCATACTGACTTCCAGTAGGTGGAGCTGTTGCATAAAGATTCACCTTCTAATGTTCCTCATAACATTAGTACTACATTTGAATATATTATTACTGTCTAATCTTATCATAAAACAAGTCACTGATAACTCATTAGTGTATGTATGTATACGATTTCCCCCCAGCCTCTACAGCTTTCTTAGCAGATTGCCAGCCTCCCAATCGCAAAGCTTTGGTGGTGTATCCTGTCTTCCTTTTTTACTTCGTCATTGGATGGATGATTCTCACATTCTCACCGTCTGCGTAACAGTGGACTTATCTCTAACTGAACTTATCCCAATCCTTTTGGAATAGAAGGATACAATCAACACCTTGCAATTTGTGAAAGTTGAGTGGAGTGTTGGGAGTACTTTTGATGGAAAACAGTGTATGTTTCTTTGGAGCTACAAGGACAATGGTGAGATATTAACCATAGAGCACAATGCTTTGCCTCTTTTTTTTGTGGCTCTATTATTGCTAAGCATAGCTAAGAAATACAGTGGAGTACAAAGGACAAAAGTGTCAGTGAGTCCCTATGAGGATGTCAGAAAAGCCTATCTGCTTGATTTAACAAGCTCTCTGTGTCTCACTTGAAGAGATTACTTATCTCAATTGTTTCCTGCCTTGTAAATTATCTTACAATACCAACTAAGGTTTCTACACTAACCACATTCCCCACTGTAATGTTAATAATTCATAACATGTAGACTAGCAGGAATAAAGGGGACTATGTGATCTATATTGTATGTGTCATGGTCTATTGCCATTTACTTATGAATATGAGATGCCAGAATGTATACAGTACACTGCCTCACTACATCCTACTGCATATGCCCTATCACTCAAACATTGCTTGGAAATAGGTTTCTGTTTTATTTAGGAATAAGTAAAACATCTTCAAGTAGTATTATCTTATTCAGAAGGTAGGATTTGATTATCACGGATAGTGTCAGTGTTGCTCGATTTTGATATGAGCAACCTAAAAAGAATGTAGGTGGCTGTAGTTTACATTTTCACATTTTTACTTTCACAAGGTTGTGAAAATATATACATTTCCAGTTCTCTTAATATTTGAATGTCATTCTATTAAAACAAAAATGCTGTGAAAAACAATGGCAGCCTCCAAAACCTGACTCGTTTCTATAATTGTGTTTTTATTTCAATTTTGTAATACGGTACAAAGACATTGATGGAATCAGAAGCTAAATGGGGAATAAGAGTCCTTGGTATACAAATTTCTTCTGTCACTAGCGATATAGCTCCAATATTATGCGAGAACTCTGGACCACGCCAGCAGCAGTTAAACTGAAAAGTATATTTTGATAGCCTGTCAGAAGCCTCTGATTGTTATGGGTTAGTTTGCCGGCATATGTGTAGCTCCTGACTGTTGACTCAAGGCATGTGTGTGAAGAGAAATCATTTATTGGGAGTTTAACCTCCACAAATACCTGCCTTGAAACCTCTTAAGTGTGCATTCTGTTTAAATAAATCTCCTCTGGAGATTTTTTCTTCTGAAAATCATAGCACTTTCAAAACTCCAAGCAACGCAAATGTGTCTGTTTCCATGATGTTTGTACTTTTATATAACACTGTAAACCTATAATAACTAACGGGAAGTAAATGCATCCATTTCCTTTCAAATGAATAGTTTTTGTATCAAGTGTCAGTTGTGGGGTGGTGAAGACTGAGTCAGGCGCAGGACACAGAACTGAGTAAAATAACATACTTTACTCAGAAAAATATTCAGCCAATAAATCCACGCAGGGATAACAAACCCTAACACAAAAGACTAAAATAAAACCAGGAACAATCACGCACAAAACATAATGAGAACCAGGGGGTTAAATAGGGAAATAGTAATACCGTAATGGGAACCAGGTGTGTACAATCAAGACATGACAAATGGAAAAAGAAACGTGGATCGGTGGCAGCTAGAAAGCCAGTACTTCCCACTAAGACAGCGCACTGTCCGACCGATGCCAGGATGACCAGAGTAGGGTGACGTATGAGCCCAACAGATCAATCGATCACGAACATCAGACGGAACGTACTTACGTCCAACTGGACACTGGGTGGGAGTGGGCTCCGCACGTAACACCCGCTCGATGTTCCGCATCAACCTCCCATACCACAGGTGCCACCAGGTAAGAAGCCGGACGTATGGGAGTGGGATCCGTGGACCGCTCCTCTGTGTCATTTACATTTAAGTCATTTAGCAGACGCTCTTATCCAGAGCGACTTACAAATTGGTGCATTCACCTTATGACATCCAGTGGAACAGTCACTTTACAATAGTGCATCTAAATCTTAAAGGGGGGGGGGGTGAGAGGGAATACTTATCCTATCCTAGGTATTCCTTAAAGAGGTGGGGTTTCAGGTGTCTCCGGAAGGTGGTGATTGACTCCGCTGTCCTGGCGTCGTGAGGGAGTTTGTTCCACCATTGGGGGGCCAGAGCAGCGAACAGTTTTGACTGGGCTGAGCGGGAGCTGTACCTCCTCAGTGGTAGGGAGGTGAGCAGGCCAGAGGTGGATGAACGCAGTGCCCTTGTTTGGATGTAGGGCCTGATCAGAGCCTGGAGGTACTGAGGTGCCGTTCCCCTCACAGCTCCGTAGGCAAGCACCATGGTCTTGTAGCGGATGCGAGCTTCAACTGGAAGCCAGTGGAGAGAACGGAGGAGCGGGGTGACGTGAGAGAACTTGGGAAGGTTGAACACCAGACGGGCTGCGGCGTTCTGGATGAGTTGAAGGGGTTTAATGGCACAGGCAGGGAGCCCAGCCAACAGCGAGTTGCAGTAATCCAGACGGGAGATGACAAGTGCCTGGATTAGGACCTGCTCCGCTTCCTGCGTGAGGCAGGGTCATACTCTGCGGATGTTGTAGAGCATGAACCTACAGGAACGTGCCACCGCCTTGATGTTGGTTGAGAACGACAGGGTGTTGTCCAGGATCACGCCAAGGTTCTTAGCGCTCTGGGAGGAGGACACAATGGAGTTGTCAACCGTGATGGCGAGATCATGGAACGGGCAGTCGTTCCCCGGGAGGAAGAGCAGCTCCGTCTCATAGATCCGAGACAGTGCGTCTGCCTTAGCGTTCTGGGAACCTGGTCTGTAGGATAGAGTGAACACTAAACGGGTGAAAAACATGGCCCACCTTGCCTGGTGAGGATTCATTCTCCTCACCGCCCGCATGTACTCCAGATTGCGGTGGTCAGTCTAAATAAGAAAAGAGTGTTTAGCCCCCTCAAGCCAATGCCTCCATGCTTTCAGAGCCCCTACAACAGCCAACAGCTCCCGGTCCCCCACATCATAGTTTCACTCCACCGGGCTGAGCTTCTTCAAAAAGAACACACAGGGGCAGAGTTTTGGTGGCGTACCCGAGTGCTGAGACAGCACAGCTCCTATCCCAGCATCGGACACGTCCACCTCTACTATGAACTATGAACGCTAAGGAGGGATCAGGATGAGCCAACACAGGAGCCGAGGTAAACAGAGCCTTCAGGTGACCAAAAGCCCTGTCCGCCCCAGCTGACCATTGCAGTCGCACTGGTCCCCCTTAAGCAAAGAGGTAATGGGAGCTGCTACCTGACCAAAGCCCAAGATAAACCTCCGGTAATAGTTGGCAAACCCTAAGAACCGCTGCACCTCCTTTACCATGGTTGGAGTCGGCCAATTACGCAAGGTTGAAATGCGATCATTCTCCATCTCCACCCCTGACAGGCGGTACTCTAGGAAGGAGATGGACTGTTGGAAGAACAGACATTTCTCAGGCTTAACTTACAGGTCATGCTCCAACAGTCGACCAAGCACCTTGTGCCCCGGCGCGTGTAGCGGAGTATATTACAATGTCTTCTATATACACCACTACACCCTGCCCGTGCAGGTCCCTGAAAATCTTGTCTACAAAGGATTGGAAGACGGATGGAGCATTCATCAATCCGACGGCATGACAAGGTACTCATAGTGCCAAGAGGTGGTACTAAATGCCGTCTTCCACTTATCCCTTTGGTGAAGAAGCGTGCACCATGCAATGACTCACACTGGCTATGAGAGGCAGCGGGTAACTATACTTCACCGTGATCTGATTCAAACCTCTATAAGGGAGTAAACCTCCATCCTTCTTCACAAAAAATAAACTTGAGGAGGCAGGTGAAGTGGAAGGCCGAATGTATCCCTGTCCCAGAGATTCGGTGACATATGTTTCCATATACGCCATCTCCTGGGAAGTGCTGTTTCTACCAGGAGATTTATCGCACAATCCCCCTGTCGATGGGGTGATAGTTGAGTCACCTTATTTTTACAGAGAGCCAAATCGGCATATTCGGGGGGGGGATGTGCATGGTGGAGACGTAGTTTGGACTCTCCACCGTAGTTTCACCTATGGAAACACCTATACACCTCTCTGAACACTGACGTGACCATCCCTTGAGAGCCCTGTTGCCACGAAATAGTGGGGTCATGAAGGGCCAACCAGGGAAACCCCAGCACCACAGGAAACGCAGGAGAATCGATTAGGAAGAGACTAAATCTCTCCTCATGACCCTCCTGCATTGTCATACATAGTGGAGTTGTGACCTCCCTAATCAGATGTACAGGGAAGGGCACATCAATAGGAACAATAGGGATCCCTAATCTACGAGCAAACGAACGGTCAATAAAGTTCCCAGCTGCGCCTGAATCTACTAGCGCCTTTTGCTGGGAAAGTGGGGAAAACTCAGGAAATTCTATAGGTACTGTATATGCATGTGCGCAACAGAAAGCTCTGGGTGAGTTGGGTGCATACTCACATGGGATGATCCACCAGTGCCCTGCCTGCTGCCTCGACTTCCTGGGGAACCTCTCCAGCACCGACCAGCAGTGTGTCTTCTGCGGCCAAAGGTAGTGCAGGAAACAACCCCCCCTCCGGTCACCCTTAGAGTAGCACCTCTGAGCTCCATAGGTGTAGGATCGGAGGTGCTGGGGAATAGAATGGACGGACCCCGATCCGGACGTACGCGGGTGGCCAACAGGTTATCCAGCTGGATGGATAAATCCACCAGCTGGTTGAGGGTGGTGTCCCTGCAGGCCAGCTCCCGACGAACGTCCTCACGTAGACAACATCGGTAATAGTCAATCGGGGCCCTCTCATTCCATCCTGCGCTGGCAGCCAGGGTCCTGAAGTCCAGTACAAATTCCTATGCGCTCCTCATCCCCTGTCTGTGATGGAACAAGCATTCCCCCGCCACTCTCTCCTCAGGTAGATGACCAAAGACCTCCCCATTGGCCCACTCAAGCGCCTTCCCCGACAGACTGGAGATGAGGGCGGACACGCTCTCGTATCCCGAGCGAGCCGGGTGGACGGTCGCCAGGTAGAGCTCCAACTAGAGCAGGAACCCCTGGCACCCGGCAGCCGTCTCATCATATGCGCTCGGGAGTGAGAGCCGAATCCCACTGGGTCCAGGTGAAGGAGGGGTGGATAGCAGTGTGGTTTGTGGTGTTGGTGTTGGTTGGAGTGAAGTTGATGGGGTTGTGGGAAATCCGCCTCTTTCCCATCGCTCCATGGTGAGCAGCACGCAATCCATGGCTGTGCCAAGATGTTTGAGCATCTTCGAGTGTTCCTCCGCTGCTGGACATGTTCCTCCACTGGTACCGGAGGACTGGGTGCACCTGCTAACTCCATTAAAAAGGTGCGTGATTCTGTCAAGTGTCAGTTGTGAAGAGGTGAGGACGGAGTCAGGCGCAGGAGACAGAACTGAGTAAAATAATGTAATTTACTCTGAAAAATAATCAGCCAATAAAACCACGCAGGTATAACAAACCCTAACACAAAAGACTAACACAAAACCAGGAACAATCGCGCACAAAACATAATGACAACCAGAGGGTTAAATAGGGAAATAATAATAATGTAATGGGAACCAGGTTTGTACAATCAAGACATAACAAATGGAAAAAGAAACGTGGATCGGTGGCAGCTAGAACATCACCGAACATTCGGACGGAAGTCCCTCCTGGCAGCTGCCCATGTCCTTTAATGCTTCTTGTTATTGACAAGAAGCACAGGATTCCTATTTGACTCAGCCGTGCCTCCTTGCCTGTCTAACATTTCCTCATCACACACCCCTTCTAATGTGACTAGCTCCGATGCTTTTCCACTGCCCCGCTACAGAGTCTTTCTCTGCAGGCAGTCACTGAGTCCGAGGTGCTAAAGGAGCTCCTTAAACTTGACCCCCAAAAAACATCTGGATCAGATGGTTTAGACCAGGCCTAGGCAACTATTTTTCATGGAGGGCCATATTAGAATATATTTTTGCCATCGCGAGCCAGAATTATATTACAGGATTATACATCATGTGTGTGACTGTGTTGACAGATCTATCTACTGTAAATCATATCCAGATACGCTACTTATTTAACTTTTTTAACATGAACAGAAATTAACCACATCCATGTTCCCCTTTTGGTAGGTATTTTCATTATTAAACATGCAATGAACTACACGGAGGCAAAGGTACGCTGTGCATTCAGCACCACGGACAGAACTCTTGTTACTGTATGCACAAAAACACAAGAAAGCGAGAGAGCTCAACATTACATTTAAACTACTCAATCAGTGTGAGGAGTGAAGTCTCTGATGGGTATTAATACATTATTTTTCATCCCCAACAATAACATAAACTTGGTTACAATTTAATAGAGACCACATGGAACCCTCACATAAAAATTACACTCAGTGTAGTCTAGAGCTCAGAACATGCTTCCGTTGGATGGGTTTTTCTCTCCATAATTATTGAAGTTCCCACAAATACCAGAGCCAACCTCTATTAGGCCTATCTGAAACTCCTCTAAGTCCTTGATGGGACTGAAGACCATTACCAACAGAACAGAGACGATATAGCAACTTCATTTATTTCCTATTACCATCTCACCTCCATTATTTAAGTCCACCAAAGCTTTAGAGGCATCTTTGGAAAAATAACTATCTTGGCCCAGGAGGCAACAGTTTGATGTTCTTGTAGAGGAGGAAAAGCCGGTAACATTGCCACTTCCCCTGAGTTGAGAGGTCAGGCTTAACTGCCAGCCTAGCAGACACCTTTTCTATGGTATCTGTCTATCACATCACCCTTTATGAATCTGTTATAACATCTTCAACAAACATTGTTCTAGAAATGTCCCTCAAGCTACACTGTTCTTTTTCTGAGTGTGCATTTACTGGTACAGGTCTGTTCAATTACCAATGAGCTTTTGTATTAGGCCTGTCTCTTATAGCAAGCAACACACATACACATTGTTTGTGTAATGAAAACAAAGACATGTAATGAATGCATGTAGTGCAGAAAAATGCATTGTCAAAAGGCACTGTGATGAATTCCAAGAGGACCTGAAAAATTCTAAGTATGACTGGCATGCAATCCCCACCAGGTCAAGTGTTTTCGCATAGATGGCAATGATTATATTGTTGCCATCCCCACAATATAGGAAAAATCCATTATTGTCATTGTTGACAGCTCGCCATTTATTCTGCATTATGTTTGTCATTCTGCAAGGTGCTTGCTTCTCTATGCATTTGCGATAGTGCCACAAGCAATACATGTGTGTTCTATATTCTGCATCTAGTCAAGAGTGAAAGACATCTGATTGAAGGCCATAAATCACCAGTCATTTCAAATTCAATCAAATGTATTTTATAAAGCACTTACTTCAGCAGTTGTCACATAGTGCTATACAATTCAAGGGTTCTATGAGGACTCTATGACATTGTAACCAAATTTATGTTATTGTTGTGGATAAAACACCAGATTATGCAGTCTTTGAGTTTTGTTGACTTAATACATTGGGAATCCATGAAAATACAAAATATTCAGACACTTGGAAGCCAAAGACACAATGTTGATCGGCATGCTTGCTCTCATCATGACAGGGCTGAATGACAATATTAATCAAGATATGTGTGCTATCCTGGTTAGTGGAACACACTGTATTGTATGTGAGATGGGGCATAGAAATATAACAATATTGGCCATTGTTCTGTTGTAACGCATCACACGGTGCGTGGGTATAGCATGGTTCCAGAGGACATTCCGTGGCCTTTGCACATTGGGACTTCAGTGCATTCTATATCAGTCAACAGTTGTTTATGTGTTCACTCGTCATTGAGGTTCGTAAAATTTTGTATTTTCCATTACTGGGGGCTGGGACGATTATGGTCTTAAATTGCTTAGAACTGTCATGAAATCCCTTCAGTAGTTCTGATACACGATGCTTCCCCTCCTGAACAACAGAGAGAGAGAGACAGATACTGCATGCCGAGCCCCGCCTAAGCTGCAGTGAATCCAGCCATCTATTGGTTTCAGAGCTACATTATACTGTATGCTGTTTTTTGAGGGGCCTTTTTTTTTCCAGTTCCATAGTCCAGTGCTTCAGCCATTGGTATGCATAAAGCATCCTTTGGATCAGGCTTGTGCTACTGCTGTGATTTACTGTCCCAAGCCCTGCCCACTTCCCTCAGCCTGCTTCTCAACATCCTGCCTCCCAGCTCCAGCTCCAACTACAGCGCTGGGCTGTGGTGGATACTGAACAGCCATGCAGGACCCAGCACCTTTGGCCGCCCTGTGACCTCGGATACAGGACCTGGGACCTTTCATAGGACACCTGAACATGGCCTTTTTCAGCTGTTTGTACTCATTGTTTGGAAGAGCAAAAGTAAGAACAAATTTTTTAATGTAAACAAACTTTTAAAAACTTTTAAATATTTTGGTATATTGTTTGAAATGTGTACCGGTAAAGATAAGAATGCATGTGATAAAGATAATCCTTTTTTAAATGTAGATTTAAGTGTTTATCATACTCCAACTGTGTTTTGGTCATGTATGGCTCAGTTGGTAGCTTGCAACGCCAAGATTGTGGGTTCAATTCCTAGGACCATCCATACGTAAAAATTCATGCCCGCAAGCCTGTAAGTTCCTTTGGATAAAAGCGTCTGTTAAATGACACATATTAATACTATATATTTTGTATTTAATGGGTTCCTCTGCTTTTTAAGAAGTCATTCTAACTCCTTGTAATAAGAAACACCTCACTTATTTTTTTAATAAACTACATATGTATATAGTTGTAGTTATATACTATTGTTCGGAAAGAAACGTTAAAATAGGAGAGTTCTCATAACTTGCTACAGTTTCATAGTAGTGGTCTGTTCAGCATGTGACTCCCAAAGTAACGGACATTCCAGGCAGTTGGGAGTGGGTGTAGGAATGGAGTGAAGGCTGGCTTGTTTTCAGTGAGCATGCTCTCAAGGAGGTGTTATCCCAGAGTTACCGCAGCAACGGGATTCAAATGTAGCCTTTCTCAAGCGTCCACTTGGAGCCAATAGTGCTCCTTTTAGAAAGTTCTGACATCATTGAAAATGTAAGATCATAATATACGGCTGGAACTACACAGAATAGTTGATTCTTTGTTGAATAAATGTCACAGTCTACTACATTTCTCAAGTCTTACTTAATTTATCTAATTTTACTTCAAGAATGTTGTGCCTATGACTCATATATAACAAAGTTGTAACTTAAATAATGTTTTCTAACAATGTATTGACAACACATTTCAAATACATATCATATGTTAGAAAATAAATAAAGTGTTAGTGCACTTGATGCTGCAAAACATTCCATGTATGGACATGACATGCTCTACTTTCCTTCTTTCAGGTGATGTCCTCATCATGGGGCTACAAGAGAGCAGGTAAGGATAAGAGACTGACTATCATTCAGAGAAAATTGATTTAAGAGCAAAGCGTTGAGAGCAAAATATGTGCATCTCTTTTGTTATTGTTGGTTAATCAAATTGTCTACTCTATCTAGAAGTGTATAACCATCAGCTGGTCTTCTCAAAGAAAAACATAGCCTGGTATTAAGTAAATTGCAAGTAGCAGCCAATGACTACTTGACTGACAGAGAACGCTGTTTTCAAGTCACCGCACCTCCATCTTGGCACTCCTCCCACTATTGTAAAAAATAGTTTGGATGCTATTGAAATGCATTTACAATTGTCTACATTTGTTTTTGCCATAAGTATTATATTACAGACAGCTTAATGCATACATTCAAATTATATTTGTAAGCTAAACAAAAAAACAAAAATATTATGTACAGTACTAGTCAAAAGTTTGGACACACCTACTCATTCAAGGGTTTTTCTTTATTTATACTATTTTAAACACTGTAGAATAATAGTGAAGACATCAAAACTATCAAAACAAATATTATATATTTGAGATTCTTCAAAGTAGCCACCGTTTGCCTTGATGACAGCTTTGCTAACTCTTGGCATTCTCTCAACCAGCTTCACCTGGAATGCTTTTATAAGTTTCCACATATGCTGAGCACTTGTTGGCTGCTTTTCCTTCACTCTGCAGTCCAACTCATCCCAAACCATCTCAATTGGGTTGAGGTTGGGTGATTGTGGAGGCCAGGTCATTTGAGGCAGCACTCCTTCTTGGTTAAATAGTCCTTACACAGCCTGGAGGTGTGTTGAGTTATTGTCCAGTTTAAGAACAAATGATAGTCCCACTAAGCGCAAACTAGATGGGATGGCGTAGATCATCCGTTCACCTACTCTGCATCTCACAAAGACAGGGTAGTTGGAACCCAAAATCTCAAGTTTGGACTCATCAGACCAAAGGACAGATTTCAACCCGGTCTAATGTCTCTTCTTATTATTGGTGTCCTTTAGTAGTAGTTTCTTCACAGCAATTCGACCATGAAGACCTGATTCACGCAGTCTTCTCTGAACAGTTGATGTTGAGATGTGTCTGTTACTTGTGAAGCATTTATTTGGGCTGCAACCCCCCCCAAAGGTGCGGACTCCCGGCCTCACACCTAAACCCATAGGCTCTGGCGCGGGACGTGGACCCCACTCCAACACAGTCTTAGTCCGCTTACTTAGCATCCCTTGAGTGGCGACCCTCGCCGCCGCCCTTGGCCTAGTAACCTTAACAAAGGGCCCCACTGGACTGAGGGGCAGCTCCGGACTGAGGGACAGCTCGGGACTGAGGGACAGCTCGGGACTGAGGGGTAGCTCAAGACTGAGGGGTAGCTGAAGACTGAGAGGTAGCTCAGGACTGAGAGGTAGCCCAAGACTAAAAGATAGCTCAGGCAGGTTGACGGCTCTGGTAGATCCTGGCTGAATGGCGGCTCTGTGGGATCCTGGCTGAATGGCGGCTCTGGCGTATCCTGGCTGAATGGTGGATCCTGGCAGACTGACGGATCTGGCAGATCCTGGCAGACTGGCGGCTTTGGTGGATCCTGGTAGACTGGCGGCTTTGGTGGATCCTGGCTGACTGGGGGCTTTGGCAGATCCTGGCTGACAGACGGGAGACTCCGGCGGCTCATGACAGACGCGAGACTCCGGCGGCTCATGACAGACGGGAGACTCTGGCGGCTCATGACAGACGGGGGACTCTGGCGGCTCATGACAGACGGGAGACTCTAGCAGCTCTGGACAGACGGGAGACTCTAGCAGCTCTGGACAGACGGGAGACTCTAGCACCTCTGGACAGACAGGCAGCTCAGGTGGCGCTAGGCAGACGGGCAGCTCAGGCAGCGCCGGACAGGCGAGGCGCACTGTAGGCCTGGTGCGTGGTGCTGGCACTGGTGGTACTGGGCCGAGGACACGCACCTCCGGGCGAGTGCAGGGAGCTGACACCGGAGGGCTGATACATGGAGGTGGTACTGGATAGACCGGACCGTGCAGGTGCTCTGGAGCTCTTGAGCACCGAGCCTGCCCAACCTTACCTGGTTGAATGCTCTCAGTCACCCTGCCAGTGCGGCAAGGTGGAATAGCCCGCACTGGGCTGTGCAGGCGAACTGGGGACACCATGCGCAAGGCTGGTGCCATGTACGCCGGCCCAAGGAGACGCACTGGAGACCAGATGCGTAGAGCCGGCTTCATGGCACTTGGCTCGATGCCCTCTCTAGCCCAGCCGATACGAGGAGCTGGTATGTAACGCACCGGGCTATGCACCCGCACTGGGGACACCGTGCGCTCCACAACATAACACGGTGCCTGCCCGGTCTCTCTCGCCCTCCGGTAAACACAGGAAGTTGGCACAGATCTCCTACCTGGCTTCGCCATACTCCCTGTGTGCCACCCCCCAATACATTTTTGGGGCTGACTCTCGGGCTTCCATCCACGCCGCCGTGCTGCCTCCTCATACCAACACCTCTCCACCTTCACTGCCTCCAGCTCTTCTTTGGGGCGGCGATATTCTCCTGGCTGTGCCCAGGGTCCTCTCCCGTCGAGGATTTCCTCCCATGTCCAAAAGTCCTGTGTCTTTGGCCGCTGTTGCTGCTGCCCGTTACCACGCTGCTTGGTCCTGTTGTGGTGGGTGGACAAAATACCCAAAGAATATGGCTGTCTAAATATGGTTCCCAATCAGAGACAATGATAAACACCTGCCTCTGATTGAGAACCACTTTAGGCAACCATAGACTTACCTAGACCACTACACTGAACACAACCCCATAAATCTAATAAACCCCTAGACAAGACGAGACACATAAATCACCCATGTCACACCCTGGCCTAACCAACATAATAAAGAAAAGACAGAATACTAAGACCAGGGCGTGACAGGTGGTCCTCATGAGAGCCAGTTTCATCATAGTTAATGGTTTTTGCGATGCACATAAAAAACGTTCAAGTTCTTGAAATTTCATGTCTTAAAGTAATGATGGACTGTCATTTATCTTTGCGTATTTGAGCTGTTCTTGCTACAATATGGATTTGATCTTTAACCAAATATTGTGTATACCCCCTACCTTGTCACAACACAACTGGTTGGCTCAAACTCATTAAGAAGGAAAGAAATTCCACAATTTAACTTTTAACAAGGCACACCTGTTAATTGAAATGCATTCCAGGTGACTACCTCATGAAGCTGGTTGATAGAATGCCAAGAGTGTGCAAAGCTGTCATCAAGGAAAAGGGTCGCGACTTTGAAGCATCTAAAATATTACATATTTGTCCACCCACC
The DNA here is from genome assembly GCF_021184085.1 of Oncorhynchus gorbuscha. Taxonomy (NCBI): domain Eukaryota; kingdom Metazoa; phylum Chordata; class Actinopteri; order Salmoniformes; family Salmonidae; genus Oncorhynchus; species Oncorhynchus gorbuscha. Next base: position 70,602,143 of record NC_060188.1, read on the forward strand.
ACAAGATAGTGGCTACTATCTTGTCTCCTCGCTACAACATTTACATTTACATTTAAGTCATTTAGCAGACGCTCTTATCCAGAGCGACTTACAACTCCCATACGGGCTCGGGAGAGACGAAGGTTGAAAGTCATGCGTCCTCCGATACACAACCCAACCAAGCCGCACCTTGGTTAGTGCGCACTTACTGGCCCGCCACAGGAGTCGCTGGTGCGCGAATGAGACAAGGATTTCCCTACCGGCCAAACCCTGCCTAACCCGGACGACGCTAGGCCAATTGTGGGTCGCCCCACGGATCTCCCGGTCACGGCCGGTTACGACAGAGCCTGGGCGCGAACCCAGAGTCTCTGGTGGTGCAGCTGGCGCTGCAGTACATTTGGCCGGAAAGTATTCAGACCCCTTGACTTTTTCCTCATTTTGTTACATTACAGCTTTATTCCAAAACGGATTAAATAAATAAAAAGGACAAAGTGAAAACAGGTTTTTAGAAATGTTTGCAAATGTTTTAAAAATAAAAACAGAAATACCTTATTTACATACGTTTTCAGACCCTTTGCTATGAGATTCGAAATTGATCTCAGGTGCATCCTGTTTCCATTAATCATCCTTGAGATGTTTCTACAACTTGATTGGAGTCCACCTGTGGTAAATTCCTCGTATTCTAAAATTGATTAAATAGCTTTTTTCCCCTCATCAATCCACACACAATACCATATAATGACAAAGCAAAAACGGGTTTTTAGAAATATTTGGAAATGTATAACAAATATAAAACTGAAATATCACATTTACATAGGTATTCAGACTTGAGTCTTGTTGGGTATGATGCTACAAGCTTGGCACACCTGTATTTGCGGAGTTTCTCCCAGTCCTCTCTGTAGAGCCTCTCAAGCTATGTCAGTTTGGATGGGGAGCATCAATTCACAGCTATTTTCAGGTCTCTCCAGAGATGTCCGATTAGGTTCAAGTCCGGGCTCTGGCTCGGCCACTCAAGTCCATTCAGAGACTTGTCCCGAAGCCACTCATGCGTTGCCTTGGCTGTGTGCATAGGGTCGTAGTCCTGTTGGAATGTGAACCATCACCCCAGTCTGAGGTCCTGAGTGCTCTGGAGCAGGTTTTCATCAATTACCTCTCTGTTCTTTGCTCCATTCATCTTTGCTTCCATCCTGACTAGTCTCCCCATCCCTGCCGCTGAAAATCATCCCCACAGCCTGATGCTGCCTCCACCGTAAGAATGGTGCCAGGTTTCCACCAGACGTGACAGTTAGTATTCAGGCCAAAGAGTTCAATCTTGGTTTCATCAGACTAGGAATCTTGTTTCTCATGGTTTGAGAGTCCTTTAGGTGCCTTTTGGCAAACTCCAAGCGGCCTGTCATGTGCCTTTTACTGAGGAGTGGCTTCCGTCTGGCCACTCTACCATAAAGGCTTGATTGATGTAGTGCTGCAGAGATGGTTGTCCTTCTGGAATGTTCTCCCATCTCCTCAGATGAACTCTGGTGCTCTGTCAGAGTGACCATTGTGTTCTTGTTTACCTCCCTGACCAAGGCCTTTCTCCCCCGATTGCTCATTTTGAGTGTGTATGATTTAGGTGGTTCCAAACTTCTTCCATGTAAGAATCATGGAGCCCACTATGTTGTTGGGGACCTTCAATGCTGCACATATTTTTTAGTACCCTACCCCAGATCTGTGCCTCAACACAATCATGTCTCGGAGCTCTATGGACAATTCCTTCGATCTCATGGCTTGGTTTTCACTCTGACATGCACTGTCAACTGTGGGACCTTATATAGACAGGTGTGTGCTTTTCCAAATCATGTCCAATCAATTGAATTTACCACAGGTGGACTCCAATCAAGTTGTAGAAACATCTCAAGGATGATTAATGGAAACAGCACGCACCGGAGTTAAATTTCGAGTCTCATAACAAAGGGTCTGAGTACTTATGTAAACAAGGTATTTCTGTTTTTCATTTTTAATGAAAATTCATTTTTAATCTGCAAAAATGTCTAAAACCCTGTTTTTGCTTTGTCATTATGGGGTATTGTGTGTAGATTGATGAGGACATTTTTTTCTTTAACCGATTTTAGAATAAGACTGTAACATAAGAAAGTTTGGAAAAAGGGAAGGGGTCTGAATACTTCCCAAATGCACTGGACAATTTATTGAATTCCAGACATTGGTTATATTAGCTTCTGACTGAACATCACTTGTTGTTCGTCTTCAAAGTAGAAGTCTACACTGCTATTTTAAATCCGCTATGCATCAGGATTTGAAGGACAATTATAGCCATGAACTTAATATCCCACACCACACCAGAGAGTTCTGTAGTAGTCTATGCATTGTGTTTCAAAAGTCAAAAGAATGTTACAACGGACAAGGGTTGCTACTGAGAATGGATAGTGAAACTTGTAATGGTTTTAAATCAAAGTCTCCAACTTTTCAAACTCAAGATTGCACGCATAAAACGAGGGCTTTATTGCAAAGGAATTTAGACCACCAACATGTTGCAGGTAAATTGTAAAAGTAGGCTATGCCTAAGTCTGTAATTGCTTAATCTATTAAATAGGCAACCACCGCAAAACATCAATTATGAGATTTTTTACTGCCAGGCTGTATTCACAGCTACACTTTCCACTCAATTAATGGCTGCAAATCCTGATCAACCTATTCATTTTAGTTTAGTTACTGGGAAAGGATTGCACATCAATTTAAGCTATGATATTGTCGCCTACAACAGAGTGCTGTTGAAGACAGAGCTAAAGGCTATATTAAAATAAGTTTAGGTAGGCTATGGATGCATCCAGATTATCATGTAATAGCTTTAGCTCTGTCTAAAGAAGGCTCACCTTTGATCGACAGCCTCCAAATAGGAAGCTACCCAGGGCACCCAGTCATAATGCAGCATTCACAACACAACTGTCTCTCATGAGCTTGCTGTGTTGTCATGTATGTATTTGCTAATAAACAGAAAGACATGCTTCTCATACTGTGAAATGCAACAAGATGAGCAGTCCCTTTTGTTTCACATTTTTTCATTATATTTGTAATTTCCTCTCATCTTTTTCCTTTGAGCCCATTTGAAATCAGTTCCATAGAAGAGATACGATAGGCTTAATAAAGCAACAGCTGCTCTCCAATCACAGGCTCAGGTTTAAAGGCCATGGTTTCCCTAGAGACAGCCCAGTGCCATTAATAACATGGTGAAGGTCTGAGGGTGGTGCTTTTTCTACTATAAAAGATTCTAGAGATTTAAAAAAAGCATAGATCTAGATGAGATTAGAATTGTCTCCTTTAAATAATACTTCAATGACCATAAAATAGCAATACTACTTTAGGGAAAAAGCTATATGGGTGGATTATGTCCTAGTCTCATGCATAGGACTTGATGTCAGAATGTAAATGTACTGCAAAGCAGGCCTACCTAGCTGTAATTGCAAGGGCTCTGTTCAGTGAACATTATAATTTAAACCTCTTATTTATGGTAATGCTCTTTCTCTGAAAGTTGCACAGGTGATTGCAATCATGTGGAAATGTTGTTGATCATTGTCTCTATTCTATATCCCTCTTGTGAAAGTGTTTCTCCTCTATAATATCACAGACAAAGCATGTTCCACCCTACCAGGCATTGCACAAATTGTCCTATACTATAGTAAGAGGTGGCATGATTCAGGAGTTAGGGCAGGTGATACACTCAGTAAAAAGGAAAAATCCAGTTGAGATGAAACAAGAATGAAAGGGTATATCTGACATATGCACACATGACTGTAAGTCGCTTTGGATAAAAGCGTCTGCTAAATGGCATATATTATTATTATTATTATTATATTATATATAATTTCTTCAGGTGATGAAAAGTTGTGTGGCATTGAGGCCAGCCATGTGTTGGGCACCAGTGCTTGACTTTGACAGAAATAGGAGAAGGTACTTATTTTGGATGCCGGTACTGTTTATTATTTAGGTGCAGGAGTTCCACAATACTTTTGAGCGGATATTCTATAAGAAGTGCAGGAACTCAAGCAGTAGAAGATTTGACGTGCTGGTACTCAGCTCCGGTGAGCTCTTACGCAAGTTAAGCACTAGGTGGGCACACAGCATCACGTGGACTACCCACTCTGAGGAATGACAATGGTGTGAGGTATTGGGCACATGTCATCCTGGTAGAGGAAGAGATATAAACAGTGTATGGTCTGTTATTTTTGATTGATTTATGATTGATTTGTAGTTACTCATTCTATTCCAAAATATACATTTGAGGAGCATGTGCAGGTTCATGACCCATGTGAGAAATGTGAGTGTTTGTCCATATTGAATGTTTGTGTGCTGGAATATTACAGTGGGGTATATACCATGTTTTTAGAACAATTTTCGAAAGTAAGGTTTAATTACACAAAGAAAAAGATCAGAGAAGCAGACTGGTGTTTAGGAAGATTGTGGCATTATGACATGTTCTAGTCTACCAGCCTCCTCTAACAACTCATTTCCTGAGAGGTCAGCTCTTCTGTACCACACCTTTTCCTTTTGCTGTCTGTGTTACATATTCACTGTAGTTTCCCAGAAGGCCATATCTCCCTCTGAACCCATCTGTCGGTATGCAAGGAAATGTCTGTCATGGATTAGTCATAGAAATGGAAAATGAAAAGAGAGAAAGTTCCAAACTGCTTCTGAACTTTGATCTGATCATGAATATCAGGCCCTAATGGCCTTTCCTCGGGTAGATTTAGCTTATCTGGAAATTGTTATGAAGAGTATGCCATCATATAGTGTGCTATTGCAAAGCTTTATGTGGAAGGTTGAAGGTTAAACTTGTGTTGCTCTACAATACGATAACAGCTAGGTCCGCTGGCCTTGAGCTTGACCTCTCAAATGGCAAAGATACTGTACAGACAGGGACAAATCAAGTAGAAGGAAATAGATGTGAAGAAGACCACAGACAGTATTTCAGTATGTCATTTAACCACACAAACACCACACAAACACCCCCAAGAGTGATGTCAAGTATTTGTATTTGTATTTATTATGGAACCCCATTAGCTGCTGCCAAAGCAGCAGATACTCTTTCTGGGGTCCAGCAAAATTAAGGCAGTTTATACAATTGTAAAACATTACAATACACTCACAACACACTATGTGCCCTCAGGCCCAGACTCCACCACTACCACATATCTACAGTACTAAATCCATGTGTATGTATAGTGCTTGTGTTTGTGTGTGTGTGTGTGTGTGTGTGTGTGTGTGTGTGTGTGTGTGTGTGTGTGTGTGTGTGTGTGTGTGTGTGTGTGTGTGTGTGTGTGTGTGTGTGTGTGTGTGTGTGTGTGTGTGTGTGTGTGTGTGTGTGTGTGTGTGTGTGTGTGTGTGTGTGTGTGTGTGTGTGTGTGTGCCTGTGCCTGTGCCTGTGTTGATGTTTGTGTTGCTTTACAGTTTTTTATTCTGTTTTTTTTCAATCAAATTTTACTGCAAATTTTCCTGCTTAGGTCAGTTGCTTGATGTGTAATTGAGTTCCCTGTAGTCATGGCTCTGTGTAGTACTGTGTGTCTCCCATAGTCTGTTCTGGACTCTGGACTGTGAAGAGACCTCTTGTGGCATGTCTTGTGGGGTATGCATGGGTGTCCGAGTTGTGTACCAGTAGTTTCGACAGACAGCTTGGTGCATTCAACATGTCAATACCTCTCATAAATAAAAGTAGTGATGAAGTCAATCTCTCCTCCACTTTCAGCCAGGAGTGATTGACATATTAATATTAGCTCTCGCTGTACACTACCGTTCAAAAGTTTGCGGTCACTTAGAAATGTCCATTCAAATAACATCAAATTGATCAGAAATACAGTGCAGACAATGTTAATGTTGTAAATGACTATTGTAGCTGGAAACGGCAGATTTTTTATGGAATATCTATATAGGCGTATGTAACGGATGTGAAACGGCTAGCTTAGTTAGCGGTGTGCGCTAAATAGCGTTTCAATCGGTTACGTCACTTGCTCTGAGACCTTGAAGTAGTGTTTCCCCTTGCTCTGCAAGGACCGCGGCTCTTGTGGAGCGATGGGTAACGATGCTTCGAGGGTGACTGTTGTCATTGTGCGCAGAAGGTCCCTGGTTCGCGCCCGGGTATGGGTGAGGGGACGGTTTAAAAGTATACTGTTGCATTGATGCTGTTGACCTGGATTACTGGTTGCTGCGGAAAAAGGAGGAAGGTCAAAAGGGGGGTGAGTGTAACGGATGTGAAACGGCTAGCTTAGTTAGCGGTGTGCGCTAAATAGCGTTTCAATCGGTTACGTCACTTGCTCTGAGACCTTGAAGTAGTGTTTCCCCTTGCTCTGTAAGGGCCGCGGATCTTGTGGAGCGATGGTAACGATGCTTCGAGGGTGACTGTTGTCGTTGTGTGCAGAAGGTCCCTGGTTCGCGCCCGGGTATGGGCGAGGGGACGGTTTAAAATTATACTGTTACACGTACAGAGGCCCATTATCAGCAACCATCACTCCTGTGTTCCAAAGGCTAATTGATCAATAGAAAACCCTTTTGCAATTATGTTAACACAGCTGACAACTGTTGTTCTAATTAAAGAAGCAATACAACTCGACTTCTTTAGACTTGTTGAGTATCTGGAGCATCAGCATTTGTGGGTTCGATTACATGCTCAAAATGACCAGAAACAAAGCACTTTCTTCTGAAACTCGTCAGTCTATTCTTGTTTTTAGAAATTAAGGTTATTCCATGCGAGAAATTGCCAAGAATCTAAATATCTCATACAATGGTGTGTACTACTCCCTTCATAGAACAGCGCAAAGTGGCTCTAACCAGAACAGTGGGAGGCCCTGGTAGTGGGAGGCCCCGGTGCACAACTGAGCAAGAGGACAAGTACATTAGAGTGTTTAGTTTAAGAAACAAATGCTTCACAAGTCCTCAACTGGCAGCTTCATTAAATAGTACCTACAAAACACCAGTCTCAACATCAACAGCGAAGAGGCAACTCCGGGAGTTGACCATCTTAATCTTTTATTTTTATTGTTCCAGTCTAAGATATGACTTTTTTTTTGGAACTCTTGTAAAAGGGTTTCCTAATGATCAATTAGCCTTTTAAAATTATAAACTTGGATTTATTACAATATTTAATTGAGGTTCAGGGTTTAGTGACAATGATTTAAATATTAGAAACATTTAGGGCTAACATTCCTTGTCACCCACTCTGAAACTAATTGCAGCTCTTTGTTGAGTGTTGCAGTCATTTTAGTCGCTGTAGTAGCTGACTTGTATGGTGTTGAGTCATCCGCATACATAGACACTCTGGCTTTACTCAAAGTCAGTGTCATGTCGTTAGTAAAAATTTTAAAAAGCAAGGGGCCCAAACAGCTACCCTGGGGAATTCCTGACTCTAACTGGATTGTATTTGAGAGGCTTCCATTAAAGAACACACCCTGTAAGTCTTTATCCACATTATAGCAATGGTTGTACAGCCATAACACATACATTTTTCCAGCAGCAGACTATGATCGATAATGTCAAAAGCTGCACTGAAGTCCAACAAGACAGCCCCCACAATAATTGTATCATCATCCTTTCTCTCAGCCAATCATCAGTCATTTGTGTAAGTGCTATGCTTGTTGAGTGTCCTTCCCTATAAGCACGCCAACATTCTGTTGTCAGTTTGTTTACTGTGAAATAGCACTGTATCTGGTCAAACACACATTTTTCCAGAAGTTTACTAAGGGTTGGTAACAGGCTGATTGGTCGGCTATTTGAGCCAGTAACGTGATGATACAAGTGCTGAAAGCACAATTTTGTCTTGAACAATAGTATGTGTATTTGGTCTTGGTCTTGGTTTTTGTGATTTCCAGATGTTTTCCCAGTCGTACATGACAGGGATGTACAGTGCCTTCAGAAAGTATCCACACCTCTTGAATTTTTCCACATTTTGTTGTGTTATAGCTTGAATTTAAAATTGATAGGGTATTGGCCTACACACAATACCCCATAATGTCAAAGTGGAATTGTGTTTTTGGACATTTTACAAATGAATAAGAAATGAAAAACTGAAATGTCTTGAGTCAACAAGTATTCAACACCATTGTTATGGCAAGCCTAAATATGTTCAGCAGTAAAAATGTACTTAACAGATCACATAGTAAGTTGCATGGACTCTGTGTGCAATAATAGTGTTTAACATGATTTTTGAATGACTACTTAATCTCTGTACACCACACATACTAATGTCTGTGATGGGAGAAAACTGAGGATGGATGAACAACATTGAAGTTACTCCACAATAATAACCTAATTGACAGAGTGAAAAGAACGAAGCCTGTACAGAATACAAATATTCCAAAACTTACATCCTGTTTGCCACAGGGCACTAAAGTAATACTCCTGAGTGGCTCCCGAGTGGCGCAGCAGTCTAAGGCACTGCATCTCAGTGCTTGAGGCGTCACTACAGACACCCTGGTTTGAATTCAGGCTGTATCACAACCGGCCGTGATTGGGAGTTTCATAGGGTGGCGCACAATTGGCCCAGCATCGTCTGAGTTTGGCCGGTGTAGGCCGTCATTGTAAATAAGAATTTGTTCTTAAACTGAATTGCCTAGTTAAAGAAAGGTGACTTTTTTTAAAATACTGCAAAAGAATGTGGGGCAAATACAATACAACACATTACTGAGTACCACACTCCATATTTTCAAGCATAGGTGTGGCTGCATCATGTTATGGGTATGCTTATAATCATTGAGGACTGGGGAGTATTTGAGGGGGAAAAAATACAGAGTGGATCTAAGCACATGCTTTCCACCAGACACTGGGAGATAAATTCACCTTTCAGCAAGACAATAACCTAAATCACAAGGCCAAATCTACACTGGAGTTGCTTACCAAGAATACAGTGAATGTTCCTCAGTGGCCGAGTTACAGGTTTGACTTAAATATACTATGGAACGCCCTAAAAATGGTTGTCTAGCAACAACCAATTTTCAACAACCAATTTGATAGAGCTTCAAGAATTTTGAAATTAAAAAAATAAAATAATGGGCAAATGTTGCACAATCCAGGTGTAGAAAGTTCTTAGAGACTTACAGCTGTAATCACTGCCAAAGATGCTTCTACAAAGTATTGACTCAGGGGTGTGAATAGTTATGTAAATGAGATATTTCTGTGTTTCATTTTCAATAAATGAGCAAAAATGTCTAAACTTGTTTTCACTTCGTCATTATGGGGTATTCTGTGTAGATTGGTGAGAAAATAATATTTAATCCATTTTGAATTCAAGCTGTAACACAACAAAATGTAGAATAAGTCAAGGGGTAGGAATGTTTTCTGAAGGCACTGTATATTGTTTCCTCTCCTCAGATCTGGCTTGTTGGCTTGTTTCAACAAGTCTGCTGTGTGAACAGAGATAGGCACCGACCGTTCTACCCCTTGGTTTGATAACATTTGTGACAGCTTCAGAGATATGTTTAAATAGTTGAAATAAATAACTATTTCAGAGGTGTCATAGATTTTAGAAGTTAAACAAGAAAGTTATTTACTGAAGCTCTGAAAGGACAGACAGGGAAACAGCTGTAGGCCTAAATTAGTTAAGGGTAGTTAAGTAAAAGGGTAGTTAAGTAAAAGTAATAAAACATATTATAATTGTGCAATCAGTTATAGTTTGAAAGGAAGAAATGTAATCATCTTTCTGTATTAAAGTTGTGGTTTTTAAGGCTGTGTTAGAGTTTGCGAAAGCCTGTAATTCACCCCCTCACTAGCTCAAATGGTATGGCCTTCCTGGAGGGGGGTGGGGTGTCTGAGGTGGGACAGTTGTTCAAGAGGAACCAGATGGTTTTCAGCATGAATGGGGTCATGAAGGGCAGGTTCTGTTAGGCTGGTACAGTTGTTCGCAAATAGAAAAGTAGTGATAACTGGAATCCCTGGCTTCAGTTCCCTTGCTTGGTTTCTTTTGCCTGCTTGAAACTGTTCTTCTTGGATTTGTGTAACTAACTCTCAATCATTTATGGAATCTGTAAAGTTTTGACCTCCACCACCAGGCTACTGTTGAGTGTTTTGGGCTTCAATGCCCTTTTTTATTTGTTAATGAGTGGTCGGACTAAGTTTCAGCAACTGCTCGGAAAAAATGGTGAGTATGAGACTTATCCTTTCTGAAAATATGATCTTATTTTTAGTTAGTTTATTTACATGTCAGTATATTATGGAGAACCATGGAGAGAAAAAGAGAGGGACAATTTAGGGCATATTATTGATTTCTTCTTATTAAAAAAAGTTCAGAAAGATCTATTAAGAGTTGACTGATTTAAGAATTAAAAACAGAATGAAAGGTATGATTTAGAAAGCATTATGATGTGCTTTGAAAAACATCACGTTCTGTCTTCTAAAGAAATGGTCTTTTTAGGGTCTTTATACAGCTGTATCTACTTCTAAATACATTCTGATTCATTTTTAAAGCCCATTGTAGTGAACAATTAAGCAGATTTGAACATTATGCTAATTACATATTATAATGTTATATGCCTAACCATAATGTTAAAGCCATCTACTGCGTCGAGAGAATGAGACCTTTGAACTCCTGATGTCACCACACATGCTCAATCCTGCTGGAATTTTAATCAAATGGAAATGTACAGTAAGACTTGTTGATCGTGTGGGCTTTGGACCCTTGGTGATCAATGGCTTGCATTGTGGTAGCTTAGCCGTCCATTGAAAAGTTGGGTATGAAACAATGGCAGCCTTACATCTCCTGCGAACAATACCAATTATTCAGTTTTGAAAGAGAAATGGAAATTCAGGGATTTGTGGTCACTGAGAGAATATCCCCTCTCTATCCTTGCACCACTATGTTTTTCTTGTGTTTATGGTATTGACAATAACATTTGCATTAATTCAGTGAATAATAAAAGTTGTTTGAAATCGAAAGAGATTTTTTTAAAGGTATAAAATGGTATTAAATATAAATGGTATGAAAAAAGGCACAAACATTTCATTCTTCTATTTGTAGATGTTTAGGTAATACATTGAAGAATGTGGACCTCGTACCACAGCAAGGCTTTCTAGGCCAATCACAATGTTGCCTAATTTATTTTCTGGTTTTAATAGTCCTCCGAAATTCCCCTGAGAAGTACAGCAGTCAGAGAAGAACATGATCATTAGATAGCACATAAACGATTGGTTATATAGTAATTGATGCCCTCAGCAGCACAGAGAACACACTATATTATAAAATATGCAGAGCCCCTTAGGACACTGTGGTATAAACGTCTCCCTTTGTGTCAACACTCCCTCCCAGTGCTGGGGATTTCCTGTCAGCCATTAGCCTCCCATCCACCCTACCCCAGTCTGCCCCGCATGGCTCTCTCTCTTCTCCGTGGTGTCAAACCATCTTCTCCTCAGATGAGGGGTTTAAACAGAAGCAACACCTCCACCACCAGAGGCAGACACCTGTACTGATCAATACTCTCTCCCCCAACCCAACCCAGAGATAGGCACAGACCGTTCTGCCCCTTTGCTCACCTCACACCCAGACAGGGAAACAACAGCTCGCTCTGTGGTTAACCTTCACTTCACTCTTGATAAAAAGGCAGCACTCTGCTCCCTCATAGAGAACCAGGTCTTCCCGTCTAACCTTCAAGTCAACTTGACAGGCAGGCAGGAGAAAGATAGGCAGGCAGCCCTTCTGCTCACCTCTCACCCCCAGAATGATAGTCCTCCCTTCTGTTCACCCCCAACCTCTGAAGAGACAGCCACATTTACATTCAGACACAACAGTCATCAAATCTAAAGAACGTGACTGGTCAAAACTCACAGTCTAATCAAGCATAGCAACAAGTCTCATAAAAATGCTTTGCTTTACCTTCTGGCCAACTTTCAAAGTGCTGATGAATGAAAAGACTGTTGTTGAAGTGTCTGTAATATGATTTACACGAATGCAGCAAATCCCCTTATTTGTTTGTAAACATCTGCTAGGAATTTAAGGAATTAAATCATCAATTGTAGAAATTCAGTATGGCATCCATATTATATACTTAATTAAGCTTGTTGATGGCGGCAGTGAAGTGCAGAAGTCAGAGGAGAACATGATCAGTGTTCCCTTGTAAGGAGCTCTGAATGACGACTTGTTAATTCTCCCCAAGTCTCAGCTGTTCAGGTATCTGATGGTGTCAATGCTCAGTGGGCGGCTTCAAGCCTCAGCATGAGGGAAGGGCTAGACTCCAATTGGCAGGCGGCTCAAATGAAAACCGTAGAGAAGGAAAACCAGATGGTAGCGCTGGTCAGGATGCTGCACTTTCCTCAAGGCAAATCTGTTTGAAGTTTCAACAGCTTTCCAGCTGCTTCTCTGACTGATTACAGGGAAGGGACAGTCGATCTTTAGAGATGAGAGGAAGGATATGGAATATTATACTATTTTTGCAGTGAAGGAGCTTTCTGACATACAGTACCAATGGGAGATTCCTCTAAACGTCAGTCACTGTAGTAGTTTCTTTGTTTTTCTTCTTGGGTGTCTTAGGTTTTGACTTTCCTGTTGGAAATGAATCATGTTGCTTACTGACCTCAAAGCAGAGAGGATTCTGCTGGTTTGGCTTAAATACGTAATAGAAACCCATGAACTAAGAAGGCATGAGGCTAACCAAGTCTCAATGGTAGAAGTGTATGTCATGTAGCTATTTTAGTTTCAGTGGGTGGCTTGTACTGTTTCAGTATGTATTCAATGAGTAATCCCAATGAGTCTGCATATAGGCTACAACTGGCCTTTTCCTGGAGCCAGTTTGCTGTAGGGTAGGGCAGTTAGGGAGGAGATATCTGCATGGGAAGGAAGCATGGCTTCCCTGGGGACCCGCACAGCTCACTCTACAGGTCTTTCAGCTTGGAACTCATGAATTAACGAGAGGTTGCTTACAATTATACTCATCATTTCAATGATGATATAGGCCACACAGATTTAGTTCATGTTCCTTTGATATCAATTGTGATGTTCTGAATAACTGAGTAGACTGGTAATTTGGCAATTGTTCAGATACTGCTTTATACCTTCTGAAAATTGGTGTTGCGAAGACCTATTTCACAAATTCTCTTTTACTGCTGGAGTTTCAGGCTTTCCCTGGTGGATAGCACAGTGCTTGAGAACACAGGCCTCAGTTATGATATCCAGTCGGAGCTCTGGGTGTATGGGAGTTAAGGAATGTCATAAGGAGGTGGAGTCTCCCGGAGAGGAAAAGAGAGGGACAATTTAGACATGAGTCAAACATACAGTAGTCTATAGTACAGTAAACTGATGCAAGAGGTCTTTGTGTGAAAGGCTGACTGGTTATTGTATGTCCATTCATTACCTTTTAGATAAACTATCAATTGTCTCTCCATTAAAAATCCAATGCTGTAGGCTACGAGTTAAATATTTACTAAGCAGGATCTTAACCATTTTCAGAATTTTCAAAGCATGGGTTGAATTTCATGATGGGCTTCATTAGTAACCTTCCGAGGATATGCTCTTCACATATTAGAATTTTGTGTTCAGACCTCATAAATATGTTCTATTTACCTCGTATGTCGCCGTGTGGTTATCTGAACCAACCATATTGCTAAAAGACCACATTGACAATCTACCGGAGGCAGTAATGTCAGTGCATCCACATATCCCACCCAGATGAGGTCTTACAGACGTGTTTAGTTTCTATGAATTTTTGCCAGTCATGCCAATGTCATGCACCAGTAGTGATAGTATTGTTAAAGTGTGGAAAGTTGTAAAGCCAAATAAAGTGATAAACCAACTTGATAGATAAGCCTCTGCTTTTCCTCTGTGCATTGGGGTCTTTCATTTGGCCATTATCATTGCCTTCTATCAGGCTCTCCGAATCTGGTTGGAGGAATATGTATAGTGAAACTATTGCGGAACCTGTGGCTTTATGTAACAAGTTAAATCATAGCAACCACCTACATTTTCATTTAGAAGACTTTTTCCTGTGTAGCTCAGTTGGTAGAGCATGGCGCTTGTAACGCCAGGGTAGTGGGTTCGATCCCCGGGACCACCCATACGTATAATGTATGCACACATGACTGTAAGTCGCTTTGGATAAAAGCGTCTGCTAAATGGCATATATTATATTATTATTATTATTATTATATTATTATTATTATTATATCATTATTTATATTTTTATTATTATTATTATTATTATTATTATTATATTATTATTATTATTATTCTTATTATTATTATTATTATTATTATATTATTATTATTATATTATATTATATTATTATTATTTATTATTATTATTATTATTATATTATTATTATTATTATTATTATTACTTAGGTTGTAACTGTAGTACAATACATGTGTCTGTGTATCTTTATGCATTTTATTTTTTCCTTTTCAGAACTGGAGGCTAAAGAAGCTTGTAATTGGCTGCGGGCTGCTGGATTTCCGCAATATGCCCAGCTCTACGAAGGTAATCAATAGATGTCCCTGTGGTTTATGGACTCTAGACTCTATAATGGTCAACCAAGTTAATATGACTACTATGATCCAGAGAGACTCGTTGTGTTTGGTTAGCTCCTACAGTACAGACAGGTTTGCATCCATGAACTTCTAGCTCATCAATGAATGCACAGTCCTATAGTACAATGAAACAAATCACATTTGCTGCTATATACACAATGTAATCATCTCCCATCACCAATTACTGTACTGTGTTAGAGGATGTTAGAGCCAAATTTGGGCACCAAAATATACTTGATTGTAGGCTACATGTCACTTATGATGTAGAAAATGTCAATGAGCAGTGTTATTTGCCTCCACTCAACAGTCTTCTCATCAAGCTATCCCCATGTCTAGCAAACATGATCATTTAACATGCTGCTTTCATCAGGTTGTAAGCTAATTTACAGTGGGTTGCAAAAGTATTCACCCCCCTTAGCATTTTTCCTATTTTGTTGCATTACAACCTGGAATTAAAATGGATTTTATTTGTATAATTTGATTTACACAACATGCCTACCACTTTGAAGATGCTAAATATTTTTTCTTGTGAAACAAACAACAAATAAGAAAACTTAAGCTTACATAACTATTCACCCCCCCCCAAAGTCAATACCTTATAGAGCCACCTTTTGCAGCAATTACAGCTGCAAGTCTCTTGGGGTATGTTTCTATACGCTTGGCACATTAAGACACTGGGATTTTTGCCCATTCTTCAAGGCAAAACTGCTCCAGCTCCTTCAAGTTGGATGGGTTCTGCTGATGTACAGTAATCTTTAAGTTATACCACAGATTCTCAATTGGATTGAGGTCTGGGCTTTGACTAGGCCATTCCAAGACATTTAAATGTTTCCCCTTAAACCACTCAAAGGTGTTGCTTTAGCAGTATACTTAGGGTCATTTTCCTGCTGGAAGGTGAACCTCCGTCCCAGTCTCAAATCTCTGGATGACTGAAACAGGTTTCCCTCATGTATTTCCCTGTATTTAGCGTCATCCTTCAATTCTGACCAGTTTCCCTGTCCCTGCCAATGAAAAACATCCCCACAGAATGATGCTGCCACCGCCATGCTTCACTGTGGGGATGGTACTCTCGGGGTGATGAAAGGTGTTGGGTTTGCTCCAGACATAGCATTTTCCTTGATGGCCAAAAAGCTCAATTATAGTCTCATCTGACCAGAGTACCTTCTTCCATATGTTTGGGGAGTCTCCTACATGCCTTTTGGCGAACACCAACATGTTTGCTTATTTTTTCTTTAAGTAATGTTTTTTTTCTGGACACTCTTCCGTAAAGCCCAGCTCTGTGGAGTGTATGGCTTAAAGTGGTCCTATGGTCCTACAGATACTCCAATCTCCGCTGTGGAGCTTTGCAGCTCCTTCAGGGTTATCGTTGGTCTCTTTGCCTGGTCTGTGAGTTTTGGTGGGCGGCCTTCTCTTGGTAGGTTTGTTGTGGTGCCACAATCTTTCGATTTCTTTTATAATGGATTTAATGGTGCTCTGTGGGATGTTCAAAGTTTCTGATATTTTTTTAGAACCCAACCCTGATCCGTACTTCTCCACAACTTTGTCCCTGACCTGT
Organism: Oncorhynchus gorbuscha; assembly: GCF_021184085.1. Lineage (NCBI taxonomy): Eukaryota > Metazoa > Chordata > Actinopteri > Salmoniformes > Salmonidae > Oncorhynchus > Oncorhynchus gorbuscha. The sequence continues at coordinate 70,618,165 of NC_060188.1, forward strand.
TTGGAGAGCTCCTTGGTCTTCATGGTGCCGCTTGCTTGGTGGTGTTGCAGACTCTGGGGCCTTTCAGAACGGGTGTATATATACTGAGATCATTTGACAGATCATGTGACACTTAGATTTTACACAGGTGGACTTTATTTAACTAATTATATGACTTCTGAAGGTAATTGGTTGCACCAGACCTTATTTAGGGGCTTCATAGTAAAGGGGTCAATACATATGCACCCACCACTTTTCTGTTTCTATTTTTTTTAGAATTGCTTTGAAACAAGTTGTTTTATTCATTTCACTTTACCAATTTGAACTATTTTGTGCATATCCATTACATGAAATCCAATTAGAAATCTATTTAAATTACCGGTTGTAATGCAATAAAATAGGAAAAACTCCAAGGCGGATGAATACTTTTGCAAGGCACTGTAATTGCAATACCCAATTATTATTGAACGAATCGCATTCTCTCAAGTTGTTGGTTGTGCAATGCATATTCTATGGAGAATGAACTCCACAGGTAAATCATAGATCAAAGTCTGACAAATTTGAATTGCCCAAAGTTCAATGCTGATAATTCACATGAATTAGACATGAAGGAAATGCACCACTGCCAGTCAGAATAAGCTGTAGTGAAAGACAAGAGTGAAAGCATTATGACTAAACTTTGTTTATGCTTGCAGTTGGTTGGTGGTACTGTATATGTTAACAAATAATCTCCTTATTCTCAGCCTTAATATAAACTATCTTAATTGTTTATCAACTTTGTTCTAAATGTAGGAGGTTGTTCTCATCAGATGTAAGGAAAGCACCCTCTCCTAACAGTGTAGCCTCTGCAAAAGGGAAGTAGAGAGAAACAAAAGCTGGAAATGAGAAGCCTCTGGAATGTTGTGTGACGAACAGTTTTCTTTCTCTAATATCCCTACGCACACAAAAATAGCCCCTCGTAAAGCCACAGACTTTTTAACCACTTTTTACAGTTTTAATCAAACTGTTGTAATAAATCCAGGAGATTTGGAGATTAGTCCATAGCATTCAGTCATTGATCAGTAATGTAAAGGCTTGTCAAACAGTACAATTTTGCTGATTTAATCACGAATACATAATACTGTATAAATTGCAAGGACTGCAGGCAGCATGTCTCAAAATAAATGTCTGCACATGCCCGGTTGGCATGAATTCTATATCATAGACATTTACATTTTAGTCATTTAGCAGACACTCTTATCCAGAGCGACTTACAGTCGTGAGTGCATACATTTTGATACTTTTTTCGTACTGGTCCCGCATGGAAATCGAACCCAGGACCCTGCCATTGCAAGCACCATGCTCTACCAACTGAGCTTGGTCATGTTTTCCTAGAACCTGACCAAATCACCCAACAGTATAACCTACCCGCAAAACGTACATTCATACATTTCATGTGGCCATATGCTGTTATTCTGGTGTCTTTGGTGCCGAGAGAGTAAAGTTCCCGTAAATAAAAAGTCTAAACACATCTATTAACATATTCACCTCTCTTGATCTGCAGCGGGACAGTTTCCTTTAGACATCTCCTCTGTGAAAAAAGACCATGGGTTTCTGGACCAGGATTCACTTAAGTCACTATGCAGGTAAGACATTCACATTTCCATTACCTTTCACGTCTGCATCCAAGTCTCATACTATGAGGTATGCTATGCATTGTTGGTAATGATTTTGCAATTCTTAAAAATTAAGTTGAATTAAAATGATTTGTACTTGTTTTCTGGGGAGTATAGGAATCCCACTATAATGATGTGCATGTTATCGTTGCTATTATAAATACAATAGTTTATTTTAAACTTTTTGTTAAGAATATTTACAATAAATATTCATACCCGTACACATATTTTGAGGTGTGATGAAGAGGGTTTTCACTGCTGGTCATTAACTCAAACATCAGTTGCACAAATCTATAAAAACAATTAACTCTGTTGAACAGCGTTCTGGTTGGTGGCAAACTATAACTTGAGTTGATACTTGTGTGTGTGTGTGTGTGTGTGTGTGTGTGTGTGTGTGTGTGTGTGTGTGTGTGTGTGTGTGTGTGTGTGTGTGTGTGTGTGTGTGTGTGTGTGTGTGTGTGTGTGTGTGTGTGCGTGCGTGTGTGCGTGTGTGCGTGTGTGTGTGTGTGTGTGTGTGTGTGTGTGTGTGGGGGGGGGTTCTGTGTGTGTGTGTTTCTGTGTGTGTATTTGTATGTGTAAGAGCTGTAGAGACATGGTGACTGAATTTCGAATCAAATCCCAATAAATCACCTGAGCTCCCAGAGTCACCATGCTGCCAGGTTGTCCTCAGAGGAGTAGCTATGAATCTATGCTCTCAGAATACAAATATACACTTCAAAAAAATCTAGGAAAGCTGGGCATTCCAATAAATATGTAATTGAGAACATGGCACATATGACTAATCAAATGTTTCTCAAGATAGCCCATTTGTTATGAAAAGAAAATCATTGAGTGATATTGTTAAATTGATTAGCCTGAATCAGTGATATGTTTAAGATCAGTCTTTTTTCTCATTAATTATTGGAAAAATATCGTCAATGTCTTAGTTTGTCTTCAACACCAGAATAAATAATGAAGGCAGAGAGAGGCCTTTCGATATGATACGATACGATACAATAATGATGAAGACAAACTTTTTTACTGTCTACCAAGTTCCAACTATGGAAACTTTGAGCTGTAAGAGAAAAGTTGAACTGATGTCTGTCTTCAGAAAAAGGACATGAATCAAGCATAAAATTAAATGTGTTAAAGTTCACTGTAGACTTTCTGACTCTTGAAATTTATGAAATATAATTTGACACATTTTTCCTAAATAAACCTGTTAGTGAAATGCCTCACATACAGACTCATTTAAATCTGTGGTGTAGCAATTGACATGGTGTGAAATTCAGTCTGGGGTGGCGTGATGTAAAAATAAAACAGCCTGGCTCATGGCCTACATATCTGCATACTCTTGCTCTGAAAAAGTAATGCATTTTGAGCTATCAACGATGTGTGAGCCTTCTTGAATTTCATTTTTTCTGGGGCGGGGGGGACGGAGGTTGGCATATGTGTTTTCATTCACTATCAAGTCGTGTGGGACCTAAAATAACCCCTTAAAAATATAAACTAATGCATGAGATGCAAACTGATCTGGAACACAATTATTAAGGGGAGCCATGGGAGTAGATTGAAAATTGAAAATTTTACACATTGACACATTGACATTGACACATTGAAAATATTACACATTGACATGAAAAACAGAATGTTTTGTTTTTGTGAATACTGACAATTCTATTTCTTATCAACTAACAAGCTAAGCAACCTATCTAAACAACAACATGACCCTATTTTTTAATTATTGGTAAGAAATTTGAAACAGAGAATACTGATATTGTCAGATAATTTATAGATAGCTATCTACACTGAACAAAAATATAAACGCAACAGTGTTGTAAAGCTTAACATGTAAAGCTTAATTAAAATATCCAAGAAATGTTCCATATGCACAAAAAAAAAATATTTCTCAAAAATTGTGTGCACAAATTTGTTTACATCCGTGTTAGTGAGAATTTATATTTTGCCAAGATACCAGGTGTGGCATATCAAGAAGCTGATTAAACAGCATGATCATTACACAGGTGCACTTTGTGCTGGGGACAATAAAAGGCCACTCTAAAATGTGCAGTTTTGTCACACATCACAATGCCACATATGTCTCAAGTTTTGAAGGAGAATGCAATTGGCATGCTGACTGCAGGAATATCCACCAAAGCTGTTGCCAGATAATTTAATGTTTATTTCTCTACCATAAACTGCCTGGAACGCCATTTTATAGAATTTGGCAGAACGTCCATCTGGCCTCACAACCGCAGACCACGTGTAACCACGTCAGACCAGGACCTCCACATCTAGCTTCTTCACCTGCGGGATCGTCTTAGACCAGCCACCCGGACACCAGCCACCCGGCTGATGAAACTGTGGAATTGCGCAACCAAAGAATATCTGCACAAACTGTCAGAAACCATCTCAGGGAAGCTCATCTGCATGATTGTCGTTCTCACCAGGGTCTTGACCTGTCTGCAGTTCGGCGTCGTAACTAACTTCAGTGGGAAAATGCTCACCTTCGATGCATATCTAGCAACTTCACACAGCCATTGAAGGGGAATGGGACAACATTCCACAGGCCACAATCAACAGCCTGATCAACTCTATGGAAAGGAGATGTCACGCTGCATGAAGAAAACAATGGTCACTGACTGGTTCTCTGATCCACGCCCCTACCTTTTTTTAAGGTATCCGTGGCCAACAGATGCATATCTGTATTCCCAGTTATGAAATCCATAGATTAGGGCCTCATTTATTTATTTACATTGACTGATTTCCTTATGTGAACTGTAACTCAGTCAAATCTTTGAAATTGTTGCACGTTGCGTTCATATTTTTGTTCAGTGTAATTTGAATTGGCAAATCAAATATTTGGATATTTCCTGTGTTTTTTCATTTGATCTCTTTCATTTCCATGTAGGAGGCTGTCAACCTTGAACAAGTGTGCCTCCATGAGACTGGAGGTCCATTTTCAGTGCAAACAGGTGAGTAGACCTGCACATAAGATCTGTCTGTCTCAAAGTTTGTTGTGTATAGGCCAGCCACTAGATCCACTGCTATAGCTTGTTACATGTCTCTCTGACTTTCACAGTATATCTGAGTTTGCTTGACAGCCTTGTATATTACAATTGTTTTATTTTCCATTGTACATGCACAAATAAGTATATATTTGCTTTGCACTTAGACATAGCCCTTGTCAATGCAAATGATCCTTCCATAACCATGTTATAAAATGGTCTCTAATTTGTCTATCATCTGATGCAGAGTGAAGACTCTGAGGAGGATGACCTGTGTGCCATCAGTGACCGCTGGGCATTCCAGCGAGAGAGTAAGACATGGTCCCGACTGCGTACACTCTCCCCACACGTCTCCACCACCCTGCACCCTTTGAGGGCCTCTGCCAGTAGTGAGAGCATCCTGAGTGACTTCAGCAACCTGGAGGTCACCTCCACCCACAGCAGTAGCAGCCTGAGTGTGAAGAGTGACAGAGGTACCACTTCCAGCAACCCCTCCAGTCAAGTCACCAGCACGGCAGAGCCCTACACCCTTACCTCCCACCATGACTCCCATGGTTCCCACTCTCCCAATGGATCCGCCTGTGAGGACCAGCCTGTGTCTCCAAAAGACCTGCTTACTGTTCCTGTCAGCAGAGAGAAGACCAAGAGGTGTTCCAATACCTTCCTGAAGAGAATGGAGTCGTTCAAGAAAAAGGATAAAGAGAGGGAAGTGACAGATGGCCAAGCTGTGACCTCTCCACTGCAGTTCCCTCTAACCCCTGGCAGTTTGCATTGCACTTCCAATGAAAGTCTACCTGGTTTAAAAAACAACACTACAGAAAAGAGCAGTGTAAATTACAGCAGAAAAGCTCATACTATCTGTCGTACAGGCCGTAGGTCCCCAGTTGTGGACAGAGCTAATGCGAAGAGCAGTTGGCTCTATCTAGAGGACTATGACATGGCAGGGTGGAAGGGGGCTAAACAGGTTATTCAGAAGAGTGGCTATAAAAATGGACTGGATTGTCTGGTTCATCTGCCAATGGACCACAAGCCAGGCACGTTCCCCAAGTCCCTATCCATCGAGAGCCTGTGCACTACTTCCACCTCTCATGAGCTGCGTGAATGGCAGATGGAGGACGTAAACCTCTCCCTGGGCAGCAGTCACGAGTCCCAGGAATTCAACATGTTTCCTATAAGAAGAAACTCGTGTTCCTCAGTGGGGAGCATCTATGACAATGTAAATGAGGCTAGTGGCAGTTCCGACGAGTTGAGAGAGAAGGTCTTTGAGCACCTGGATGATATCCTTCAACATGTCCATGGCCTTCAGCAGAATATAGACCAGTGGTCCAAGAAGGTGTGTCAGGAGCTCAGTGACAAGCATGAGGAAGAGGAGGACACTGACGAGACCAGAGAAACAACATTCTCCTCCAGCCTCCATTTTGAGGAGCAGTCTATGTCAGATGTAGGCACGATGGCCAGTGACTACGACAGCACAGGAAACTCTTTGAATGAGGTGGAGGATGTTGAGACAAGAGAACGAAGGGACTCAGGAGTGGGTGCTTCCTTAACCAGGCCAAGCAGGTAAACATACATTGTTATATATAAAGATGATAACATGTTCAGGTTCATCAATATTTCACCGAATGTCAAATAGCTCTTGACATTTAGACAGTATAATAGTAAAAACACATAAATTAATTGATTTAATCACCTTTAAGATATACCACAAATGGACACTCATAGCATTGCTATAGATCAAAACATTGACCTTTATTCCCAATACATTTCCCCTCTATCTAGGAAGCTACGGTGGCATAGTTTCCAGAACTCCCACAGGCCGAGCCTGACTTCAGCCTCCCAGGAAATTAACCGCCAGTCAGCTGCTCAGCTCAACCTTCTGCAAAAGTTCTCTCTGCTCCGGCTCACTGCTATAATGGAGAAATACTGCGAACCCAACAAACATGGCTGGAGCTGGTGAGTGGAGGGCCCTTGGGTGTGGAGAGTGGAGATTGAAATATAGATAAAAGGCAGAGACGTAGGGAAGTGCACTCCATTATACTGTCCTTTTCATATGCATTTAGTCAGGGCAGTGAGTATTGTATTGTGGTAAGGATATTGCTTTTTAAAAGGCATTGTAAACATTCTTCCATATGGCAAGGCCTTTGATCTGCATTTATGCAGCTAATGTATAGTAGTATAAAAGGAAAACATGTTTTCCATAAAGAAAGCTGTTAAGAAGTTAGATTTGTAAAATTTCGCAACATTCTTATTCAGCCTCGTATTTCTCATGCGGATGACTCTTGCTTCTCAAGAATGAATCACATCATACACAAAGAAACCATTATCTAGAATTGCAGTGGCCATTTTAGCACACGATCAGTTAGCAGGTTTTATTCTCCATCCTAAAAGGTTCAAACTTTCATTTCTCTTGAATAATCAGCCATGTGCTGTCACCCAATTAGGCTTCATCAGACACAATTGAAACCGTTTTGTTCCAATATAGACTGATTAGGATTTGGCAATAGACCAAACAGTTTTCATCCAGAAAAGACATCAGGTGTCCAAGGAGAATATCTAATGTTATCTGTGGTGCTGTTTGGATAGTTTCTGCCTTTTTTCCACTCAGTGGAATGACTACCAATTCACCCACAACTCATCCAAACAGATTTCATCCAAACAGTTCAAACAGTTTTCATCCAAAAAAGACATCAGATGTCCAAGGAAAATATATAATGTTACCTGTGCTGCTGTTTGCATGGTTTCTACCCTTTCCCCACTCTGTTTAGACTACCAAATAACCCACAACACACCCAATTTGACAAGATTACATGTATTTCAGGTAACAAACTTTATGGTGATATCTAAATGAAAAGATTGAATCTAGTCCTCCTTTTCCTCTGTATTGGCAGGTCTATTCCTAAGTTTATGAAGAGGAGTAAGGTCCCTGACTACAGGGACAAACAGGTTTTTGGTGTTCCACCAATAATCAATGTCCAAAGGAGTGGGCAACCCCTACCCCAGAGCATCCAGCAGGCCATGCGCTACCTCCGCAGCCAATGTCTGGAAAAGGTAGTCACTCTCATCCCCTCAACGTGAACGTGTTCCCTCATGCTACAGTGTGTGTATAACCTTATGATTTTAGTATGTGTTCCACTCCAGATATGTTATGTTACTGTATTTCTATTGTAGTGAGATTTCATGTACTTGGTGATACATTATATATGATAATGCATTGAAGTTTATGAATAATGCTAATACACCAATGACAGTATCAACTGTTTTTCACTCCTATTCCTGTCAAGGTTGGCATTTTCCGTAAGTCTGGGGTGAAGTCTCGGATCCAGACTCTGCGGCAGCTGAATGAAAATTCCCCAGACCACGTGAGGTACCAGGGCCAATCAGCCTACGATGTGGCCGACCTGCTGAAACAGTACTTCAGAGACCTGCCTGAGCCTGTCCTCACCACCAAGCTCACTGAAACCTTCCTGCAGATCTACCAATGTGAGTCAGTGGCTCTAAGTGTTCCCCTCTCATCCACTCTGGGAAGCTCTGAACCCGTGTCTGGTTTAAATTGCCCTTCAGCATACACTTATCAGATTGAAATCATTGACTAGATAAAGTCTCCTTTGAGAAGTCAATCAACTAATTGATAGGCACAGTAATCATACTGTACTCTATGATGTCCTCCAGCTTGGATTTTACAGCTAAAGTTAGGGTTTATCAAGGTTTTACAAACATGGCATTAAGTTACTGTCTGTATTTGATGTCTGGTTATGATATACATGGAATGTCTATACTGCTATAATTACCGGGTGCATTCAAATGTCATCAGTTTCGTCCTCAGTATCATGCTAAGATCTTAAAACCAACATAGCAATTCACATTCAGATGTATCTGTCATGTGTGTTTCCCAGGTGTCCCGAAGGACATGCGTCTTCAGGCAGCCCAGGCTGCAGTCATCCTTCTGCCTGACGAGAACCGGGAGGTACTGCAGACCCTGCTCTACTTCCTCAGTGACATCGCCTCTGCCGAGGAGAACCAGATGACAGCTGGGAACCTGGCTGTGTGCCTGGCCCCCTCCATCCTACACCTCAACATCTCCAAGAAAGAGGGCACCTCCCCCAGGTATGTACTGGTATTCGTGTTTCTGTGTATGTTTTCATCATGGCATGTTTTGATTTGTTTTGGCATGTGTTGCCTGGCACTTAGGGGCAGATTCAGACTTAGGACAGTTACACTTTTCCTAGACATGCCTTTCCTATGCACTTCTCAGTAGTTGGTATTCAGACTTACCTATTGCAGACGCAAAATGCGCTCTACAGGTGTGGCTACCTTGCTCACACTAAATAACTGTAAATCAACTCTCTGAAAACCCTCCCACTTGCTGGCCAACAGTTTTTCTCGTGGAGTTTTCATTCAATAGGGTTTTCAGTAAATTGATCTTAAGCCATCCCTTTAATCGTTTTTTCAGTAAATTGATCTTAAGCCTTTAAATATGGTGCAGCTTTAATAAGAATTCTGTAGACAAACTCACTAGAATACATAGAGAGAACAAATTCTGAACATATGGATCGATGAAAGAAAGTGGTCTAAATACAGTATTAAATCAAATTTCACATCAAATCAAATGTATTTATATAGCCCTTCTTAGATCAGCTGATATCTCAAAGTGCTGTACAGAAACCCAGCCTAAAACCCCAAACAGCAAGCAATGCAGGTGTAGAAGCACGGTGGTTAGGAAAAACTCCCGAGAAAGGCCAAAACCTAGGAATAAACCTCGAGAGGAACCAGGCTATGGGGGGTGGCCAGTCCTCTTCTGGCCATGCCGGGTGGAGATTATGACAGAACATGGCCAAGATGTTCAAATGTTCATAAATGACCAGCATGGTCAAATAATAATAATCACAGTAGTTGTCTCTAGAGAGTTGAAAACAGCAGGTTTGGGACAGGTAGCACGTTCCGGTGAACAGGTCAGAGTTCCATAGCTGCAAGCAGAACAGTTGAAACTGGAGCAGCAGCACGGCCAGGTGGACTGGGGACAGCAAGGAGTCATCATGCCAGGTAGTACTGAGGCATGGTCCTAGGGCTCAGGTCCTCCGAGAGAGAGCGAGAGAGAGAATTAGAGAAAGCATACTTAAATTCACACAGGACATTGGATAAGACAGGAGAAATACTCCAGATATAACAGACTGACCTTAGCCCCCCGACACAAACTACTGCAGCATAAATACTTGGGGCTGAGACAGGAGGGGTCAGGAGACACTGTACCAGTCAAAGGTTTGGACACACCTACTCATTCAAGGGTTTTTCTTTATTTTTACTATTTTCTACATTGTAGAATAATAGTGAAGACATCAAAACTATGAAATAACACATATGGCTACTTTGCAGAATGAATACACCACAATCACACGCGAACAGTTCACTTTCATAGCAGCCACATAAAAACAGCATGAACATTTTGCTCATGTCTATATAATTTCTTCTCGCAACTATCTACACGCTCTCCTCCTCTCACCTCTTCCCTTCGCTTGTAGACTTCAGTGCACAACACATCAGCTGTCTGTGACCAGGCAAATAAAACTTCCCATGACAGCTAAATGCTACACACAGCCTACATCGTTGTCAAGTCATAGTCAACTAGAACTGACGTGTTAGTAAACCCACTACAATCATGCAGTACAGTGTAATGTCAAAAAAATGGTTTAGCAGTTACACAGGTGGCAAGAAATTAATTAAACCAAAAGCTTGCATTGACTTGGAAGAGTTCCAGTGTTGGATAGCCATAGCCAGCTGGCTAATATAGCATCCCTCTCTGTTTGAGCCTGGTGTACACTAAACTTGCTAGCTGCATTGGCTAGCTAATTGAACGTTTTAAAAAAATACAACCAAATACAGCTAGCTCTCTCTCTCTCTTGCTTCTCCTAAATTTTGGAAGAAATGAATTTGTACAAAACTGTTCAACTCTTGTCTTTCTCTCTCTTTGACTCAACTACTCACCACATGTCATGCACTGCAGTGGTCGCTAGCTGTAGCTTTCAGTACTAGATGAATTCAGATATGAATTATCTGATCCTTTGATTGGGTGGACAACATGTCAGTTTATGCTGCAAGAGGTCTGATAGGTTGGAGGACATCCTCCGGAAGTTGTCATAATTACTGTGTATATCACGTTTCAGGTAAGACCCAAATGCAGACTGTGTTGAAGTAACAGTGTTTATTACAGTAACAGGGGCAGGCAAACGACAGGTCAAGGCAGGCAGGGGTCGATAATCCAGAGAATGGGCAAAGGCACAGGATGGCAGGCAGGCAGGCTCAGGTTAGGCAGAGGTCGGTAATCCAGAGAATGCACAGAGAAGGCAGGCTCAGGGGCAGGCAGCGTGGTCAGGCAGGCGGGCTCAGAGTCAGGACAGGCAAAGGTCAAAACCAGGAGAGAGAGAAAAAGAGAGACTGGGGAAAAGCATGCAAATACAGTATGTCTTGACAATTAACTCAGTGTAAAGCACCAAGTTCCTGACATCTATCACCACTTTCACTGTAAATTCAAATCCCTCAGAGAGTGATAATTATTCCTTCAAAATTTTGATTTTCAATTGCAGTCATTACCTCGAAATTAAGATTAAGAATGATAATAATCATACAGTATCAAAATACATATATTGCATAGATGTGTATTCCTAAATGTAGGCCTATATATTTTTATATGCATTTTTGTAATGATCTACTTTGTTATTTGACTTCAGGACCAACAGTGGAGGGACATTTCCTTAAATCTTTTTACCCTAAATGGGTTTTGAACTCAACAACTGTCTTATGGTAGTTGGGTGAAAAAAATGCTAACTCTTGACAAGACTACCATCGTCTTTGATTTCGTTTTACGATGCATGTAGCTACAGTGGGGAGAACAAGTATTTGAAACACTGCCGATTTTGCAGGTTTTCCTACTTACAAAGCATGTAGAGGTTTGTAATTGTTTATCATAGGTACACTTCAACTGTGAGAGAGTCTGTTTGATTGAGTGTGTGGACAGGTGTCATTTATACAGGTAACGAGTTCAAACAGGTGTAGTTAATACAGGTAATGAGTGGAGAACAGGAGGGCTTCTTAAAGAAAAACTAACAGGTCTGTGAGAGCCGGAATTCTTACTGGTTGGTAGGTGATCAAATACTTACGTCATGCAATAAAATGCAAATTAATTACTTAAAAATCATACAATGTGATTTTCTGGATTTTTGTTTTAGATTCCGTCTCTCGCAGTTGAAGTGTACCTATGATAAAAATTACAGACATCTACATGCTTTGTAAGTAGGAAAACCTGCAAAATCGGCAGTGTATCAAATACTTGTTCTCCCCACTGTACGTATAATCCTTGTAGATGTTATTTTTTTGTAAAAGCACATAGATGTGTACGAAACGGTAAGCAAAAACATGGAATTCTGTCATATATCCAGAAATGTGTCTTACGGACTTTTGAATTTTGTGTAACATCATTAGCATTGTCAAGGAAGCATCATGCAAAATTAGGGCTGCCAAACAGTTAACATAATTAATCGAGTTAATGATGATATTATGGTTTGTTTCCATATGACTGGTTTCACATTCATCTCTGGGGATCATCTAAAACAATTGCTATGTGTATTTAGAATCCCCTTCTCCAAACGGATTACTCATTTACCTAGCTCTTATCAATAGCTCATCAATTTGAATGTTTTTCATGCAATTTTCTCGATAAACAACACAAAAGTCACTGTAACATACATCTATTAATGCTCCCAATGTTTAAGTAGGCCTACTTCCTCTGATCAATGTTCTTGAAGTTAAACACTTGCGTGCAAACACACACACACACACACACACACACACACACACACACACACACACACACACACACACACACACACACACACACACACACACACACACACACACACACACACACACACACACACACACACACACACACACACACACACACACACACACACACACACACAGACAGTACGTCCAACCGGCCTCACAACTGCAGACCACATGTAACCACACCAGCCCAGGACCTCCACATCCAGCTTTTTCACCTGCGGGATTGTCTTAGAACAGCCACCTCGAAAACTGAGGAGTATTTCTGCCTGTAATAAAGCCCTTTTGTGGGGAAAAACTCAATCTGATTGGCTGGGCAGGGGTGCAGCAATGCCCAGCCAATCAGATTGAGTTTTTCCCCATTGCTGCGCCCCTGGCCAGTCAAGTGAAATCCATAGATTAGAGCTTAATGAATTTATTAGAATTGACTTATTTCCTTATATATACTGTAACTCAGTAAAATTGTTTAAATTGTTGCATGTCACGTTTATATTCTTGTTCAGAATGTTATGAATTCCATAGAAGATATTAACAACAGACCAGCCAGGTCTGAGTTCATGTAAAATATAATAGCTACAGCTTTTAGATCTAGCCTTGGCTACTTATCCATGTTCTTCAACTTGAACTAGTCACAAGCTGCTACTTCTACAATTGGGATAATTTGGTAAATTTTTTGATCTGAGAACTAAAAGTTTTTCTTCAAAATTGTTCTTCAAAATTTGCACTCATCGGGAACCAAAATAGACTAACAGCACTACCTGAAAAGGTATCTATCACTGCCTAAAGGTTTCCACTAGTCACCTAACGGTTTCCACTAGACAAAATTGGCTATATCAAGAGAGAAAATGGGGGAAAAAACGTGCTTTTTGGTCTTAATTTAAGGTTAGGCATAAGGTCAACAGTGTGGTTAAGGTTATATGTAAAAATCTGTTTAGAAGATAATTGGTTTTTAAAATGGGGCTTCTGACTTTGTGGCTGCGGTAACTACTGACGACCCCTCTAACGCCGAGAAAGCCCAGATTCAAACTCACCAGCTCTGCAACCGTTATAATGCCAAAATACGTTCTTTGATCACAAAATATATGTAGTTTCGGTGCGCAACTATCTTAATTTAGTCCCATGACGGACGGTATGTACTTCCAAAATACTGTATGAGCTGAATAGTCATTTCGTTCGGTTGCTTGTAAAAATAAATGTACACCTTTTTTGCAAGTACATACCGGCCGCAACGGGAGTAAATTAAGGTAGTTGCTCACCGAAACTACATATTTGGTGATCAACGAAAGTATTTGACATTATAAAGCTTGCAGAGCAGGTGAAGAGATTGAATCTGAGATTGTGGCGCGTTAGAGAAGGCGTTTTGTGCATTCGAGAAGTCTACTAGATACGTTTAGCGCTACCGAGCCTGTCATGTGCTGTGTTTAAAAGGGTCCGTGCGGAAACACGTGCGCTTAAAAGGGTCAGTGCAACCCGCAATTCGGGGGACACCCCCCCCCAAGGGCAACAAGAACCCCCCCCCCCCCCCAAGGGCAACATCTTCATGCTTGTGTGACACTTTTGATATTCTGTATTTCCCCCGATTGTGTGATTAAAATGTGGGTAAAAAATTGAAATAAAACTATTATCAGAATTGTTTCAGGGACAAATGACACTGTCTACCGCTGTACTAGCTAGCTACCACTGTTGCCCCCAGCTCCTGTGTACCGGAGTCCTTTTTGCTAGTTAGATAGCTAGAACAGTGTCGCCCCCGCCTGCTTTGTAACGGAGACCTCCTACTAGCTTGCTAACCCATAGTGTCTTTCGCTCCTGCCTGGCGAACATCTGCCCTCGCCGTCTTTACCAGAACTGCAGGAATACAGTGCCAGAAAGGCGAAAGCGATGAACACTGCCTACTGGTTTACTAGCTAGAGAGCTACCTCTTCTTTTGTGGGGTTTATCGGCAGTTGGCATCCAACGTTATAGTCCAATCCACCACCTACCGTACTGGAGAGGGGGGGTGCACCGGAGTCTTAGCTTAAAAATTGAAAGGTGTAAAGAGGGGTTCCTGCAGATGCAGAAATGCCCACATGCAGGAACGCCCTGGTTTGCGGGCCGCAGTTACACCCTTCTCATCAATGGCATCCCAAAAAATCCGCCATTAAAAATGTTGCGTGTTATTAACGCGTTAACTTTGACAGCCCTATTCAAAATATATCGGCACACTCCAGCACATTCCACTTATCAAGACCATTGGTAGCAAACTATTCCAAGCAGTTGGATGGTTTAACATTCTCCCCCCTGGTGGCCAAATTGACCTTTAACAAATGCAATCTATGATGGCTCTACCGTTTAAAGTATATGATAGGTTAATTAATTATTTAGTTACCAGATTTAATTTTTCCTATGAGAAAAGCTAGCAGCTATCCATTTAAGTCCAATGGCTTAAACCAATGGTTTTAGCAAAAGCGTTGGACCAGTGGTTTTCCTCTGGGCTAAATAAATGTAGGAACTGCTGCATATTAACATCCTCATGGATGTATCATGTCAAAATAAAGCCCAAACAAAACTACAGAGGACTGACAGTGTTAGACCATTTAATTTCCTATTGACTATTTCCTCATCGAAATGCTGCATACGAACAACATTGTACTGCTGTTGAACTCAAAGCTGAGAGAACGATTGTGATGTGTGTTGACTATGTTCCACCCTTGTGGAAGATTAATCCACCGAAGGGGGGCAGGGGGGGAAACCGGACCACAAGGACCTGAGTGAGAACATGGCTGCCACTCAAGGACTCAGCCACATGATTGTGGAGTGCAAGAAATTATTCCAGGTATTATACATAATATATGCACAGTCCTTGACCTATTTTCTGAATAGAATGATCCCTCAGAACAATGAATCTGTAACGAAACACCACCCACATGCATTGACTATTTATTGTCCAAACAATGTGAGCCATTTGAAGAGTGGTTTATTTTTTAGAAAGCATTTATTTAAGAATAAATGAAATAGACATGGTTTCACAGTTTACAGTGTATAGAGTAAATGCCATGTCGGATATGAACTTGATGTACATTCACAGAGGAATTCAGTAGGCTGCTCTATATGCACTGTACATGACAACTGATATGTATGTATTTTTATTAATAAAAAAAGAACCCAGTTGACCTCTAATTTGGTGCGACAGATCCCTCATGAGATGATGCTGCAGTCGCGGAACTCCTATGTCGCAGCAGATGCCCAGCCACTCCCTCTCCACGGCTTGGGCCTGAACATGAAGGGCGAGCCTGTGGATTACAGAGCCTACCTGGAGGATAATATCCAGGCTCTACTGAGGGAGTCCACAGAGAAGAGCAAAGGATGGCACAGTGCCCTGGGCCCAGAAAACACAGAGCTGACATACAAGAAGGTACTGCTCAGTGACACTGCTGCATACTGATACTATGCTGTCTGTTATCAAACAAAACCAGAATGTACTGCTCAATAACATACTAGTGCAGAGGTCGGCAACAGACAGTAAGCCAAAACCGGCCTGCAAGTAATTTGTTTGGCCTCCAAAATTTGTAGCTATGAGTTTAGTTTTTGGACAACATTTATTTTTCTTTAGGAAGTCTGATCCCAAATATTTCCACAAAAAAAGAGACATATGTGATCATGTTTCAATGTAATCAAGGTATGACATTATTGTTATTTTCAAATACAATCTCTCTTTGGGCTTAGTTGTTGTCAATTTTCAGTGTACAAATGTTATAATTTACCCCCCAGACCATTTGCTCCGACAACAATCAGTCCGCGGCTGGATCTAGTTGCCTGTCCCTGCACTAGTGCATACTAATGTTAGTGTTGTCTGCAGGTCATTCAATCACAGGTCCATGTTTGTCAATGTTGTTATATTGAAGATACATTTTACTTTGATTTTGCCCTCCATTGTCACAACAGTATGGCCTTCAATCATTGTATGATTGGAAAAGGTTCAATTCCCTTTTTCCCTTAAGCCTTCATGGATAATTAAATTTATCATTTGGCATAGCTTCTTTGGCTGTTAGAATGAAGTAAATTCTGTCCATTTGAAGAGTGATGGCATGTTAAAGCTTGTTAAAGCTACAGTATACTTTTCAGTCCTGAGCCACAATCTCACAATCCATTTGTTCTATTCAGGTAGGGGATGGCCATCCCATCCGTCTTTGGAAAGTGACCACCGAGATCGAGGCCCCGCCCCAGACAGTGTTGCACAGAGTTCTGCGTGAGCGCCACCTGTGGGATGATGACCTGCTCCACAGCCGTGTAATCGAGGCTCTTGAGAACAACACAGAGGTGTATCACTATGTGACAGACAGCATGGCACCTCATCCCCGCAGGGACTTCGTAGTGCTTAGGTACACATGGATGACAAGATTAGCTCATCAATAATTGTCTGTCTTGCCTGAGGCTCTATCCAAGGCTTCATTTGGAGACATGGGTGGAAAGGCAGAGTGGCCAGAAGCCGATCATACATATGTCTGCCCTTTTCGCAGGGGTAGTCAAGTTGTCAGTTCAGTAAGGTGTGGTGTTAAAGGCCCAGTGCAGTCAAAAATGGTTGGAATAATACTGTGAAATTGTGAAAATTAGTGTAAGATCTGTGAAAAGACTGCCTCACACTTCTGCCAGTTTTGTTGGGATGGAGTTTTGGTCTTCCATGGGGATATCACTATGTTGTAAAATAGTTAATACACCAAAAGGAAAGAGAGTTCCAAACCTCTCTGCCAATAACAGCAAATGTTTTGTTTTGCCTTTCCCACTCAGACCACTCCTAGAGAGTTCATGGCATTTTCACCATAAACAACACAAAAGTCACTGTAACATACAGCTATTAATGCTGCCAATGTTTAAGGAGGCCTACTTCCTCTGATCAATGTTCTTGAAGTTAAACACTTGTGTGCACACGCGCACACACATTCTCAAGTACTGTTAAAGCTTCAGGCATTCTAAATGAGTGTTCTCCTAATTTCTGATTGGAGGGTTGACTTTAAGAAAAAACAACTGTCTCTTGTTTGAGAAATTGCCCTTTGCTAAGAATCTATTTAGTTTATTTTATTACCATTTTAACTGAAAACAATCACAGTAAGGCACTTAATTGTAACCAAGAAATGATTTCATATTGAGATGAAAACTGCTGCATTGGACCTTTACGTCTTGCCTCAGGCTGTTGATTTAAACCAAAGATGACAGTAATGACCCTTGCTGTATTTTCCTCCTGCTTAGGCGGTGGTGTAGTGACCTTCCTCAGGGCCTGTGTCTGCTGGTGTCCTCCTCTGTGGACCATGACAATGTGCACCTGGAGGCAGGGCTACGGGCAGTGCTGCTCACCTCACGGGTCCTGATTGAGCCCTCAGGGATGGGCCGGTCCAGGCTGACGCATTACTGCAGAGCAGACGTCAGGTAGGGATCCAACTTCTCATCTATGCATTCATTTCCATTGGACTGGACTCATGTATTTCAATGATGATTTAAATGGCTAATTGATTAACTGCCTCTGAACATAGTCTGTGCATAGTTCATCTGTAAATAGGCCACCCAATCTACCTACCTCATCCTCATATTGTTTTTATTTACTTTTCTGCTCTTTTGCACACCAGTATCTCTACTTGCACATCATCATCTACTCATTTATCACTCCAGTGTTAATCTGCTAAATTGTAATTACTTCGCTACTATGGCCTATTTATTGCCTACCTCTTCACGCCACATTCACACACTGTATATAGACTTTAGTTTTTGCTATTGTGTTATTGACTGTACGCTTGTTTATTCCATGTGTAACTCTGTGTTGTTGTTTCTGTCACACTGCTTTGCTTTATCTTGGTCAGGTCGCAGTTGTAAATGAGAAATTGTTCTCAACTAGCCTACCTGGTTAAATTAAGGTGAAAAAAAAACAAAAAACATGCAATTATGCAATTAATTTGGAAGTTTCAAACATTGGCATAATTACCATTCAAATAAGTATGCAACATAAACATGTTGTGTGAAAGAAACTCTAATTGCATTGAAATATCCTTCTGAGGAGTGGGGGTACCTCCCCTGCTATTGAATTGTGTAACTGGATGCGAATTTCTTATTTGACCTTTTGTTGTAATTTTTCAGGGGACGATCACCTGAGTGGTACAACAAAGTGTTTGGCCATCTCTGTGCGGTGGAGGTTGCTAGGATACGGGGCTCCTTCCCTGTGCTGACAGTGAAAGGAACCGAGACAAAGCTTTGAACTTTGAGATGGACCGTCGGCCCACTTGAGACACATGCTGCCTACAGCACACAATGACTCAAATGAAGGGTGCCTATCTGTAGCATTATATTACATCTGCCTGATAAACTCTCCAGTGTCATCAACAGGGTACTGTCAGGATGTGGACTCTCACTCAGATTGCACTGATGCCCCATGAGGAGCCACTGAGGGAATGTCAGTTATATTTACAAATCTAAACCAGCCTATGCATTAACTGACCATAAAACATTAAAACGTACCTTGAAAGAAAGAAAATAGACCGTTTCTTTATGCAAAAGCCATTCTTTTGAAAGATTTATGAGTCCCACCGCGACATCCGTGCAATTTGGACTTCTTACCCGTTTAACATCTTGTGTTTGAGCTACAGATTTCTGGGTTGTACTATTGGATTCATCTTCTGCATCTGTGTGATTAACGGGGCTAAGCTAGAGCGGAGTCTGTGAGACTGGTGGATCCCGAAAGGGCCCGGGGCCGGATCTTTTCACAAAGTAAGAGAGAGTCCGAATGGTTTGAGCTACACTATTAAAAGCTATCTATGAAAAGCTGGGATTCTCACAAATACACACATGTAACATGTTTTACTTTATGACAGACAAGCTACACAACAGGTGTTAGAAGGTAAGGGGTTCTTCTACATAGAAGATCATAGGAAATCCCAGGACATAGTGTCTATAAAACTGTAAGGGGTTCTTCTACATAGAAGATCATAGGGAATCCCAGGACATAGTGTCTATAAAACTATAAGGGGTTCTTCTACATAGAAGATCATAGGAAATCCCAGAACATAGCGTCTATAATGCTGTAATAAGCACACATAGTTGTTGTCACAAACTCCAAACTCCACAAAGTTGTCACTGACTAGTTGGATATTAATTTCCCACTGAGCAAACCATTTCTGTGCTTACAGCATTCATATCAATATCGGTTTTTGCTTTGGCTTTAATTTTTTATTGACTTTTGACAATAAAACACATGAATGCAACTGTTTATGTCACATTGTTGCCTTGGTTGCCCTGAAAATAAAATGGTTAAACACTTATTTGTGAAGCTAAATATAAGGGCTGGACATGCAGATAAATGAAAGCAAAGATACAGTGCCTTGCGAAAGTATTCGGCCCCCTTGAACTTTGCGACCTTTTGTCACATTTCAGGCTTCAAACATAAATATATAAAACTGTATTTTTTTGTGAAGAATCAATAACAAGTGGGACACAATCATGAAATGGAACGACATATATTGCATATGTCAAACTTTTTTAACAAATCAAAAACTGAAAAATTGGGCGTGCAAAATTATTCAGCCCCTTTACTTTCAGTGCAGCAAACTCTCTCCAGAAGTTCAGTGAGGATCTCTGAATGATCAAATGTTGACCTAAATGACTAATGATGATAAATACAATCCACCTGTGTGTAATCAAGTCTCTGTATAAATGCACCTGCACTGTGATAGTCTCAGAGGTCCGTTAAAAGCGCAGAGAGCATCATGAAGAACAAGGAACACACCAGTCAGGTCCGAGATACTGTTGTGAAGAAGTTTAAAGCCGGATTTGGATACAAAAAGATTTCCCAAGCTTTAAACATCCCAAGGAGCACAGTGCAAGCGATAATATTGAAATGGAAGGAGTATCAGACCACTGCAAATCTACCAAGACCTGGCCGTCCCTCTAAACTTTCAGCTCATACAAGGAGAAGACTGATCAGAGATGCAGCCAAGAGGCCCATGCAGAGATCTAGAGCTGAGGTGGGAGACTCTGTCCATAGGACAACAATCCGTCGTATATTGCACAAATCTGGCCTTTATGGAAGAGTGGCAAGAAGAAAGCCATTTCTTAAAGATATCCATAAAAATTGTTGTTTAAAGTTTGCCACAAGCCACCTGGGAGACACACCAAACATGTGGAAGAAGGTGCTCTGGTCAGATGAAACCAAAATTGAACTTTTTGGCAACAATGCAAAACGTTATGTTTGGCATAAAAGCAACACAGCTCATCACCCTGAACACACCATCTCCACTGTCAAACATGGTGGTGGCAACATCATGGTTTGGGCCTGCTTTTCTTCAGCAGGGACAGGGAAGATGGTTAAAATTGATGGGAAGATGGATGGAGCCAAATACAGGACCATTCTGGAAGAAAACCTGATGGAGTCTGCAAAAGACCTGAGACTGGGACGGAGATTTGTCTTCCAACAAGACAATGATCCAAAACATAAAGCAAAATCTACAATGGAATTGTTCAAAAATAAACATATCCAGGTGTTATAATGGCCAAGTCAAAGTCCAGACCTGAATCCAATCGAGAATCTATGGAAAGAACTGAAAACTGCTGTTCACAAATGCTCTCCATCCAACCTCACTGAGCTCGAGCTGTTTTGCAAGGAGGAATGGGAAAAAGTTTCAGTCTCTCGATGTGCAAAACTGATAGAGACATACCCCAAGCGACTTACAGCTGTAATCGCAGCAAAAGGTGGCGCTACAAAGTATTAACTTAAGGGGGCTGAATAATTTTGCACGCCCAATTTTTCAGTTTTTGTTTTGTTAAAAAAGTTTGAAATATCCAATAAATGTTGTTCCACTTCATGATTGTGTCCCACTTGTTGTTGATTCTTCACAAAAAAATACAGTTTTATATCTTTATGTTTGAAGCCTGAAATATGGCAAAAGGTCGCAAAGTTCAAGGGGGCTGAATACTTTCGCAAGGCACTGTAAATGAAAATACAATTTTCGCTGGTGTCTCGGGACTGAAAGGGTTAATGCTGACTTATCAAGACTTATGGCGATGATGCCAAAATGCCATGGAATGTTTTTAGCTGCAACTAGCTTTACACAATAAGCTAGTACACAATCAGGAGAGCTCTATAGAAACCATTCATGCTTGTACTGTATGCTATGCAATCTCTTCATGATAAATTCACAGAGCTAATATATTTGACTATCGTCATTAGATGTGTTTCAAACTTGAGAATGGCACTTTTTTTTTACTTAGATGTTAGAGAGAAAAGTGTTTGTTACTGAGGCTCCTTGGTGGGTGGTAGTGTGTCTTAAAACACTGTGCATTTTCAGGCCTTGCTTCAGCCCTACATTTTCAGTAACTTTTTATTTTACTCAAGTGTTTATCATAAGAGGGGACTCTACTCTGGACTTCCTGTTTTGTCTCTTATTTTTACTCTTCTCTTTAAAAGACTAACTGGTTAACCTCCTCTCACTCTAATTTAGCTATTGCTTAGCTGCTGAGCTATAGGGATCATTCTTCTTCCTCAGATCTTCAGAAGTTTAGAAATGGGAACAGAGCCATTTGTGAAATAGGCAAATATCTGTCCACCAAGCCCCAAACTATAAGATATAAGCATGGGGCGCAAACATGTGCATAATTCACGCTTTGATGTCCGTTTAAGATTTATTCATGAGTAATTGCTTGTGTCAGAATTTGCGATCACGATGAGAAGGGACAAGGATTATGACACACTCAAAAGTAGACGGACAACCTGAGCTTTAGACAGCGTTTGTGTAGATTGCTTACTTAATGTGTGTGTCTGCAGTATTATTGTATTTCATTGTGTCTCAGTAATCCGTGTTTTATTTATGTCTGTATGAATGAGTCTTCGTATGAGTCACAGGAATGTGACTACCTCTGTCTGTACAGAATCGAACCATTGATCTATTATTCTGTTGGGCATTATATACAGGAATGGTTTTTAATTAGATCTCATTTTAATCTGAGTTATGCAATGGGTGGAAGTGCAATGACTGAATGCATGTAACGTTTTTCAGTGTTTTTATAATGCCATATGCTTTAACATACAAACATTAATAGCCCGTACACCTAAATGGGATTACTCCCACTGAATAACTAATGCAATGAACATAATTTAAACAATTGTGGGGAAGTAATAGCCATAAACACAAGTATTACATATCTGTGAACTACAGGGTAGTTTTGAGTGAATACTTTTTGTAACATAACAGGCCATTGTATTGTACTCAATGAAGCAGTTGTAAATAACTTGCATTTTAGCCCACAACAATGTGTTCATCTTATTTGTCTCATCTATTACTATTTACTCTTCCTTTACTACCTATTTGTATTATACAACTCTGACTGTAAAATAGAGTAGAAAATCAATAAACAAATATTGAAAAACGAATGAATGTTATTTTGAGTTCTGGGTTTGTGAAATATGTCATTTTTCTCCCAAAATCCCCCCGGACCTTCTTCACCATCATCATTTGTTTCCAATTGTCACAGTTGAGCTTCAGAGGCAAGTAGTAACATTGCATCTGAATGTCTAATTTATCAAACCCAAGCAAATGTCACACCCTAAAACCCAAAACATCTCACTCATTTACACCTTTTCAATTCCATATATTTTTTCTGTTTTTTTAAATTATACATTTATACAATACAATTTGTGTAATATCAATTGGGTATGCAAAATAATTTGTGATTCTGCACATCTGTGTTTACAATAACTGTATTCACACAAAACATTTGTTAATAAATTGGTTCCCAGAAAGCGTGTTCTCTTGCTGGTAAAGAATAATGACAAGAATACATCTCTCCCCCTATAAAATAAGGACATGGGTAGCCAACCCTCCTCCTGGAGAGCCACTCAGTATGCAGGCTTTGCTCAAGCCCTGCTCAAGCACACTGATCCTACTAATCAGAAGCTTAGCCAGATCTTGATGTTTAAATTTAGTGTTTTCCAGAAGAGCTGGAACAAAAGCCTGCATACCCAGGCAGTAGCTCTCCAAGAGGACGGTTGGCAAGCGCCCTGACTGAGAGGGTCCTTTTATTAAGGGGGAGCGCTGGGGTTCTGGTAGACTTCAGATACTTTTTGGGATGTTTCCCTGAGCCCAGCCTGTTTGCACTTGGCCTTCAAGCAGAGCTTGAGTTTCTC
Organism: Oncorhynchus gorbuscha; assembly: GCF_021184085.1. NCBI lineage: Eukaryota > Metazoa > Chordata > Actinopteri > Salmoniformes > Salmonidae > Oncorhynchus > Oncorhynchus gorbuscha. The sequence goes on from NC_060188.1 coordinate 70,641,759, forward strand.
CTGGAAGGAGCTGGCAGTGATGGTGTATAGAATGGGGTTTAGGGCACTATTGATGGGCAGGATGAAGATCACCACCCATAGAATGATCGTTCCTGGAGGACAGGGAGGAAGAGGAGGAGGAGAGGGTGGAGGAGGAGCCGGAGGAAGAGGACGAGGAGTTCACAAAGATTAAACATAATGATAGCAATTTAATTGCAGTAATCATGTAACCACATGTATCTGGTTTACCTGCTATTTCCACTCGTAAAAGGGAGAGGATCTTTAGGATGAATATAGGTGTCCAACACATGGCATCTGTGAAAACGATGAAGAAAAACCTCTTGGCTATAGAGACTTCCTTGTTGTAGACAGACTGTCTTGCTGTCTTGGCTGTTTTCTGTACAGAGTAAAACATGCTGGTGTAGGAGAAGACGATCATGATGAATGCAAAGAGATTCAATCCTGAAAGACAAAATGTGAAAAGCATGCTTTCATTACACTTTACAATATACCCGTCCTAACATATGTATTGAATAAAACTAAATTATGTCAGTAAAACCACAAGTCGCATAAAGATATTGCAAAACTTGCTGAAATTTGGTATCTATTGTTTCTCATGGAGATTTGAACTGATTGGAACTGACTGGAACTAATTGGTATTTAATAAGTCTAGCTGAGATCTAAGATGATGATGATGAGATTATAAACCCTTTTTTTCATGGCAGTTTCATGTCCCCCCAGGGAAATACATGGAACACAATCCAAGGCCTGTGCAATTCCAACTTCATCTTATATTATCCCCATTATCTTGTTGATTCACCACCATCAGAGCTGATTCCTATCCCAGTGAGCACTAGACATTTTCAAACAAAAGGACACATTTTCAGCCAAAAATATGTATTTTCAGCGTATTTTTTTATGTGCTCAGACGAATGTTCCTCTTACCCAGGAATATTCCAGTGGAGTAGCATCGGGCCCCTGGTTTCTCCATGTCGTCTGAGTGAAGTGGAAAACACACTCCATTCCTGCCATAGTAATTCCCGAATGTCTGCTTGTCCCATAAGGGAATGACAGCAATAATGAAGCCCAGGACCCAGATGAGGATGAGATAGCAGAGCGTCTGTTTACGTCCGGCTCTGTAGTTGTGGAAGGGGAACACAATGCACAGGTACTTCTCCAGAGTCATGTATGTCAGAAGCATGACTGACACCTCAGTGGACAGCATGGCCAGGCAGCCAATCAACTGGCACTGCAGGCTCTCCATCCACAGCTGGGCATGTCTGTTGTACTCTCCACAGTACTTGATGTCAAATGCACCGATGAAGAACAGGTAGACTCCCATGAGGCAGTCAGCACCTAACAGGTAACATGGATTTCAGAGATTTTAATAAGTATACTTTGTTATGAGAGGAGTTTTATGAATCTCAATAAATAATGAGTTACCTAAGTACAAGGTAATGAGAAGTGATTGCAGCCCTCGTTGTGGTGAGGTATTCTACTCACAACACAGTGATATGATGGCCATGGTGTGGTGCTGGTTTTCAGATGCAATGCAAGACCTCAGGCAAATCACAAAGATGTTGCCGAAGCAGATGATGAAGGCCACCACCCACACAAAAACACGAAGGATGATGTTCGCAAGAAGATTCTCAAATGTTGAAATTCCGTCAGTGTTTGGCTTGCAACTTCGCACGCTAGGAGAGTAGCCACAGTATTCAAATTTCTTAAAATAACTGGGCCAGGAAAAAGATACAGAAAATATCACAATTAATCACCTTCGAACAAATTTCTGAAGTTGAACTTTTATCTTGATATGTTTGACAGTTGTAAGAATAGAGATTATCTAACAAATGGATACAGTTATACAGAGTCCTAAACTGCCCTCTCACTAGGCTTTGGTGCTTTATATGCAGTGTGGACCTGACCTGTGCTGACTAAACATTATTGTTGATTAAACATTATTTGTAGTAACAATACCTCACTGTACACCAAGCAATACAGCTGTTAGGAGTCAATTTACTGTATAATGGCCCAATGAAGCCTGTATAAGCTGCTAACAAGTCGTTGATCCACTATTTGTAAGTAGCTTATCAAACACTTTTAAAATGTCCTGTATTATGCATGCACAAGAAGCCATGAAATCATTACTAGTTGGTAGGTAATTGGCAATGAATGTTTAGACATTTACGCATGCTATATTTATTCCGTGTTTTTACCCTGCAAAGTAAGCTTATAACACACTATTAAATTAATTAAATCCCAATTAGAAGCTTCTACAGGCTTAGTGCCTTACTGTTTATACAGTATGAAATTAAATGTTGTTGCCATAAGAATAATAAATGAAGACAGAGTATATACTCACATATGGGACAAGTTGCTAAGAGAGCGAAACATCTGAATACTGATGTTTGGTATTTCAATCTCCTCTATACTCCTGAGGGGAGCAAAAACATTACTCTTTCTCCAATTGCCTAAAACTAGTAGACCATGACACATAAGTACTTTATGAAATAAAAACTATTACTTACAGGGATTGCAAATTGACAAACATGTCAAACTGATCCTCATAAATATGAGTTAGAGGGTTATTTGAGATGTTCCTGAGAAAAGAGGGGGGACATCAATACAGGGCAGATAATATCACTTTGATTTATCACCCCTGTCTCTGTGGTCAACATGGCCTCAAGGCCAGGTTGATGGAAGACTCATTGAACAGTGAAGTTAATAAACTTCAACTCAACAATATAAAGTTAGCATTTATCCTACTTGATCATACCAAGTGGATCCAACACTTTCAGGAAATCCATTCTAAGTAACAATAACATCTTTCAAAATAGTATATACACTGAGTACACAAAACATTAAGACACCTGCTCTTTCTATGACAAAAACTGACCAGGGGAATCCAGGTGAAAGCTATGATCCCTTCTTGATGTCACTTGTTAAATCCACAAATCCATCAATCAGTTTAGATGAAGGGGAGGAGACAGGTTAAAGAAGGATTTTTAAGCCTTAAGACAATTGAGAAATGGATTGTGTGTGTGCCATTCAGAGAGTGAATGGGAAAAACAAAAGATTAAAGTGCATTTGAAAGGGTTGGCAGGTAGCCTAAGGGTTAAGAATGTTGGGCAAGTGACTGAAAGGTTGCTGGCTTGAATCCCTGAGACCAAGGCACTTAACCCTAATTCCCCTGGATAAGAGCATCTGCTGAATGACTAAAATGTAAATGGGTATGGTAGTAGGTGTCAGGCGCACCGGTTTATGTCAAGAACTGCAACGCTGCTGGGTTTTTCATGCTCAATAGTTTCCCGTGTGTATCAAGAATGGTCCACCACCCAAAGGACATCCAGCCAACTTGACACAACTGTGGGAAACATTCGAGTCAACATGGGCCAGCATCCCTGTGGAATGCTTTCGACACCTTGTAGAGTCCATGCCCGATGATTTGAGGTTTTTGAGGGTAAAAGCGGGGGGTGCAACTCAATATTTGGAAGGAGTTTTTCATTTTTGGTATACTTAGTGTATATTAGGGCTAGGATTCAAATAGAAATTGGATATACTCACAACTGTTTTAGGTTTAGAAGATTTCTAAACATAGTTGAGGAGAACTCCTCAAATTTGTTTACAGATATGTCCCTGGAATGATAAAAAAAAAAAAAATTCAACAATGAAATATATTACTGTATTTGGACATTTTACAACATTATTTGACCCATATAATGTTGTGTTAAGTACAGTTAACTCACAGGTCTATCAGGTTTGGCATTCCAAAAAATATTCCCTCCTCAATGGTTTGTACTCTGTTTTTTCGAAGAGCCCTGCAAAATAAATGTCCCTATAAGTGGCAATTGTTATTCAAGAACCTACAAACTAGACCAATTACATGACTTGAATAGTAGTAGGGCCTACAATAATTTACATACACTGTTTGTTAGATTTTATTTGGAGTTGAATCTGGATAGTAGGTACAGTGGGGCAAAAAAGTATTTAGTCAGCCACCAATTGTGCAAGTTCTCCCACTTAAAAAGATGAGAGAGGCCTGTAATTTGCATCATAGGTGCACTTCAACTATGACAGACAAAATGAGAAGAAATAAAATCCAGAAAATCACATTGTAGGATTTTTAATGAATTTATTTGCAAATTATGGTGGAAAATAAGTATTTGGTCAATAACAAAAGTTTATCTCAATACTTTGTTATATACCCTTTGTTGGCAATGACAGAGGTCAAACGTTTTCTGTAAGTCTTCACAAGGTTTTCACACACTGTTGCTGGTATTTTGGCCCATTCCTCCATGCAGATCTCCTCTAGAGCAGTGATGTTTTGGGGCTGTTGCTGGGCAACACGGACTTTCAACTCCTTCCAAAGATTTTCCACTCCAGGACCTTGAAATGCTTCTTACGAAGCCACTCCTTCGTTACCTGGGCAGTGTGTTTGGGATCATTGTCATGCTGAAAAACCCAGCCACGTTTCATCTTCAATGCCCTTGCTGATGGTAGGCTTTGTTACATTGGTCCCAGCTCTCTGCAGGTCATTCACTAGGTCCCCCGTGTGGTTCTGGGATTTTTGGTCACCGTTCTTGTGATCATTTTGACCCCACGGGGTGAGATCTTGTGTAGAGCCCCAGATCGAGGGAGATTATCAGTGGTCTTATATGTCTTCCGTTCATCTTTCCCTCGATCCTGACTAGTCTCCCAGTCAGTGCCACTGAAAAACATCCCCACAGCATGATGCTGCCATCACCATGATGTTGCCATCACCATGCTTCACCGTAGGGATGGTATTGGCCAGATGATGAGGGGTGCTCGGTTTCCTCCAGAAGTGATGCTTGGCATTCAGGGCAAAGAGTTCAATCTTGCTTTCGTCAGACCAGAGAATCATGTTTCTCATGGTCTGAGAGTCATTTCGGTGCCTTTTGGCAAACTCCAAGCAGGCTTCCATGTGAGGAGTGGCTTCTGTCTGGCCACTCTACCATAATGGTCTAATTGGTGGAGTGCTGCACAGATAGTTGTCCTTCTGCAAGGTTCTCTCATCTCCACAGAAGAACTCTGTGACAGGGCTCCAGATTGCTGATTGCTCAGTTTGGCCGGGCGTCCAGGTCAAGGAAGAGTCTTTGTGGATCCAAAATCCTCCAATTAAGAATGATGGAGGCCATTGTGTTATTTGCGACCTTCAATGCTGCAGAAATGCTTTGGTACCCTTTCCCAGATCTGTGCCTCAACACATCCTGTCTCGGGAACTCTACGGACAATTCCTTCGGCCCCATGGATTTGTTTTTTCTCTGACATGCGCTGTAAACTGTGGGGCTTTATATAGACAGACGCAATCACACTGCACTAACCCATCTGGACAAGGGGAATACCTATGGAAGAATGCTGTTTATCGACTACAGCTCAGCATTTAACACCATAGCACCCTCCAAACTCGTCATTAAGCTCGAGACCCTGGGTCTCGACCCCGCCCTGTGCAACTGGGTCCTGGACTTTCTGACGGGACACCCCCAGGTGGTGAGGGTAGGAAACAACATCTCCACCCCGCTGATCCTCAACACTGGGGCCCCACAAGGGTGCATTCTCAGCCCTCTCCTGTACTCCCTGTTCACCCATGACTGTGTGGCCATGTGTAACGGATGTGAAACGGCTAGCTTAGTTAGCGGTGGTGCGCGCTAAATAGCGTTTCAATCGGTGACGTCACTTGCTCTGAGACCTTGAAGTAGTTGCTCTGCAAGGGCTGCGACGAGACGGCCTACAGGGAGGAGGTGAGGGCCCTACGAGTGTGGTGTCAGAAAAATAATCTCATACTCAACGTCAACAAAGAAAGGAGATGATCGTGGACTTCAGGAAACAGCAGAGGGAGCACCCCCTATCCACATCGACAGTAGTGGAAAAGGTGGAAAGTTTTAAGTTCCTCAGCGTACACATCACGGACAAAAATGGTCTGAAATGGTCCACCCACACAGACAGCGTGGTGAAGAAGACACAACAGCACAACATTCAGGAGACTGAAGAAATTTGGCTTGTCACCAAAAACACTCACAAACTTTTACAGATGCACAATCGAGAGCATCCTGTCGGGTACGGCAACTGCTCCGCCCATAACCTTAAGGCTCTCCAGAGGCTAGTGAGGTCTGCACAACGCATCACCGGGGGCAAACTACCTGCCTTCCAGGACAGCTACACCACACGATGTCACAGGCAGGCCAAAAATATCATCAAGGACAACAACCACACGAGGCACTGCCTGTTCACCCCGCTATCATCCAGAAGGCGAGGTCAGTACAGGTGCATCAAAGCTGGGACCGAGAGACTGGAAAACAGCTTCTATCTCAAAGCCATCAGACTGTTAAACAGTCATCACTAACATTGAGTGGCTGCTGCCAACATACTGAGTCAAATCTCTAGCCACTTAATAATTCAAAATGGCCAAAACTGCCATTCCTGAGCAAGCTCTGTACTGCTGGTGCCCCGATCCCGCAGCTGAATCAACTTTAGGAGACGGTCCTGGCGCTAGCTGGACTTTCTTGGGTGCCCTGAAGCCTTCTTCACGACAATTGAACCACTCTCCTTGAAGTTCGTGATGATCCGATAAATGGTTGATTTAGGTGCAATCTTACTGGCAGCAATATCCTTGCCTGTGAAGCTATTTTGTGCAAAGCAATGATGATGGCACGTGTTTCCTTGAAGGTAACCATGATCGATGGAGGAAGAACAATGATTCCAAGCACCACCCTCCTTTTGAAGCTTCCAGTCTGTTAATCGAACTCAATCAGCATGACAGAGTGATCTCCAGCCTTGTCCTCGTCAACACTCACACCTGTGTTAATGAGAGAATCACTGACATGATGTCAGCTGGTCCTTTTGTGGCAGGGCTGAAATGCAGTGGAAATGTTTTTGGGGGGGTTCGGTTAATTTGCATGGCAAAGAGGGACTTTGCAATTAATTGCAATTCATCTGATCACTCTTCATAACATTCTGGAGTATATACAAATTGCCATCATACAAACTGAGGCAGCAGACTTTGTGAAAATTAATATTTGTGTCATTCTCAAAACTTTTGGCCACTACTATACATCATTTTGGCATGTTTACCTGCCATCACAAACCCATAATATGTCAATAGTGCAAACTGGATAGGTGCTACAGTTAGCTTGCCAGATAGCCAATAAAGAATTGTCAGCTAGCTAGCTAGCTACCCACAAATAATTGACGTCTACCCATTAGTTTTAGATCATTTATGCCTGTTCATCTGTCTGGTTAGCTACCTTAATACGATTCACATACAGCTAGCTTGAAATCCTGCACGGAGCCTTCACCGTGCTCTGCCACTTTAAGAGGGCATCAGCAGTCAGAAAAGATAACATAAAGATAGCTCTTCCGGCTTTCTGGGAGGGAGCTTTCGGCTTGCGCGGCAGTTTGAACGGGGTGTGCAATGCTGCAGAAGTCTTGTTTATTTTCAGCGTGCAGAGTTTGTAAAGTGTTTAACTCGATCATCGGTGTTAGCGCTCTAGACTGTGGTTGCTATCTTTTGGGTTATTGATCAGTTATTGATCGCATGGATTAGTAGCAACATTGTTTGCAAAGCTTTGACATAAAAACAAACAAACCATCAGACAGACAGACAAACAGTGTAACGGCAAGCCTAAAGTCAATAGCTAAGACCCCCCTCTCTCTCCCCACCCTATATCGCTCCAATGCTTTTCACTGCAGCAGACTTTCTTTTTTTTAATGTGCTTCTCTTTGTTCAGTGTCGCTTTACTATTATTGCCCTATTATTGGGTTGACATTTTACTTAAAAGGGAGGTTACTTGCAAGTTTGTGTATTGTTATTTGAACTGTATTGAGGTGGTGTGGTACTAATTACATGTGGCCGAGAAGGTTTTTGACATTTTATGGCCTTTGTTTTGTCTATGAACACCCACACATTCATAGACTCTGCACTCCTCCACTGGGAGTTAATACAGATTATTGCAAATCCTCCAATGTTGATGACTGGGTTCTGTCTTGTAAATTGTTTATATGAAGTTGCCGTTCAATTGCTCTGCCATTATTGGTTGGGATTGTGTGTTTTGGGATGTGTGTTTTTATATGGTGTTGCTTATCTTTTCTCTCCACTGGCCCTCTGGCAAACAGGCTACACTATAGGCAGTCTCTTCTGCTGATGTGTGTGGGTCTGGTAGTGGTACTCTCTCTATCCTACTCTTTTCCTTTCGGCAGGGTTAATACCTGCCTGGCACCCAAACAAAATCTGTATCTTTACCTCTGTCTAACAATCCCGCTACAGAATTGAACAATCCCACTACAAGCTGATAGTTATGAAGTAAAATGTTTGCTTTGTGTATCTTGTTTTGTCTCTATTGCCATTGTCCTGATTGGAAGAAGGTTCAGTGAATGGAGAGGTGCAGTGTCAGGTAATACAGTAGCGGGAATGCTAGTGCTTCTCAAATGTAGTGTTTTATGAGTTCTCCACACTCTGGTCCTCACAAGAACGTACTCAATGGAACGTCCTCGGAGAATGCACTCGGAGCATGCGAGTGTTAAGCATGGTAGTATGCATATTGAGAAACACCCAAAGAGTCTACCAGAGGATTTCCAGATTCTCGACCCCACATGGCCTCCACCATCACCTTTAATTGAGAGAGCTAAAGCATGAAACACACTAAGAATCTCACTGCCGATGGGTAGGCTGTTCCTTCACTTGCTAGAACTAGCCGCTAGCTAGTTAGCGGTGGTGCGCGCTAATTGCGTTTCAATCGGTGTAGTCACTTGCTTTGAGACCTTGAAGTAGTGGTTCCCCTTGCTCTGCAAGGGACGTGGCTTTTGTGGAGCGATGGGTAATGATGCTTCATGGGTGTCAGTTGTTGACCTGTGCAGAGGGTCCCTGGTTCGAGCCCAGGTTGGGGCGAGGAGAGGGACGGAAGCTATACTGTTACACTTGCTGACCTGATAGGGGCAAACCCGATTCTACTTGTAAAATCGCAATAGAGAGAAATAGTAAAGGAGTATTTTTGTAGGCACTAACTCCGTAATAGTTCGTTAAACAAAGTCTAGGGAGAACATGATTGAAGTTTTTGTATGATTTTTAGATAAATGCCAAAAATAAGGTACGTGGTAAACACAGGTTCAATAGATCTTGTGTTTTGTTCTATGAGAATCTTTATTAGCTTACGTCACTTTTTGTGAATTTGGAAGAATTTCTATCATTTATAAAAGCTTAATAAATTACAATGGTCATGTTAACTGACTGCTATTATCTCTATTATTCTACAATGTAGAAAGTAGTAGAACATCTCATAGAACAAAACTTGTTAACCTCAGATTTTGTTAACCTCAGACCTTATTTTCAGTGTTCATCCCAAAACCATATTCTTTTGCCCCCCCATAATGATGGCTGAACGAACCCAGAGACGAAGAGGAAGAGAGGCCCAATTCGGCAGAAATGTCTCTCTCCAGCAGGTGCCGATTTTTCAAAGACTTTTTGTATGGTCAAGAAAAGCATTTATGGCTTACTTGCTACTTGAGATTCATTTGATCAAATAGAAGTTTGATCAAATGAAGTCATAACGCTTAAGTTGTTACCAGTGTACTGATATACAGTACCAGTGGAAAGTTTGGACACCTACATATTCAAAGGTTTGTCTTTATTTACTATTTTCTACATTGTAGAATAATAGTGATGACATCAAAACTATGAAATATCACACATGTAGTAAACAAAAAAGTGTTAAACAAATGAAATATATTTGAGATTCTTCAAAGTAGTCACCCTTTGCCTTGATGAAAGCCTTGCACACTCTTGCATTCTCTCAAACAGCTTCATGAAGTAGTCAATTGTAATGCATTTCAATTAACAGTTGTGCCTTGTTAAAAGTTAATTTGTGGAATGACATTCCTTAATGCGTTTGAGCCAATCAGTTGTGCTGTGACAGTTTAGGAGTGGTTTACAGAAGAGAGCCCTATTTGGTAAAAGACCAAGTCCATATTATGGCAAGAACAGCTCAAATAAGCATCATTACTTTAAGACATGAAGGTCAGTCAATCCGGAAAATGTCAAGAACTTTGAAAGTTTCTTCAAGTGCAGTCGCAAAAACCATCAAGCGTTATTCTCATGAGGACCGTCACAAGAAAGGAAGACCCAGAGTTACCTCTGCTGCAGAGGATAAGTTCATTAGAGTTAACTGCACCTCAGATTTCAGCCCAAATAAATTCTTCACAGAGTTCAAGTATCACACATCTCAACATCAACTGTTCCGAGACTGCGTGAATCAGGCCTTCATGGTCGAATTGCTGCAAAGAATCCACTACTGAAGGACACCAATAAGAACAGACTTGATTGGGCCTTAGAAACACAACAATGGACATTAGTCCAGTGGAAATCTGTCCTTTGGTCTGATGAGTCCAAATTTCAGTGTTTTTTTTGCTTCCAACCGCTGTGTCTTTGTGACGCAGAGTAAGTGAATGGATGATATTCGCATGTGGGGTTCCCACCAGGAGGCATGGAGGCAATGGTGTGGGGGTGCTTTGCTGGTGACACTCTCAGTGATTTATTTAGAATTCAAGGCACACTTAACCAGCATGGATACCACAGGATTCTGCAATGATGCGCTATCCCATCTGGCTTGCGCTTAGTGGGACTATCATTTTGTTTTTCAACCGGACAATGACCCAAAACACACCTCCAGACTGTGTAAGTGCTATTTGACCAAGGAGAGTGATGGAGTGCTGCAGCAGATGACCTGGCCTCCACATTCACCCGACCTCAACCCAATTGAGATGGTTTGGAATTAAGGAAAAGCAGCCAACAAGTGCTCAGCATATGTGGGAATTCCTTCACGACTGTTGGAAAAGCATTCCTCAAGAAGCTGGTTGAGAGAATGCCAAGAGTGTGCAAAGCTGTCATCACGACAAAGGGTGGCTTCTTTGAAGAATCTCAAATATAAAATATATTTTGATTTGTTAAACACATTTTTGGTTACTACATGATTCTATATGTGTTATTTAAGTTTTGATGTCTTCACTATTATTATACAATGTAGAAAATAGTATAAATGAAGAAATCCCCTTGAATGAGTAGTTGTCCAAACTTTTGACTTGTACTGTATGTAGGACACTTGAACTCCCATGAACTTTGAGAAGAAATCACATTATATTGGAGTTGTCTCGAGATGGCTATACATTTTCATGAAATGAGGCTAGTAGCATAGCATCTCTCACAATTGAATACAGGCGATTGACGTCAACAACCCTAATCGAATATTTTTTAAAGGATTACAATAATGAGATGTATCAACCAATTCAAAGAAACTATAGGCGGAAGCTAGACAGCTCCCCGTGCCACTTTGTGGACAATGACTCCAATTCTTAGGGCAGAGAGAAATGTACGTTGTCAGTATATCCATAATCTTTGACGAACCAGAGGTAACTCGTATTAGGACTACAAGCTGGTGAGCTATCCTCGTCAGTATCCAAAAACTAGACTTTGAGCCAATCGGAGAGCACAAATCCTCACATTGGGGAGCCAACAATTAAAAAAGAAAAATTATTTAAAGGAAAAAAATAGGCAATTTTCCTTTAAACTAGCTAACCACTGTAACTTGATTAATTATAATTAAATCACAATGGATTAGCTAGTTTCCAGGAATCAGATGCCTGCATAAGCTGCTGAGTTAGTGCTTTGTCCTTAGCTAGCCAGCTAGCTATGTTGTGTGAGCTAGCGAATATGCTAATGTTAGCTAGCTAACTAAATATTTGGCTATGGGCTGGCATTATGGGATTATGAGAGAATTAAATTGTTTCTTTGTCATCTTGCAAGGTAGTAATATAGCTGTTGACATCTAGCTAGTATCAACAAGTGCTTTCTATAAAATAGCTAAATGATTACAGATAGCTTCGAATCTAGACCATAAGCAATATGCACAGATATGCATTGCCAAGTAATTCTATTTTAAGGCTGAGTGGCTGACGACTTCCAAGGTCATGGCTGTGTGAACACAAACAGGTTGACTGCTGACACTCTGTTCAGAGGTGTTAAGTACTTTAGGCAGTCAAACCTTTGACAATCCTACCGGTGTCTGAGCTTTAATACACCCCACACATTTCAGAATTTTTCTTCCCTGACTGTACTGATTGCCTCTAAGGCCATGTGTGATGGAGAAAGTAATCACCAATGATAGAAACTGCCAACTTAATGTGTGTGGGCTCCAATGGTCTCTCCCTCAGACTGAATTTCATTACCAGCTGTAATAGTGCTGAGGCTCCAGACTGAAGTACATAGCTTTAGCACCAGCGCCACTTACCAGTCTGGGTTTTACAGCAGGAAATTTTTCCTTAGGGTAGGGCAACATTTATTTTGAAATATAAATCATATGAAAACCAAGCAAGTGTCTTCTTTCATTGCGTTCATCTCTCTAGTGTAGTTGTAATTGTTGTAAAATAAATTAATGACTGTGAAGGCATGTTATGCAGTTGGATTTGCTTCAAAGATTACAAAATATTGTAAAGGAGTTGAGGAATATATCTATTTTTAATTAAACAAAACTCACAATACTGTCAGAGTGGTGCAGTTTTGAAAGCTGGAAACCCACAAAGATGATATCCTGTTCCCCTCCAGTTCTCTGTGAAAAAGATGTCAGGCCATTCTGGCATTAATTCATGATATCAGCATCAGTATCTGGTAGTTGGTAAATACTCAAAGTAGTGTTTGATGAGAAAATGGTACATTTCTGAAAACATATATTGTTGCAGAGTGATTATGGCAAACGTTCATAAATAATAAACATGGTTATGAGCAAACATGATTTAAGCGTTGTCAAATACAATAAAATATGTTATCCATCATAGTGGGTTAGATGTTATTCTGTTACTTACAGCCAGTTTAATCTCGGCATTTCCAGGCAGACCGATTTCTTAGGGATGGATTCTAGGGAATTATTCAGCAAAGACCTGCAGCCAAATTAAATTTAAAAGAGTGTGTTGGTTATATGATGATGCAAATCTCATGAGCTCATAAAGTGAGAAGCACAGTGGCATGATACTTACAGGAAAAATAAAGATTTCAGGCCCTCAAACGATTTCTGTCTCATAGATGTGATTCTATTTTCGTCAAGAATCCTACATCCAGAGGAAACAGAGAAATATATCCATTTGTGTCCTACTCTACCCTTGACATCTATGTTTGTTGACTTTGGTCATGTAATCGTTACGAGTTTCACAGCCGTCACATTAGACTAAATTAATAGAGAGCCTCTGCAGCTATACGTGAGCTATAATCACTGTTGTCAAAGAACAGTCTGAGGATTGTTAGCTACACCATAAATGTCACACTGTATCATACCTTATCCTCATTACTTTCTCTGGAAGATAGTGCAGCACAAACTGAGGCATTCTCTGAGGCAGAGAATGAAGCTGGCTTTAAACAGATCAAGATTTTGGCTAATTGTATGTCTCTGTGCAGGTGTGATGGAAGTTGGCGGTAGTTTCTGGAGCAATTGCTAACTAGCGTAATGAGTGGAATTCAATGGGATCAACTAGCGTTATCGCAATCTAGCTAGCTGATCCCATAGACTACCAGTCATTGAGCTAACGCTAGTTAGATATCGCTCCAGAAACTACCTCCAACTTCCTTCAAACTGCACACAGAGACAACAATGGTGTCCATGAGTTCATCTGTTTCTGGGTATATAGCAAAAAGGGTCTAATTGCAAAAATCTCAAACAATCCCTTTAAGTTCAATGAGAACAACTGCCCAGTACAGCACATTTTCCAACAAGATATACAGGTGTTTTTGTATCAATGAGATAAATACTGTCTACAAATCTCATGAATCCCACTGAGACGTGGAAGCATTTCCTAATGAAGGTGTCTTTAAGGTCACCGAAATAAATTCTCCACACCAGTTCACTTACAGCCACTCCAGGTTCGAGAGGTCTCCAAAAATGCCAGCCTTCAACGATGTAATCCGATTCTGACTGAGAAATCTTAGCACAGCAGACCAGTTTTACAGGGAGGGAAAAACATACATCAAAGGGGATGAGGATGTACATTTTAAGATGAAAAGCCAGATAATAATAATGATAATAATAATATAGTAAAGAAAACAATATTGACAAAGGGACAGTTGTAATTGCAGATCTTACTTCTGCACTTTGAACATTCCACTGCTTGCAAGTAATATGGAATGTGGTAAGGTAGGGTAACACATCCACCTGTTCCTCATGCTAATTCTATCTGAGACTATTAGGACAGAGCACTGACACATTTTCCGTGTCATTGTTTGTTTCCCACAGCCTTACACTGATAACACCCTGGGACCCTCAGGAATGCAGAGGAGAGACACTAAATCAAATCACGTTTTATTTGTCACATGTGCCGAATACAACAGGTGTAGACTTATCTGTGAAATGCTTTCCTTTCCCACTAACATTAAGCTGGATGTGAAAATAGCTGTGACAAGTGAAAAGTAGGAGTAGTTGATTTTGCTGTTAGCTATCCAAGACTATCTGTCAGAGTGACTAGTATATAATCTCCACGATACCCTGTCCTAGATACCCAAATCCTGACAGAGGAGGATGAAAGGTTTTCATGTCTTCCTTTTAATTACAGACCAGCCAGGCTTCATCTGATTTATGTCTACTAGACCTGGGCACTTCACACGTCTTAGGTTTGAATAGCGGAGAAAGACTACAGTATCTGAATCTATTTACACTTCTCAAGGATGCGCCAGTAAATGAGTCAGTGTATTCATTGACTGGTTCTCTTTGATTTCCCTATATATCTTGTTCTCAAGGAGCTTAACATACAGTGTTGGCCCACTTACACATCCTACAGTATTACATACTACAAAACTTACAATACCTTTTCATGAAGTGTGATGTAGGGCAACCTTTAGTGGTGATGTAGGGCAACCTTTAGTGGTGATGTAGGGCAACCTTTAGTGGTGATGTAGGGCAACCTTTAGTGGTGATGTAGGGATGTACACATGGTACCGCAGGTCAGACTGTGGCCCATAATGAATTAGGACTTACAGTCTTCTTAGTGAGTAGAGTCCTGAGAATGCCTGCTTGGAGATTCTTTTGATCCTGTTGTCTTCCAGGTGTCTGTGGAACAGAAACAGATTCAAAGGTTTTAATGACAAAGCCCTGGTATAATAAGAAAGAAAATAAGATCTCGTCAATAATGAAACATAACTACATGACGATTGTCAGAGCGAGGATAAATATATTGAGGATTATGTTAGTATGTGACAAACACCACTTTCTTAAATGGACAACTTTCTTACAACATTGGCTTTATTCAGTTGAATGGAGATACTGGACAATCTGGACAATAATTTATGTAGGACATTCCACAAAACATTCAAAAGGTGTGGCTCTTGAAGGTAAAGGTACCGATACATTCTGCCTTTTCATAAGTATGGATGAATAGAAACGTTTACTGAATTCATAATTTTTTTAACAAACACATTTTTTGGTGGCATTTTATTGTCCAGTGTTTTAAACCCTCTTTGTGATTTGAATGAAGACTAATTCACATTAGACATTGCATGCATTTAAAAAGGTCCTAAACAGTCATCCTATTTCCCAAGTAAAATATCAATATTTGTTCACATTTTAAAATGATGTACACTTTCTCAAATTCGGAGCATCTCTCATTTCCAACTATCAGTAAGGCTGAAGGACCAGGCTGAGTTGGTGGGAAGCTAATAGGCTGAGTGGGTGGGGAGCTCACCTTGACTGACAGTTCTTTGAAACTCCTATGTCAAGCAACTTGGAAACAATGTTGCAGTGAGATCATCTCAAGCAAACAAGATCGATATTGCATGCACATCCTGTCATACATCACATCATGGTTTCACAAATTACTTACTTAAAATTATTGTAACAGCATTGATATAAACAAAATTCTGGTGGTAAAATGTATAGCCAAAATGAAACTGCCAACACTGTTATATCAAGCTAGCTATGTAGCTCAGTTCATGTTGAACAATTTCAGTTGAAATTGGACAGGGAAAGGTCTGGGTTCACTTCGTAAATTATACATCTCAGGTTTGACATATCCCATCTGTTGCAGTTCGCAGAGGCACTGACAGGTGTGTTGACATGACAACTGGGTGGGAGTTCCGAACACAATCATAGCCTACATTTATACCCCTCTTTTTCCATGCAGGATGGATGAAGACCTAGCTAGCCAATAACTAGCCAACACCAGACACTTATAGTTTCCCCCTTTATCTGTATCTTTGACAGAAAGCATAGGCAGCAGCTCTACAGAGATGAGATGATGACTTGGAATGAAATAATACAGTCATCAAATTAAACAGATGTAACATACACAACAACTGAAATATTTGATTTAAGTAAAGTAATGTGAATAAATTATGGTTAACGAGTGATAATCAGTACTGGGCAATCACTACCATCATGGGACTTTTATGAATTGTTGTATTCTGTGTTAACAGAATTCAGCCCACATAATGCATAGTGCATTTTTTATTAATTTTATTTTTACATGAATCAAAACTGTGATTTATTTCATAACTGAACCGAAACCGAACCGACCTCAAAAAGCACAAATCGCTCAGTACTACCTGGAGGCAGATCTGAGCGATTTCCCTTTCGATATTACAGCTGCAAAGTCAAAGTTGGCTATACTGTAAAAAATGATATTTGCTTTTTGGTCTTAATTTAAGGTTAGGGTTAGCAGTGTGGTTAAGGTTAGGTTTAAAATCTGATTTTATGACTGTGTGGCTGTGCTAGCTATTGACCACTGCAGAGCTGCCTCCAGAATAAGATTCATGGCGAAAAATGCTAACCTGCCCAATAATCAATCTTTACCAATATACCAATGTACCATACTTTGGTCCATCCCATTTGATCTGGTTTCACCCAAATATCATCCAAATGGAAGAAAAACATGTTTTGGACTGTTCAGGACCTTTAAACAGATTGAACATAAACACTTGTCAGAGTCAGTGCAGAGAAAGAAGGAAAGGTCAAAAAGGGTTTCACACTCACAGTCTCTCAAGGTGTCTGTAGCGGATGAACTGGTCTGGTTGGAGAGCTGTTATCTGGTTGCTGTTCAGCTCACTGAGGGTAGAGAGAGCTGCTCGTTTGACTGCTAATACAGCATCATAGATGTACACATTTTGTCCAGATGTTACAATAGGAATCTACTCTATCAATCCCAATACCTATAACTGTGCTCTGGTGTTAGACTTCACGAGGGTAGGAATCCAGTATACTCACAGAGCTGTTATATTGGAAGACACAGCTGGGACGCTGAGTAGTCCCTTTTTGTTACAGTTAACTCTCCCGGCCTCACAGAAGCATACCTCTGGGAACACGTCCAGCACTGCAGGAGAGAAGCACAGAAAAAACATGCACACACATGCAGATAGATGCCAGACATACCATTTCCTGGAATTAATGTTTCTTAGGATTGCCCATATTTTCTTAGACTATTTACAGTAACAGAATGATGTGAATGGATGACCTCCATGTATGATTTCAAATGGGTTGATACATTTTCAGCTTTAGTTAATGTATTCATTTAAAGCAGTGCAACATTAGATATGTAAATAATTGCATTTGCTTTTGAAAATGTATACTCACTGCATTCCTTGGACTCTTCAACATTTTTCTTCATAAAGGCATCAAAAAGATGTGGCCACCCGCTGTTGTCCACTGTTCAGGGAAAGATGATAGAGACATATTTATTTTTTGTGCATTTATATACAGGTGTATCTTTGTGCGGAACTTAATTGTGTGAAATAATCAACATGTTTGTTCATATTTTGTGTGACCTTGACCAATTGCTTGATGTACAAATGCATTGAAGCAGAAATTAGTCTTCTAAATGCTATCTTATTTCCCCCACCCCTGCCCTCCCTCCCACTTAAACAACCAGACACTGCACACTAACCATCTGTTTTACCCTCCTGAAGCTGCTGTGGTTCAAGACTCACCACAGTTCTCCTCGTCAGCTCCATTAGCACAGTCCTGGACCCCATTGCAGTGGTAGAGCTGGGGCAGGCACACAGACATGTTGCCACAGGGGAACTGGCCCAGTGGGCAGACATCAGCACCAGAATAGAAGCTGCTGTCTGTGGATGATTCTGGGGGAGACACTCAAACATATCTGATTCAATCCAAAATGACGTTAAACAACTTTCTTATTCAGGTTTCTGAGAGCATGGCCGTATTTTGAGTATCAATGGATAGAAGCAATCAAAATCAAGATAATGAAGTCATATAGGCGATATCAGGCGGTGTCAGAGGAAGTCCCAGAAATTGTCAGTCTCCAGCCACCGAAGCACTAGTTCTCCCTAATACCGCATGACAAATGGTACAATTACACAAAGTCTAGAACCAACAGGACCCTGAACAGCTTCTACCCCTAAATTGTGAGACTGCTAAACAAGACTGGTAAATGGCTAACCGGACTATATGCATTGACCCTTGCTCTAATTCTCTTACACTGATTCTATGCACACACAAAGGACTCTACTCACACATACTTACACTGACTCCCCAACACACATGTGCATACATACATACTGACGCCACGCACACAAGCACACACTTTCACAATTTCCAAATACGCTGCTGCTACTGTCTATCTTGTTGCCTCGTCACTTTACCCTCCAAATGTTGTTGGTACAACCTGAAATAAAAATGTATTAAAGTAGTTTTTTTTCTCTCACTCATCTACAGTGCCTTTAAGTATTCAGACCCCTTGACTTTTACAACATTTTGTTACGTTACAACCATATTATAAAATGGATCAATTAAAAATAAAATCCTCTGTAATCCACTCACAATATCCCATAATGACAAAGTGAAAACAGGTTTTTAGAAATGTTTGCAAATGTATTACAAATCATGGTAATCTATTTTTACACCTGAACTTATTTAGGCTTGCCATAACAAATGGGCTGAATACTTATTCTCTCCTGATACTTCAGCTTTTAATTTGTAAGTCATTATTACACATTTCTAAAAACACAATTCCACTTTGACATTATAGGGTATTTTGTGTGTGTGTGTGTGTGTGTGTGTGTGTGTGTGTGTGTGTGTGTGTGTGTGTGTGTGTGTGTGTGTGTGTGTGTGTGTGTGTGTGTGTGTGTGTGTGTGTGTGTGTGTGTGTGTGTGTGTGTGTGTGTGTGTGTGTGTGTGTGTGTGTGTGTGTGTGTGTGTGTGTGTGTGTAGGCAAGTGACAAACTCTCCGCCCCCAGGTGGTGAGGGTAGGCAACAACATCTCCTCCCCGCTGATCCTCAACACGGGGGCCCCACAAGGGTGCGTTCTGAGCCCTCTCCTGTACTCCCTGTTCACCCACGACTGCGTGGCCACGCACGCCTCCAACTCAATCATCAAGTTTGCGGACGACACAACAGTGGTAGGCTTGATTACCAACAACGACGAGACGGCCTACAGGGAGGAGGTGAGGGCCCTCGGAGTGTGGTGTCAGGAAAATAACCTCACACTCAACGTCAACAAAACCAAGGAGATGATTGTGGACTTCAGGAAACAGCAGAGGGAACACCCCCCTATCCACATCGATGGAACAGTAGTGGAGAGGATAGCAAGTTTTAAGTTCCTCGGCATACACATCACAGACAAACTGAATTGGTCCACTCACACTGACAGCGTCGTGAAGAAGGCGCAGCAGCGCCTCTTCAACCTCAGGAGGCTGAAGAAATTTGGCTTGTCACCAAAAGCACTCACAAACTTCTACAGATGCACAATCGAGAGCATCCTGGCGGGCTATATCACCGCCTGGTACAGCAACTGCTCCGCCCTCAACCGTAAGGTTCTCCAGAGGGTAGTGAGGTCTGCACAACGCTTCACCGGGGGCAAACTACCTGCCCTCCAGGACACCTACACCACCCGATGTTACAGGAAGGCCATAAAGATCATCAAGGACATCAACCACCCGAACCACTGCCTGTTCACCCCGCTATCATCCAGAAGGCAAGGTCAGTACAGGTGCATCAAAGCTGGGACCGAGAGACTGAAAAACAGCTTCTATCTCAAGGCCATCAGACTGTTAAACAGCCACCACTAACATTGAGTGGCCGCTGCCAACACACTGTCATTGACACTGACCCAACTCCAGCCACTTTAATAATGGGAATTGATGGGAAATGATGTAAATATATCACTAGCCACTTTAAACAATGCTACCTTATATAATGTTACTTACCCTACATTATTCATCTCATATGCACACGTATATACTGTACTCTACATCATCGACTGCATCCTTATGTAATACATGTATCACTAGCCACTTTAACTGCCACTTTGTTTACTTTGTCTACATACTCATCTCATATGTATATACTGTACTCGATACCATCTACTGTATGCTGCTCTGTACCATCACTCATTCATATATCCTTATGTACATAATCTTTATCCCCTTACACTGTGTATAAGACAGTAGTTTTGGAATTGTTAGTTAGATTACTTGTTGGTTATCACTGCATTGTCGGAACTAGAAGCACAAGCATTTCGCTACACTCGCATTAACATCTGCTAACCATGTGTATGTGACAAATAAAATTAGATTTGATTTGAGTTGGTTTGAATTGAGCCCATTTTAATTTCATGGCTGTAACACAAAAAAATGTTATTACACAACAAAATGTGGACAAAGTCTTGTTACTCATTGTTATTCACTGTGTATTTTTTCCTTTTATCACTATTTATAAAATACTTTTAAAAAGTTTAATCTTTCTTGTACTTTGCATCTTTGGAAAATAACTTGTAATATTTAATTTGACATAGAAAATACAGAGAAATATGACATGTCAAATTGATTAAAAACTGAAAACATTGTATGAGCATAATGGCTTTGTATATGGCCTGCTTGGAGGTATCAGGAAACAGCTAAGTGCACCTATTTGTTACTGTCAAATTTCCTATAGAGACCATAGGTTTATTCTAAATTATGCATGACATTTATTGAGCGCCCATGGTTAAATACAGTGATTTCAATAAAAACAAATGAACAGCTTTTTGATATATAACAAGTAGACAGTCCAACATCAAAGACCTTGATGATACATGACATCTATGATGGTAGTTTTTGCCTTCTTGTCAAGATGTCTGAGTTCGAGATGCTGTCAGGTCACATGACTGATGGAAGCTGTGCTTAGAACACTGACTGATCTGCCACCCCTCGTGTGACCTCACAGCCTCAAGACGTCATGCAGGTTCCCATTCGTTCCCCCACATTCCCCATAGTAACAGCTCCGGGGGTGGAATGGAGGTTTTTCTTCTACATTATTTAACAGTTTGCCACACGTGTATTAAAAAATGTAAAACTTTTTTCAAGTTCACTTTACTGTTAAATTGTTTGTATTTGTAGAACTGAGATACCCAAAGGAATTAAGACAAACAATGTATTACTGTACATTTAATTTCACACAATGCACATTGATTCTCTGCATAATCACAAGCAACATCCCACTTTGCACAAACTGGTTGACTCAGTCATTTCGTCATAATTTGTCAACCTATTGCTACGTGGAAAATACATTGGATTTGAAAAAAGTAGATAGGATGTGTTGTTTTTAGTGTGACTTTTCAACCACAGCATTATTTCATATTGCTAACCAATAATGCTAACCAATTTCAATATAGACACACCTTGTATAAAATATGTTGAATATATTTGTATATCTAAAACATCAGATCTTCAACGTTATATCCACTATCAGTCTGGGCAGCTCCTCCTACAGAAGAATTGATCAATCTACAGCTAACCTTTGGATTCCCAGCCAATGTTTTAACCAAACCCTGCTTAGCTTTGCTATTTATCACTGACTATTACTAATGTGCTATTGTGAGAATGATTGTTGAGAGAACTCAACTGAAAAACAAGATAGATTCCCTGTTGCTTTTGAAGTCATTCCAAAGGGTAGGTTTAATAAAGCATATGAAATGTGACCATACTTTATCACTCATATCAATGATATTTAGGCCTACAGTATGTAGCATTTAAGTCATCAACAATTGTTGCAATTAAATCCAGAATTCAACTAAAAACTTTTGTTTTGGTAAAAACAGTAGGATAAATACACATGTAGGTGGAATCCGATTTCAAATGTAAGGATATGTAATATTATACAACAGATGCCTCTAATGTTGATTGGTAAAAACTGCATTCTAGCCGGTGTCCATTCCACAAGTTACCACCGGCTTAATGTAATAATCTGTGCAGAATCTTGAACGGCATTGATCACTTGCACCATATACTTTTCATGTAATCTCAACTGCAATCCAGGTCATTTGGTTCTGCTATTAGATGAAGGTCAGTGATAACACTGTTGTATAAATAAGCAACATATCAGACATTGTTTATCCATTGGAATTTGGTTATGCTTTCAGATGGTTGAAAGCATAATGATAACACATTGGAAATTCAACTAATTTTGGCTGTCTTTTTGAGTGGGTGAATTATACACTCAGTAGCTGGTTTATTAGGTACACCGATCCAGTACCGGGTCAGACCTCCCTTTGCTTCCAGAACAGCCTGAATTCTTCAGGGCATGGAAACATTGGTCAATTGGTATAAGGGACCTAATGTGTGCCAGGAAAACATTCCCCACATTATTACACCACCAGCATGTGCCATTGACACCAGGCAGGATAGGGCCATGGACTCATGCTGTTATTTGCCATATCCTGACGATTCAAGAACTGGGATTTGTCAGACCAGGCAATGTTTTTCCACTCTTTAATTGTCTAGTGAAGGTGATCACATGCACACTGGAGCCGCTTCTTCTTGTTTTTAGCTGATAGGAGTGGAACCAGGTGTGGTCATCTGCTGCAATAGCCCACCCGTGACAAGGACTGACGAGTTGTACGTTCCAAGATGCCGTTCTGCTCCCTTATTTGGGGCCCACATGTTAGCTTGCCATTCTCCTTCAACCTCTCATCAACAAGCTGCTTTCACTCACATTATTGCTGCTGACTGGATGATTTTTGTTTGTTGCACCATTCTCTGTAAACCCTAGACACTGTCGTGTGTGAAAATCCCAGGAGGCCAGCCTTTTCTGAGATACTGGAACCAAAAATTTGTTAGCTTGTCAACTCAGGGATTAGAACTTGCAACCTTTTGGTTACTAGCCCAATGCTCTAACCACTAGGCTACCGGCCACCTCCATTACTGCTTTATATAGCAAGCTACGGCCTCATGACTGTCTGTAGTGTACCTAACAACAGGCCACTGATTGTATGTTGTAATCTCATTGATCAATGTCTCTGCCAGACGGTGAGAGCCAAATGAGTGAGCAATATACTTTACTCAATAAAATAAAGGCACAAGGTACAACAAATACACTTGAACAAAAACACAACGGTAAACATTATGCACGGGTGAACACAGCACCCATAAAAAAAACAGCCATCATACCAAACTGAACATAGAAATAAACACGCACAACAAACATGGGGGAAACAGAGGGTTAAATTGGATAATGAAAACCAGGTGTGTAGAAACTAAAGACAAAACCAATGGAAAATGAAAGATGGATCAGAGCTGGCTAGAAAACCGGTGACATCGACCGCCGAATGCCGCCGGTACCAGGAGAGGGACCGACCTCGGCGGAAGTCGTGACAGTCTCAACCAAATGTTACCCAATTATCCACGTTGAAATGACAGGGTGTGCGCAGTGGGATACCACACGAACTCATTCAACAGTTTATTTCCCATAAACATGTGATTCTTTCAATCATACACTGCTTCTGTTCAGTGCAGTTACTAAATGTGGGTCTTACATTAGTGCTTATCTTATCATAAAACAACAGCATGTCCTTCCATGTTTAACACTATTTCACATTCTGCAAACAATCACTGCAGAATACACGACAAGGGGAATCCAAACACAATCTGTATCTAAATGAGGGTATGTCTACTCTATAGAGACACTAATGTATTCAGGAATGCTGTGTGGCATCACACTGATACAATTTCCTCATCACCTTCCAGCCACACTCGTTCTCAGGAGATAGTTGTTTTCCTGTTTGTTTTTAATAATGAATGTGCTTCTGAGTTGAGTTGGATTTAAACATACAATAAGCTAGTTATGATTCTCATCAACTGGAGGAGATGTACTAATAATAATACATATGATGAATACTAATCATTTTTGAGCAGAGGGTTATTCCTTTTGCCAGTGTTTCAAATGATACCCTCTATGGTACATTTGGTTGTTTTGATGCATAAACTAACATTCAGTACTCATACAATAATGATGGTGATGAGAAACCATATAGGTAACAGATATAATTATTATCCAAATACATGATTAATTGTATGATACTCATACTCATATTCAGAATCATAATTATTGTTACCTTAATGTTTAAAAATCTATTTTGAGGGAGATGTCATACTTAATGGACAAACGCAAAACAAGTATAATGTAATGCTGCGTGTCAATGGCCCCATTATACTCAGGAGGGAAACTCCTATATTATTTAGCAGACATTCACAGGCAATTCAAACCATCCGTGTATGTAATCACAAATAAGCTGTAATGACTTTAAGTGCCATGCATTAACAGTTAGATTCAACTTCCTCACTTTTCACTAATGAGAATGAAGTGCACATTATTCATAGATTCAGCCATAATCAAATTATTATTCCGTCTAGACAGTTTTTATCCTATTATTGATACTCAAATGAACTGACTTACCTATGATGTCTGTCAGATAAATATAAATGAGGATGCATAAAGGGTGCATTATAGGAGCAATAACGAGAGGCATCTCTTGCTGTAGTCCTGATCCAAGTGATTGCAAGCGAGGCTGAGGCTCCACTGTCAGGTCTCTCAGACATATAACCACTTGCAGTTAAATGTGTGCAGTGCAGAGCACATACAGTACATACACTCTATCTCGCTCTCTCTCTTACTCACTCACTCTTTCTCTCTCAAACACACAGACACAGACACAGACACACACACACACACACACACACACACACACACACACACACACACACACACACACACACACACACACACACACACACACACACACACACACACACACACACACACACACACACACACACACACACACACACACACACACACACACACACACACACACACACACACACACACACACACACATTGCATTGGCTGAACATTCACTCATATAATTACTCTGCCAATGTGTCAGAAAACAATACAACAACAGCTGGTGATCTCTTGACTACCTACCTGGTACTATACACTGCATGAGTTAACAGGAGCATCTCATATTGAGTCAATAGTATAATTTGTCTGGATGAGGAGCGGTGTCTCATCAATCATAAAAAAGACTGAATTTCTGCCACAGAGTGACATCCAGTTTCAGATTTAACAGTTTTTTCAAAAGGGATTTACAGGGATTTTGTATTTCTCTACTTTTTACCTGCTTTTATTACATTTGTTTTTATCGCGTTGGTACAATTTTCAGAAGTATGTTGTAAAATTTCACAACTCTTAGCACAAAACTCAAAACAAATCATCACAACTTTAAGCACATTTTCAATTAAAATTGTCCACCCACACAGATAGTGTGGAAAAGGTGATGCAACAGCTCCTCTTCATCCTCAGGAGGCTAAAGAAATTACGCTTGGCCGCTAAGACCCTCACAAACTTTTAGAGATGCACAATTGAGAGCATCCTGTTGGGCTGTATCACGGCCTGGTACGGGAACTGCACAGCCCGCAACCGCAGGGCTCTCCAGAGGGTGGTGCAGTCTGACCAACGCATCACCGGTGGCTCGCTGCCTGCACTCCAGGACATCTACAGTACCCAATGTCACAGGAATGCCAAAAGGATAATCAAGGACATCAACCACCTGAGCCACAGCCTGTTCACCCCACTAACATCCAGAAATCGAGGTCAGTACAGGTGCATCAAAGCTGGGAGCGAGAGACTGAAAAACCACTCCTATCTCAAGGCCATCAGACTGTTAAATAGCCATCACTAGCCGGCTACCACCTGGTTACTCAACCCTACACCTTAGAGGCTGCTGCTCCATATACATCAACATGACACTGGTCACTTTAATAATGGGACACTAGTCACTTTTTAATAATGTTTACATACTTCTTTACTCATTTCATATGTACAGTACCAGTCAAAAGTTTTGACACACCTACTCATTCAAGGGTTTTTCTTTGTTTTTTCTATTTTATACATTGTAGAATAACACAAATGGAATCATGTAATAACACAAAAAGTGTTAAATAAATCTAAATATATTTGATATTTGAGATTATTCAATGCAGCCACCCTTTGCCTTGATTTTTCACCAAGCCTAATCAGGGTTTCATCTAGAAATACCTTTCATATAAAGTAATCGACTTTCACAATGCAATGCTCACAATACTTTTCATATGATTCTATTCTTATTTGTTGAAATACATTTGACCATCAATGAAATCAACTGCCCTTAATGGTTAATCACTTAACCGTTTGGTAAACCTATAGATTTTAAACTGGTTTGTCTACTATAATCAGTTGAAGCCGGAAGTTTACATACATCTTAGCCAAATACATTAAAACTCAGTCATTTACAATTCCTGACATTTAATCCTAGTAAAAAATTCCCTGTCCTATGTAAGTTAGGATCACCGCTTTATTTTAAGAATGTGAAATGCCAGAATAATTGTAGAGAGAATTATTTATTTCAGCTTTTATTTCTTTCATCACATTTCCAATGGGTCAGAAGTGTACATACACTCAATTAGTGTTTGGTGCCTCCCGGGTGGCGCACTGGTTAAGGGCGCTGTACTACCAGAGACTCTGGGCTCGCGCCCAGGCTCTGTCGTGACAGGCCGCGACCGGGAGGTCCGTGGGGCAAAGCACAATTGGCCTAGCATCATCCGGGTTAGGGAGGATTTGGCCGGTAAGGGATAACTTTGTCTCATCGCGCACCAGCGACTCCTGTGGTGGGCCGGGCGCAGTGCACGCTAACCAAGGTTGCCAGGTGCAAGGTGTTTCCTCCGACAAATTGGTGCGGCTGGCTTCCGGGTTGGATGCGCACTGTGTTAAGAAGCAGTGCGGCTTGGTTGGGTTGTGTATCGGAGGACGCATAACTTTCAACCTTCGTCTCTCCTGAGCCCGTACGGGAGTTGTAGCAATGAGACAAGATAGTAGCTACTAAACAATTGGATACCATGAAATTGGGGAGAAAAAAAGGAGTAACATTTTAAAAAATACAAAAATTAATTAGTATTTGGTAGCATTGCCTTTAGATTGTTTAACTTAGGTCAAATGTTTCGGGGAGCCTTCCACAAGCTTCCCACAATAAGTTGGTTGAATTTTGTCCCATTCCTCCTGACAGAGCTCGTGTAACTGAGTAAGGTTTGTAGGCCTCCTTGCTCGCACACGCTTTTTCAGTTCTGCCCACACATTTTCTATAGGATTGAGGTCAGGGCTTTGTGATGGCCACTCCAATAGATTGACGTTGTTGTCCTTAAGCCATTTTGCCACAACTTTGGAAGTATGCTTGGGGTCATTGTCCATTTGGGAGACCCATTTGCAACCAAGCTTTAACTTCCTGACTGATGTCTTGAGATGTTGCTTCAATATATCCACATCCTTTTCCTACCTCATGATGCCATCTATTTTGTGAAGTGCACCAGTCCCTCCTGCAGCAGATCACAATCACAATATGATGCTGCCACCCCCGTGCTTCACGGTTGGGATGGTGTTCTTCTGCATGCAAGCATCCCCCTTTTTCCTTCAAACATAACAGTGGTCATTATGGTCAAGCAGTTCTATTTTTGTTTCATCAGACCAGAGAAAATGTATCCAAAAAGTACAATCTTTGTCCCCATGTGCAATAGCAAACCGTACCTTGACTTTTTTATGGTGGTTTTGGAGCAGTGGCTTCTTCCTTGCTGAGCGGCCTTTCAGGTTATGTTGATATAGGACTTGTTTTTACTGTGGATATAGATATTTTTGTACCTGTTTCCTCCAGCATCTTCACAAGGTCTGTTGTTGCTGTTGTTCTGGGTTTGATTTTCACTTTCGCACCAAAGTACGTTCATCTCTATGAACCAGAACCTTGGAGGACTACAATTTTTGGGATAATTGGATTTTTAAAAATTCCCATGATTTCAAGCAAAGAGGCACTGAGTTTGAAGGTAGGCCTTGAAATACATCCACACACACACACCTCCAATTGACTCAAATTATGTAAATTCGCCTATCAGAAGCTTCTAAAACCATGACATAATTTTCTGGAATTTTCCAAGCTGCTTATAGGCACAGTTAACTTAGCTTATGTAAACTTCTGACCCACTGGAATTGTGATACAGTGAATTATAAGTAGTGGAGTCTGCCACTAGCACAGTCAGTGTAGTCAGCTCAGCTATCACCATTGAGACCGTGTCTGTGCCTCGACCTAGGTTGGGCAAAACTAAACATGGCGGTGTTCGCCTTAGCAATCTCACTAGGATAAAGACCACCTCCATTCCTGTCATTACTGAAATAGATCATGATATCTCACATCTCAAAATAGGGCTACTTAATGTTAGATCCCTTACTTCAAAGGCAATTATTGTCATGTTTTGTCATTGATTATCATGTCTTGTCCCTGTGCTTCCCTTCTATTCGTTTC
This sequence comes from Oncorhynchus gorbuscha, assembly GCF_021184085.1. Lineage (NCBI taxonomy): Eukaryota > Metazoa > Chordata > Actinopteri > Salmoniformes > Salmonidae > Oncorhynchus > Oncorhynchus gorbuscha. The sequence goes on from NC_060188.1 coordinate 70,670,367, forward strand.
CCTCTGCTGGTCTTATTAGGTTCTTTCCCTCTTTCTATCCCTCTCTCTCCCCCTTCCTCTCTCCCTCTCTCTCTCTATCGTTCCGTTCCTGCTCCCAGCTGTTCCTCATTCTCCTAACTACCTCATTTACTCTTTCACACCTGTCCCCTATTTTGCCCTCTGATTAGAGTCCCTATTTCTCCCTCTGTTTTCCGCTTCTGTCCTTGTCGGATCCTTGTTTGATGTTTGCTGTTCTGTGTCCTTGTTCCGCCCTGTCGTGTTTTTGCCTTCTTCAGATGCTGCGTGTGAGCAGGTGTCTATGTCAGCTACGGCCTGTGCCTTCCCGAAGCGACCTGCAGTCTGTGGTCGCGTCTCCAGTCGTTCCTCTCTACTGACGAGAGGATTTCAGTTTTCCTGTTTTGTATTTACCTAAGATAATATCCAGGATTATCGTTTTTGTTTAAGACTGGAATAAAGACTCTGTTTCTGTTAAGTCGCTTTTGGGTCCTCATTCACCAGCATAACAATTATAGTCAATGAACTAATCACTGATCATAATCTTGATGTGATTGGCCTGACTGAAACATGACTTAAGCCTGATGAATTTACTGTTTTAAATGAGGCCTCACCTCCTGGCTACACTAGTGACCATATCCCCCGTGCATCCCGCAAAGGCGGAGGTGTTGCTAACATTTACGATAGCAAATTTCAATTTACAAAAAAAAAAAGACATTTTCGTCTTTTGAGCTTCTAGTCATGAAATCTATGCAGCCTACTCAATCACTTTTTATAGCTACTGTTTACAGGCCTCCTGGGCCATATACAGCGTTTCTCATTGAGTTCCCTGAATTCCTATCGGACATTGTAGTCATAGCAGATAATATTCTAATCTTTGGTGACTTTAATATTCACATGGAAAAGTCCACAGACCCACTCCAAAAGGCTTTCGGAGCCATCATCGACTCAGTGGGTTTTGTCCAACATGTCTCTGGACCCACTCACTGTCACAGTCATACGCTGGACCTAGTTTTGTCCCATGGAATAAATGTTGTGGATCTTAATGTTTTTCCTCATAATCCTGGACTATCGGAACACCATTTTATTACGTTTGAAATTGCAACAAATAATCTGCTCAGACCCCAACCAAGGACCATCAAAAGTTGTGCTATAAATTCACAGACAACACAAAGATTCCTTGATGCCCTTCCAGACTCCCTCTACCTACCCAAGGACGCCAGAGGACAAAAATCAGTTAACCACCTAACTGAGGATCTCGATTTAACCTTGCTCAATACCCTAGATGCAGCTGCACCCCTAAAAACTAAAAACATTTCTCATAAGAAACTAGCTCCCTGGTACACAGAAAATACCCGAGCTCTGAAGCAAGCTTCCAGAAAATTGGAACGGAAATGGCGCCACACCAAACTGGAAGTCTTCCGACAAGCTTGGAAAGACGGTACCGTGCAGTACCGAAGAGCCCTTACTGCTGCTCGATCATCCTATTTTTATAACTTAATTGAGGAAAATAAGAACAATCCGAAATTCCTTTTTGATACTGTCGCAAAGCTAACTAAAAAGCAGCATTCCCCAAGAGAGGATGACTTTCACTTTAGCAGTGATAAATTCATGAACTTCTTTGAGGAAAAGATTATGATTATTAGAAAGCAAATTACGGACTCCTCTTTAAACCTGCGTATTCCTCCAAACCTCAGTTGTCCTGAGTCTGCACAACTCTGCCAGGACCTAGGATCAAGAGAGACGCTCAAGTGTTTTAGTACTATATCACTTGACACAATGATGAAAATAATCATGGCCTCTAAACCTTCAAGCTGCATACTGGACCCTATTCCAACTAAACTACTGAAAGAGCTGCTTCCTGTCCTTGGCCCTCCTATGTTGGAGATAATAAACGGCTCTCTATCCACTGGATGTGTACCAAACTCACTAAAAGTGGCAGTAATAAAGCCTCTCTTGAAAAAGCCAAACCTTGACCCAGAAAATATAAAAAACTATCGGCCTATATCGAATCTTCCATTCCTCTCAAAATTTTTAGAAAAGGCAGTTGCGCAGCAACTCACTGCCTTCCCGAAGACAAACAATGTATACAAAATGCTTCAGTCTGGTTTTAGATCCCATCATAGCACTGAGACGGCACTTGTGAAGGTGGTAAATGACATTTTAATGGCATCGCACCAAGGCTCAGCATCTGTCCTCGTGCTCCTAGACCTTAGTGCTGCTTTTGATACCATCGATCACCACATTCTTTAGGAGAGATTGGAAACACAAATTGGTCTACACGGACATGTTCTGGCCTGGTTTAGATCTTATCTGTCGGAAAGATATCAGTTTGTCTCTGTGAATGGTTTGTCCTCTGACAAATCAACTGTAAATTTCGGTGTTCCTCAAGGTTTTGTTTTAGGACCACTATTGTTTTCACTATACATTTTACCTCTTGGGGATGTTATTCGAAAACATAATGTTAACTTTCACTGCTATGCGGATGACACACAGCTGTACATTTCAATGAAACATGGTGAAGCCCCAAAATTGCCCTCGCTAGAAGCATGTGTTTCAGACATAAGGAAGTGGATGGCTGCAAACTTTCTACTATTAAACTCAGACAAAACAGAGATGCTTGTTCTAGGTCCCAAGAAACAAAGAGATCTTCTGTTGAATCTGACAATGAATCTTAATGGTTGTACAGTCGTCTCAAATAAAACTGTGAAGGACCTCGGCGTTACTCTGGACCCTGATCTCTCTTTTGAAGAACATATCAAGAACATTTCGAGGACAGCTTTTTTCCATCTACGTAATATTGCAAAAATCAGAAACTTTCTGTCCAAAAATGATGCAGAAAAATTAATCCATGCTTTTGTCACTTCTAGGTTAGACTACTGCAATGCTCTACTTTCCGGCTACCCGGATAAAGCACTAAATAAACTTCAGTTAGTGCTAAATACGGCTGCTAGAATCCTGACTAGAACCAAAAAATTTGATCATATTACTCCAGTGCTAGCCTCTCTACACTGGCTTCCTGTCAAAGCAAGGGCTGATTTCAAGATTTTACTGCTAACCTACAAAGCATTACATGGGCTTGCTCCTACCTATCTCTCTGATTTGGTCCTGCTGTACATACCTACACGTACGCTACGGTCACAAGACGCAGGCCTCCTAATTGTCCCTAGAATATCTAAGCAAACAGCTGGAGGCAGGGCTTTCTCCTATAGAGCTCCATTTTTATGGAACGGTCTGCCTACCAATGTCAGAGACGCAAACTCGGTCTCAACCTTTAAGTCTTTACTGAAGACTCACCTCTTCAGTGGGTCATATGATTGAGTGTAGTCTGGCCCAGGAGTGGGAAGGTGAACGGAAAGGCTCTGGAGCAACGAACCGCCCTTGCTGTCTCTGCCTGGCGGTTCCCCTCTTTCCACTGGGATTCTCTGCCTCTAACGCTATTACAGGGGCTGAGTCACTGGCTTACTGGGGCTCTCTCATGCCGTCCCTGCAGGGGGTGCGTCACCTGAGTGGGTTGATTCACTGTTGTGGTCATCCTGTCTGGGTTGGCGCCCCCCTTGGGTTGTGCCGTGGCGGAGATCTTTGTGGGCTATACTCAGCCTTGTCTCAGGATGGTAAGTTGGTGGTTGAAGATATCCCTCTAGTGGTGTGGGGGCTGTGCTTTGGCAAAGTGGGTGGGGTTATATCCTTCCTGTTTGGCCCTGTCCGGGGGTGTCCTTGGATGGGGCCACAGTGTCTCCTGACCCTCCTGTCTCAGCCTCCAGTATTTATGCTGCAGTAGTTTGTGTCGGGGGGCTAGGGTCAGTTTGTTATATCTGGAGTACTTCTCCTGTCCTATTCGGTGTCCTGTGTGAATCTAAGTGTGCGTTCTCTAATTCTCTCCTTCTTTCTTTCTCTCTCTCGGAGGACCTGAGCCCTAGGACCATGCCCCAGGACTACCTGACATGATGACTCCTTGCTGTCCCCAGTCCACCTGGCCATGCTGCTGCTACAGTTTCAACTGACCTGAGCCCGAGGACCATGCCCCAGGACTACCTGACATGATGACTCCTTGCTGTCCCCAGTCCACCTGGTCATGCTGCTGCTCCAGTTTCAACTGTTCTGCCTTACTATTATTTGACCATGCTGGTCATTTATGAACATTTGAACATCTTGGCCATGTTCTGTTATAATCTCCACCCGGCACAGCCAGAAGAGGACTGGCCACCCCACATATGCTCTCTCTAATTCTCTCTTTCTTTCTCTCTCTCTGAGGACCTGAGCCCAAGGACCGTGCCCCAGGACGACCTGACATGATGACTCCTTGCTGTCCCCAGTCCACCTGACTGTGCTGCCGCTCCAGTTTCAACTGTTCTGCCTTGTTATTATTCTACCATACTGGTCATTTATGAACATTTGAACATCTTGGCCATGTTCTGTTATAATCTCCACCTGGCACAGCCAGAAGAGGACTGGCCACGCCACATAGCCTGGTTCCTCTCTAGGTTTCTTCCTAGGTTTTGGCCTTTCTAGGGAGTTTTTCCTAGTCACCGTGCTTCTACACCTGCATTGCTTGCTGTTTGGGGTTTTAGGCTGGGTTTCTGTACAGCACTTTGAGATATCAGCTGATGTACGAAGGGCTATATAAATACATTTGATGAAATTTGATGATAAGTGAAATAATCTGTCTGTAAACAATTGTTGGAAAAATGACTTGTGCCTTGCACAAAGTAGATGTCCTAACTGACTTGCCAAAACTATAGTTTGTTAGCAAGAAATTTGTGGAGTGTTTGCTAAACGAGTTTTAATGAATCCAACCTAAGTGTATGTAAACTTCCGGCTTCATATGGATTTTTGAAAACTACAGAAATAAAATGTGTTTGTAAAGTATAAACATCTAAATTACATGTATGATAACCATACCCGCATGCCCGTCTAGCATCACCACACTGGATGGCTCCGACCTTGAATATGTGGACACCTATAAATACCTAGGTGTCTGGCTAGACTGCAAACTCTCCTTCCAGACCCATATCAAACATCTCCAATCGAAAATCAAATCAAGAATCGGCTTTCTATTCCGCAACAAAGCCTCCTTCACTCACACTGCCAAGCTTACCCTAGTAAAACTGACTATCCTACCGATCCTCAATTTCGGCGACGTCATCTACAAAATTGCTTCCAACACTCTACTCAGCAAACTGGATGCAGTTTATCAGAGTGCCATCCGTTTTGTCACTAAAGCACCTTATACTACCCACCACTGCGACTTGTATGCTCTAGTCGGCTGGCCCTCGCTACATATTCGTCGCCAGACCCACTGGCTTCAGGTCATCTACAAGGCCATGCTAGGCAAAGCTCCGCCTTATCTCAGCTCACTGGTCACGATGGCAACACCCATCCGTAGCACGCGCTCCAGCAGGTGTATCTCATTGATCATCCCTAAAGCCAACACCTCATTCGGCCGCCTTTCGTTCCAGTACTCTGCTGCCTGTGACTGGAACAAATTGCAAAAATTGCTGAAGTTGGAGACTTTTATCTCCTTCACCAACTTCAAACATCAGCTAGCTGAGCAGCTAACCGATCGCTGCAGCTGTACATAATCTATTGGTAAATAGCACACCCATTTTCACCTACCTCATCCCCACAGTTTTTTATTTATTTACTTTTCTGCTCTTTTGCACACCAATATCTCTACCTGTACATGATCATCTGATCATTTATCACTCCAGTGTTAATCTGCAATATTGTAATTATTCGCCTACCTCCTCATGCCTTTTGCACACATTGTATATAGACTCCCCTTTTTTTCTCTGTGTTATTGACTTGTTAATTGTTTACTCCATGTGTAACTCTGTGTTGTCTGTTCACACTGCTATGCTTTATCTTGGCCAGGTCGCAGTTGCAAATGAGAACCTGTTCTCAACTAGCCTACCTGGTTAAATAAAGGTGAAATAAAATAAAATAAAAAATACATATTGACTACTCATTGTTGCTAATTGAATTCACAATAACAAATGTTATGTTTTATTTTTATTATTTTCATTTGTTTTGTTATTTTTTAAAACATTTGATTACAGACAGTACACCTATGTTGCAATTATATCTGGAATATTATGTTTTTTTCTCGCATGAATGATTGTAGAGACTGTTTTCATTGATCACACCATTGATTACACATTGAATAGATATTATGAAAATTATAGATTTACTGTCAATTGTGTTGGGCAATGTAAGTGTATTGACTAATGGGCTCCTGAGTGGCACAGTGGTCAAAGGCACTACATCTCAGTGTAAGATGCATCACTACAATACCTGGTTTGAATCCAGCCTGTATCACATCTGGCTATGATTGAGAGTCCCATAGGACAGTGCACAATTGGCCCAGGTTTGGCTGGGTAGGCCATCATTGTAAATAAGAATTTGTTTTTAACTGATTTGCCTAGCTAAAACAATTTGAAGAATGTGTAATTTACAGTACTAGCATATTTCAGCACTTCTAAGGAAACACATATCTTGCATTGTTTGCTATTTGATTAACTGGTAGTTAAAACGACGAAATTGTTTGATTAACTGGTAGTTAAAACGACGAAATTGAAGAGATACTATTATGTTGTGTATTGGTTTAATCACCAAAACCAATCATTACATTTCACAATAAACTTATGTTGAATCAATGTGGTGAGAGGTGTTTACAATCCAAATGAATGACAGATTTTGAATGAAAGACTGGCTCTGTTACAAGTGTGACCAGTTTGGAGTTTTATACTAAAAATAGTGAAAATAGTACCAAAGCGATAAAAAATGTTGTTATTTTACTTGAACACCGCCACCTATCGGGAGTGCTGGACAAGAAACCTTTTATACTCGCCTTTATATGACGTACAAGGTATACGTAATCATTAATCGACAAGATAGCAGCATGCTAACTCTGTTAGATAAAGCAAAAGTTTTTTGTCTATTGACTTTTTGCTTACCCCGTTTGCCCAATTTCAAGTAGCTAACTTTAGGAACAATGCCGAAAGTCGTCTCACGAAGTGTTGTTTGTTCAGACACCCGAGATCGAGAGGAATACGATGACGGAGAAAAGCCTCTTCATGTTTATTATTGTCTGTGTGGGCAAATGGTATTGGTTCTCGGTGAGTAGCTAACTAGTTAGCAGTTATCTAGCTAGCTAGCCATGGTAGTTAGCAAACGTTGGCTAGCTCTAATATTCAAATTGTGAAAAGAAAGTTCTGTATTTGATCTATAGCTAGCTAGTTAATCAAGAATAACATATCATAGTGAGCGCTAACGTGGCCCTAGGTAGGTAACGTTAGGTAACTAGCTAGCTTAGCTGCTACCACCACCACAAATGTTAGCTTAGCACTAGCCAACAGTAGCTACCTCGGCCAATGTGTTACACAGGCTGATAAGAGGCAGGGAAGTTAAATTGCGGATTTTCACAGTCAATTAACGTTACCTAGACAGGAGAAAGCTTTCAAATATTTCATCACACCACAGCCTTTAGTGCATCTATTTTCGTTGACCTCAAACCATCAGTATCACGCGCTGTTTACAGGGTGTAATGCTATTTCCCGTGAGTATTGAATAAGCATACAATGTGTCGGGTAATTTAGGATGCGTATTGCCCAGCTATAAAGTGGAGGTGAATTAGAATGTTGTTTCAGGCTTTTTATATTGTCTTGTTTTACCACAGTTCACCTTATGGTTTCACAATATTGAGCTACCTTAGAGAAAATACAGCCTGTTTTTGCAGACTTGTCAAATGTTGTATTAGGACACGAAACTGACATGCCATCATGTTCTTTCCCCTTGATTTTACAGACTGTCAACTGGAGAAACTACCGATGCGGCCACGAGACAAAGCAAGAGTAATAGATGCTGCCAAACATGCACATAAGTTCTGTAATGTAGAAGACGATGAGAATGTTTACATAAAAAGGTACTGAAAGGTTCACTGCTCATCTTGGTCTACTATCTAAATATCATGCTGATGAGCCTTCCACACCACTCATCTATCATTATTCATCAGTTTGATCTCAAATGTGAAAATTGCTTTGTGGTATTTGGCTACTCAATTTCAGTTGGTAAATGTGTTACTGAAAAAATGCCCAAAATATGAAATGTATGCAGATTGGTATTGTTTTTTTTTTCCATCACAGGGCAGAGGGAATTGAAAGGCAGTATCGCAAGAAATGTGGAAAGTAAGTTTGATTTTTACAGTATAATTTAAATATGAGTGATTTTTTAGGTCTCACAGTTGAACTGTAGGCCAAATAGCCTACTCTTAATCAACTTTGAGACTAATATAATTGTTATACGCTGTAATATTACTTATAACTTCCTGCTCTTCTTTTTTCCTCATTCAAAGCCCCTGAGAACCGCTCCTCAGTTCTCATCCACAATTATAAATATAACACATTTAAAAAATATAAAAAATGTAAGAGTAAAACTCGAGTGAACAGAAAATAATACAAATGTTACATTTCAAAATGGACTGGCTGACCTGCTTTTGTTCTCTCTTTCTGAACAGGTGTGGCCTACTTCTTTTCTATCAACACCAAATGAAGAATACTCCAGTTACATTCATCGTTGATGGAGCTGTTGTCAAGTTTGGCCTTGGGATTGGGAATACCAGTGTCTACAGTCAAAAGCCAGAGGCTCCTAAAAAAGTCAGGGTATGTGACACATTTCCACGGATTTTCAGTTTTGTAGTTAAACTAATAATTTGCATTCATTAAACAGTAATACTCGGGAGGCCCAGTAATGGCTTTTTTATTACATAATTGGTCTGAAAAGTGTAAAGGCTTATTAGTGTGTTAAATTTGTCCATTGTGCTGCCAGTCAGTATTTCTGAGCAGACAAAAAGGACATGAAATCCCATTTATGTTCCCAGGTGTCATTGATAGCCCAACAGCTTTAACTTAAATGAGGAAAAATCAGATACAAATGTTCCTTTCCTTGAGTTTAGCATTTTTTAAATTCATCCTTATACCAGGTAATGATGACAAAAAGGACTAAAGACATGGGGAAATTCAGCTCTGTCACCGTGTCTACCGTTGATGAGGAGGAAGAGGAAATTGAGGCGGTAGGTTTGCAGTTATGGTGTTTGTTGTGTGTGGGTTGAAGATTACATTTTGAATTGTTTAATTAAATCTTCGGCCTGAAGCCTAATCTTAAACCTGAAGATTACATGCAAGTCATTTTCTCAACCCTAAAATGATGTTGCTGGCTGGAAGAACATGTGCTCAGAAACAGTAGAAATGATTATACAATACATATTGTTTGGTCTTCTTCAGAGAGAAATTGCTGACTCGTATGCCCAGAATGCTAAAGTGATTGAGAAGCAGTTGGAAAGGAAGGGGATGAGCAAGAAGAGACTACAAGAGCTGGTAAGGATTCCAATTCCATTCCTGTCAAGTGTTTGAGCTTTATCCTGATCCTAGTGTGTGATCTTAATAGGATTTCTGACTCAGTTACCCAGTGTACACAACCATACAACTGTTATGTATTGGTCATACACTTAAGGTATACATGTAACATTTCAACCTGCAACTAGTGCCAAATATCAATTACATACAGTGCATTCGGAAACTATTATGACCCTTTGACTTTTTCTACATTTTGTTACGTTACAGCCTTATTCTAAAATGGATTTTAAATAAAGTGTTACTCATCAATCAACACAATACCCCATAATGACAAAGTGAATACAGGTTTGTTAAAAAAAAAAACTATTTACACAAGTATTCAGACCCTTTACTACGAGACTCAAAATCTCAGGTGCATCCTGTTTCCATTGATCATCCTTGAGATATTTCTACAACTTGATTGGAGTCCACCTGTGGTAAATTCAATTGATTGGACATGATTTGGAAAGGCACACACCTGTCTATATAAGTTCCCACAGTGGACAGTGCAGGTCAGAGCAAAAACCAAGCCATGAGGTCAAAGGAATTGTCCGTAGTGCTCGGCGACAGGATTGCATCGAGGCACCGATCTGGGGAGGGGTACCAAAACATGTCTGCAGCATTGAAAGTCCCCAAGAACACAGTGGCCTCCATCATTCTTAAATGGAAGAAGTTTGGAACCACCTTGACTCTTCCTAGAGCTGGCCGCCCGGCCAAACTGAGCAATCGGGGCAGAAGGGCCTTGTTCAGGTAGGTGAACAATGATAACTCTGACAGAGCTCCAGAGTTCCTCTGTGAAGATGGGAGAACCTTCCAGAAGGACAACCATCTCTGCAGCACTCCACCAATCAGGCCTTTATGGTAGAGTGGCCAGACAGAAGCCACTCCTCAGTAAAAGGCACATGACAACCCACTTGGAGTTTGGCAAAAGGCACCTGAAACAAGATTCTCTGGTCTGATGAAACCAATATTGACCTCTTTCACCTGAATGCCAAGCGTCACATCTGGAGTAAACCTGGCACCATCCCTACGGTGGAGCATGGTGGTGGCAACATCATGCTGTGGGGGTGATTTTCAGCAGCAAGGACTGAGACTAGTCAGGATTGAGGGAAAGATGAATGGAGCAAAGTACAGAGAGATCCTTGATGAAAACCTGCTCATGACCTCAGACTGGGGCGAAGATTCACCTTCCAACAGGACAATAACCCTAAGCACACAGTCAAGACAACGCAGAAGTGGCTTTGGGATAAGTCTCTGAATGTCCTTGAGTGGCCCAGTCAGTGCCCAGACTTGAACCCGATCAAACATCTCTGGAGAGACCTGAAAAAAGCTGTGCAGCGATACTCCCCGTCCAACCTGACAGAGCTTGAGGATCTGCAGAGAAGGAATGGGAGAAACTCTCCAAATACAGGTGTGCCAAGCTTGTTGTGTCATACCAAGAAGCCTCAAAAGCTGGAATTCACTCTCTAAGGTCCTTCAACAAAGTACTGAGTAAAGGATCTGAATACTTATGTATATGTGATATTTACGGTTTGATATATTATACATTTGCAAACATTTCTGAATCAGTTTTTGCTTTGTCATTATAGGGTAGTGTGTGTAGATTGAAGTGGACATTTTATGTTGTCCATTTTAGATTAGGGCTGTAACTAATCAAAGTGGAAAAAGTGAAGGGGTCTGAATATTTTCTGAATATTCTCTACATGCCAGCAGTAACTAAGAAATAGAAATCCACAACTAACATATACGTTTTAGAAAACTGCAAATCAGCTTTTTTTAACCCAACTAGCCTAGTGTGTTTGTGTGTACGCGCGCAACTTCCTGTATCAGAATTTGGTTCTTATTCAAAGTTAACAACAATAGCAGAAACATTAGCCATACAAATCTTCATGTCCTGTCAATGGATGTTTTTTGGATTATGAGAAGGTAAAGAAGCAATACAAAGCCATTCTAACCTTTTTCTAAGCAGTGTTCTTCAAATTTTTTTAAATTAATTGCAAAAATATTGTGTTCCTTTCAAAGGCCCTACTGGCCCAATGCAACTGTTCTGTCACCATCAAATCATTTCTGGGTAACATTTTTGTACCCTACTGTTATAGTTTTCCATTCAAATTGTCAAAAAGAAACCAGTAGCTTGGCAGAGATTCTGAATATTATTATTATTATATTATTGTTAATGGTTTATTTAAGCACTAAGACCCGGGGGGGTGTGGTATATGGCCAATAAACCACAGCTAAGGGCGGTTCTTAAGCACGGCGCAACGCGGGGTGTCTGGGTACCGCCATTAGCCGTGGTATATTAGCCATGTATCACAAACTCCTGAGGTGCCATGCTGCTTTTATTAACTGATTACCAATGTAATTAAAAATGTTTTGTTATACCCGTAATATACCACGGCTAATCAGCATTCACGGCTCAAACCGCCCAGTTTATAATAAATCGTGTACCGCCTGGTGATGTCACCAGCCAAGCAAAATCTCCACCCATGCAAAACCTGCTGATTAGAAGGTCCTGTGTAGAATGTATTATCAGGAAATAACACTGATTACATCTGTTTAGACTTAGTGTTAGTTTCTTCAGCTGTTGTACAATATGATTCAAAACACAGGAAAATATCATTTTGACTGCACTGGCCTTTTTAATATACACAAAGTATTTCTATCAACAGGCTGAACTGGAGGCAAAGACAACCAAGATGAAAGGCACCCTCATCGATAACCAGTTCAAATAGAGGGATGTGGGATGTGAGAGAAGCAAGACAGTTGTACATACTTTAACTCAAATGTACATAGAGATTTGCACTCTATGGTCCCTTTGAAATGTATTATGAAGCATTTTGGCTATGTTTTATATACTGTAAGAAAATTGTGACGTTGATTTAGAATTAAATGTGGAGCAGTGACATACAGTAATGTTATTTTGAATTTGATTTGTCAATTCAGCTGAGAAATAAAATGTGCTTGAATTAAGTATTGATGCTTGAAGTACTATCGCACTATATATGGAAACCATAGCAGAAAAAGTGGTTGTTATGGATTTAACAGGAATGCACACTTACATGAGATGCATTCCAATTTGTATTATTTTGTCACAGCTGTTCTATAATATGTATTTGTATGTTTTATGTGGATCCCAGGAAGAGTAGCTGCTGCACGTGCAGTAGCTAATATGGATCCTAATAAACTAAACTCCTTAGAGAAATTGAAGGTGCTGCTTTGTTTGAAACTTCTGATGGCCCCTTGCCAGGTAGAGTAGCTTGCCTTTGACTGACCCAAACTTCTGTCCGTTTAAGACGATGATAACATACAGTGCCTTGCAAAAGTATTCATCCCCCTTGGCATTTTTCCTATTTTGTTTTAGTACAACCTGTAATTTAAGTTTTTTTTTTTAATGTAATGGACATACACAAAATAGTCCAAATTGGTGAAGTGAAATGAAAAAGATATAATAGAGAAAGTGGTGCGTGCGTATGTACTCACCCCTTTCCTATGAAGCCCCTAAATAAGATATGGTGCAACTAATTACCTTCAGAAGTCACATAATTAGTTAGATTGCACACAGGTAGACTTTAAGTGTCACATGATCTCAGTATATATACACCTGTTCTGAAAGGCCCCAGAGTCTGCAACACCACGAAGCAAGGGGCGCAATGAAGACTGAGTGCTCCAAAAAGGTCAGACAAAGTTGTGGAGAAGTACAGATCAGGGTTGGATTATAAAAAAAAAATTCAAACATCCCACAGAGCCCCATTAAATCCATTATTAAAAAATGGAAAGAATATGGCACCGCAACAAATCTTCCAAGAGAGGGCCGCCCACCAAAACTCATGGACCAGGCAAGTCGGGCATTAATCAGAGACAACAAAGAGATTGGAGAATCTGACCACTGTAGGCCATGCACTCCACAGAGCTGGGCTTTTTGGAAGAGTGGCCAGAAAAAAGCCATTGCTTAAAGAAAAGAATAAGCAAACACATTTAGTATTCGCCAAAAGGCATGTGGGAGACTCCCCAAACATATGGAAGAAGGTCCTCTGGTCAGATGAGACTAAAATGTAGCTTTTTGGCAATCAAGGAAAATGCTATGTCTGGCACAAACCCAACACCTCTCATCACCCCGAGGACAGCATCCCACAGTGAAGCATGGTGGTAGCAGTATCATGCTGTGGGGATGTTTTTCATCGGCAGGGACTGGGAAACTGGTCAGAATTGAAGGGAACGATGAATGGCGCTAAATACAGGGAAATTCTTGAGGGAAACCTGTTTCATTCTTCAAGAGATTTGTGACTGGGATGGAGGATCACCTTCCAGCAGGACAATGACCCTAAGTATACTGCTAGGGGAAATATTTATACAGTGGGGCAAAAAAAGTATTTAGTCAGCCACCAATTGTGCAAGTTCTCCTACTTAAAAAAGATGAGAGAGGCCTGTAATTTTCATCATAGGTACACTTCAACTATGACAGACAAAATGGGGGGAAAAAATCCAGAAAATCACATTGTAGGATTTTTAATGAATTTATTTGCAAATTATGGTAGAAAATAAGTATTTGGTCAATAACAAAAGGTTATCTCAATACTTTGCCATTGCCAACAAAGGGTATATAACAGAGGTGAAACGTTTTCTGTAAGTCTTCACAAGGTTTTCACACACTTGCTGGTATTTTGGCCCATTCCTCCATGCAGATCTCCTCTAGAGCAGTGATGTTTTGGGGCTGTTGCTGGGCAACACGGACTTTCAACTCCCTCCAAAGATTTTCTATGGGGTTGAGATCTGGAGACTGGCTGTCCACTCCAGGACCTTGAAATGCTTCTTACGAAGCCACTCCTTCGTTGCCCGGGCGGTGTGTTTGGGATCATTGTCATGCTGAAAGACCCAGCCACGTTTCATCTTCAATGCCCTTGCTGATGGAAGGAGGTTTTCACTCAAAATCTCACGATACATGACCCCATTCATTCTTTCCTTTACACACATGGTGTTCTTTTGATGCAACTCAGCATTCTTTGTCCTCCAAACACAATGAGTTGAGTTTTTACCAAAAAGTTATATTTTGGTTTCATCTGACCATATGACATTCTCCCAATCTTCTTCTGGATCATCTAAATGCTCTCTAGCAAACTTCAGACGTGCCTGGACATGTACTGGCTTACGCAGGGGGACACGTCTGGCAATGCAGGATTCGAGTCCCTGCGGGCGTAGTGTGTTACTGATGGTAGGCTTTGTTACTTTGGTCCCAGCTCTCTGCAGGTCATTCACTAGGTCCCCCCGTGTGGTTCTGGGATTTTTGCTCACCGTTCTTGTGATCTTCTTGACCCCACGGGGTGAGATCTTGCTTGGCGCCTCAGATCGAGGGATATTATCAGTGGTCTTGAATGTCTTCCATTTCCTAATAATTGCGCCCACAGTTGATTTCTTCAAACCAAGCTGCTTACCTATTGCAGATTCAGTCTTCCCAGCCTGGTGCAGGTCTACAATTTTGTTTCTAATATCTATCTTTGACAGCTCTTGGGTGTTGGCCATAGTGGAGTTTGAGGTGTGACTGTTTGAGGTTGTGGACAGGTGTCTTTTATACTGATAACAAGTTCAAACAGGTGCCATTAATACAGGTAACGAGTGGAGGACAGAGGAGCCTCTTAAAGAAGAAGTTACAGATCTGTGAGAGCCAGAAATCTTGCTTGTTTGTAGGTGACCAAATACTTATTTTCCACCATAATTTGCAAATAAATTCATAAAAAATCCTACAATGTGATTTTTTGGATTTTTTTCTCATTTTGTCTGTCATAGTTGAAGTGTACCTATGATGAAAATTACAGGCCTCTCATCTTTTTAAGTGGGAGAACATGCACAATTGGTGGCTGACGAAATACGTTTTTACCCCAATGTACATGTTTTAATCAAACTATTTTATTAATCTATCAACATTAATCGCATTATTGTGTGCATGTAACAATACTCTGGTTGTAAATAAAACTCAGGAATCAAGTCTAAATTACTCCACTACATGAGCAGCTGTGTTTTAATAAGGGGTTTATACCCTACATTGAATCAATCTTAGGTTTTTTGATTAATCCTTGAAACCACTTAAAGTTGTATGGCTGTGCAAACGAATGCAGTATGATAGGACTCAAAATAGTGGTCCTTCTGTAGCTCAGTTGGTAGAGCATGGCGCTTGTAACGGCAGGGTAGTGGGTTCGATCCCCGGGACCACCCATACGTAGAATGTATGCACACATGACTGTAAGTCGCTTTGGATAAAAGCGTCTGCTAAATGGCATATATTATTATTATTATTATTAAATAATTGCTCAAGGGTTAACCAGAGTATGGATGAAGGAAAATAATCATCCAATTCCCAAGTCACTGCACCCAATTGATGTACAAAATATGTTTTAGAGAATATTGCTTTTGAGGACAGATCTTATCCACTATTTACAGAACAACCACAGGCTTAATCATAGACTGTATTGTATGCCAATTTACAGGACATAGTTACAGTACATGCATGAACTTACTATAGGCCTACAACTATAAATATCCCCGAAGTATAACAAACCTAAAATGTTACAAAACGTTATTATGATTGACAAAATAATCAAACAATATATGCATATTGACAGATTTATAAACTTCTCTCTTTTTTTGTGCAAATGTGTGGATGTTGATGTTTTTTTTTGTTCACTCTGGGATAGGAGATTTCTGGTAGCAACCTGTTTTCATCAGTGGTAGGGTGTTCTCCAAGAGGAAATAGGAGTTTCTACATATAGAGTAAAACTTGTTTATTGCCTGATGTGGTTGATGTGCAAGAACAAATGAACCGTTTACAGAGCTCGATTGCCACCTGGTGGTGTACAGAAGCACATCCATCCATGTAATAAGAGCAATGTGTAGATCAGTATTTATCTAAAGCATTAGCATACATGCTGTACAAATATGTGAAATAACTCAGTTTTTCCTAGAATAAATCATTATTCCAGCAATAATGAGTGCAAGAAGTGTCAGCTGTATAAGGAGGAACAGGGGCATGTTGAAATAAGAACTGTGGTGTTCAATACTGACAAGCTGTCATCCTAACTTAATGGGGTATGTTAAATTGATCTGTTTTTATAGGACATGGGCTTGCTGAGGGGAGGAGAATGCATTATTGTCACCTTATAGCCACTGCAGCTGTAGTGACCAAGCTGGACATCTAAATTAGGCCATTACGATTGAATTACAGCCTACATTTTGTAGAAGTGTTTTACCATTACACTTTTATGTTCTCTAATTATAGATTTTATCTATTGTCTTCGTAGGGTTTTACTATCCTATCAATCAATAACGTTGTTTTTTAAAGCCTTTTTTACATCAGCAGATGTCACAAAGTGCTTATACACAACCCAGCCTAAACCTCCAAAGAGCAAGCAATGCAGGTCTAGAATCGCTGTGGCTAGAGAGGAACCAGGGCTTGAGGGTTGGCCAGTCCTCTCCTGGCTGTGCCCAGTGATGATTATAAGAATACATGGCCATTAAGGCCAGATCGTTCTTCAAGATGTTCAAACGTTCATAGATGACCAGCAGGGTCAAATAATAATCACAGTGGTTGTAGAGGGTGCAACAGGTCAGCACCTCAAGAGTAAATGTCAGTTGGCTTTTCGTAGCCGAGCATTCAGAGGTTGAGACAGCAGGTGTGGTAGAGAGAGGGAGTTGATGATACTATGATGATCCTACTTTACAACTGCTCAGTAGCTGACAAGCAATAGACTTTTATCATATAGTTCCACTTGGTGGCAGCATTAAGTCAAAGTTGTGTTCTGGATATTGACGAGGCTGTTCAAGGAGATGTGGAACTACTCAGTTTGGTTTGATTTTAGTGGTCAAAGGGTTATCCAGCCAAGTAACTAGGCAAAATTATTGAAAGATGTTTGTACATTGAATAATGTACATTGGAATTAAATATGTAAGCCTACTCAGTTTACCAGTGCCCTTTTTTAGTGAGTCTTTGCAATGAAGAAAAACAAAATATCAGTGTTGGAATAGGAAACTTAACACAATTTCAAAAACATCAGAGCTAACTAACAGTGTTGTCAATCCTAAATGACAGGGGGGGGGGGAAAGATCAGGATTGGGTGCAATCAGTACCCAGCACGGTGTCCTATTACAATTACATACCCAAAATTGGCATGCCTGCACATTTCAAAACACAAGTAGGTTATAAACAACATTTAAGCTTGAGTGTTCCCTAATTTGTATTGATTGCTTGGGTAAAAGCGCCAGAGTTTTTGAAGTAATAACTCGACCAATGTTTTGTATTTTCAAGGGGAAACATTTTTGGATCAGCGCCCTCAATTTAACCTTGAAAAGCAAATGTATTTTGGATAGGTTC
Source organism: Oncorhynchus gorbuscha (assembly GCF_021184085.1). NCBI lineage: Eukaryota > Metazoa > Chordata > Actinopteri > Salmoniformes > Salmonidae > Oncorhynchus > Oncorhynchus gorbuscha. The sequence goes on from NC_060188.1 coordinate 70,688,112, forward strand.
TAAACTGCAAAAATGTTTCATACGATGGTGTATACCTGGAGTTGATTCATAATTCTACACAATCTGATGATACGAAAATTCAAACGGTTGCATACAGTTTGTGTTTCATTTACAGTACAGTGTTATCGTGTTTGTGATAATTTTGTCTAAAGCCTACTAGCACAACTACTAGCACCACATTTCAGTCAGAAGTTCTCTGCTCTGCTGACTTTCATGTGTTTCTAATTGACCTTTTCTCCCTCCATTATTCCCTGTATCCCTGGGGGAGATCAGCTCTTATTCTATCCATCCTGCATTACAGGAAATAGTCACATCATCGATGTGGAGCGATACTGCAGTGTGTTAATGGTAGGGGGTGATACTTTAGAGAAATCTGACACTACAAGCAATCTTGCCAATATTGGCATGCATTACATATCAGCACCAGAATGTATAGATGAGATTACATGTACACTACATGACCTAGAGGTTGAATATCAGATCAATTCAACAGCGACTAATGAAGTGGGTTAGGCCATTAATATTGGAAATGATGGCATGAAATGCATTATTCACGTTTGGAGAATTGAGTGTGTAACTCAAAACCACGAAAGTGCAAGTCCAGCATGTCAAGTAACAACAGACTGAGACCACAGACGAGGGATTTACCCAGTAAATGAGGAACCTTTTCCCCAGTCTTAGTCTTTGTTGTTTTTAATGGCTCTTAAACTGTGAAGACAATACAGAAATCATACCATAGTGGTACAATGATGTACATTGATGTGTGATTGCCTCAAAATTGGGCCAGTCCAGGTGTATGTCAGTCCTGCGGTTTTCCACTTAGTGTTCAGGTGTAGAAAAAAAGTCACATTGAGATATATTTGGAGAGTCAATAGCACATTTCATGCATCTTGGAATATGGACTAGAGGAGAAATACATAAGCAATGGAATGGCAAGAATCCTTGTTCAATATTTGCAAACATAGTAATATATCTATAATACAATTGTCTAGTACCACACATAAAGTACCACACAACAAGTGAGCGTAACAAGTCTCAATAGAGATGTATGATGCTGTGCTGTCCTTGGTGCTAGCTGGTGATTGAGAAGACGGGAACAGTGGGGTTCTCTCTCATGCTGCCCTGTGGAGATAATGGCTCACTGATGTGGTTAATACAGACGGGCACCAGTCTGCAGCCTTGGTGACATCTCAATCAAGCGAGAAGGGCACCTTGTTGATACACAATTAATCCTCTCATTACTCGTGTGATCAGGCCTGCCTCACCAAGGGGCCACGCATTATGATCCGATTAGAGAGCAGTAATTGGGGGAGGGATCACATGCTCCTTTTGTTTCACTGGGAGGGTGAGTTCCTGGTTATCACTATCACACACTATCTATCTGAACAGTGAGGCTTTGTAAACAGACATGTACGCTCGGTCAGTGAGATGGTAGAAATTAATGTATCAAATCAAATTTTATTTGTCACATGAAATGCTTACTTACAAGCCCTTAACCAACAATGCAGTTCAAGAAATAGAGTTAAGAAAATAAACTAAAGTAAAAAAAATAGAATAGGTTACAAAATAAAATAACAATAACGAGGCTATATACAGGGGGTACCGGTACCGGGTCAATGTGCGCGGATACAGGTTAGTCGAGGTAATTTGTACATGTAGGTAGGGGTAAAGCCATCCACAGTACAGTTACAGTACAACTATTGCAGTAAAATGCAGTACAATTCGGATTAATTGAAGTTGATTCATGTTAAATTAATTTGTAAAGTATAGGCCTACAGTAGGTTTCTTGTCTGAATACCAATATCTATTGCTATACCTATTCCAAAATGAATGGGGGAATTACAATCACAGAGAGTTTTTGTCATTGCATGCAGTAAGTACACTGTACTGTCTTTTGACAGTAACATTTCATCTGTCTGTATATATTGAGCTCTGGTTCATTGCACTGTTGATGAAAATAATTTCATTATCATGTATCTTGTCAAATATAGTGAATTATTTCATGACATGTAAATATGGTGGATGCATATCAAACAACAAACTAAACTATTATGTAAATCAAAACATTATGCACTTCAATTTCTAAATTACCACGAATGTATCATATCAAAAGAGAAGAATGCCTTTGAGATGAAACCAGAGAGAGCCTCAATGGATGCAATGACATATGACTGTTAGACATGGCAGATGTCTCTTCAAGTCCCAATGGAGCATTTACTATTCATTGATTCACACCCTAAAATCAAAAGGGCTTTATTTTACAAGACGATTTGTATCATGTCATTGATGATATTAAATATGTTTCTGGCCCAAAATTAATTCCCTAGTCCAAAGTGATGGGAGCTTCCCCTAAAATTACATTGAAAATCCTGTTTTGCATGGACATTCTCTGTACTCATGACTAAAGCATGGCATCTACTGGCTTGCTTGTCATGTCTTATGATATTTGGCTTGCTGCTGAGATCCCCATAGTCCTTTGAAACCTGCCTTCCAGCCCTCCAGAACCACAACTTAGCTACAGCTTATGGGAGGTTTGGATGGTGGACTGGCTGCACACAACACTATCAATTATCTGCCCATGTAATTAATCAGCCTGCAGTGGATTCTTTATGCCATGAAAAAACCTTGCCTCCTGCAGAACAGATAAGTCAATCAAACAAACAATGCTCTTTAAAAAGCGAGCACAGGCCTACTGCAAAACACTAGCAAACAACAGCTACTAGGCCGATAGCTGTATAAAACAACAAGTGATTCAAATATGGTCATTTGTTACTTAATTGTAATCTATCAACTTTCAACATTTGGTCAGCTTTCCGAGCAAAGTTGCTTCTATGTAGTCTAGTGAAACTGCCAATGAAACAGAAAACATTGGAGAGGACCCTGCTCGGACCCCTTACGTAAGCAAACTGTTTATTTTGAAATAAATAGACAGGCAAGTTTTGGATTACAAGTTCAAGCGGCAGGCCTTTTGTGCTCTCAAATGAGGAGCATTCGTGTGGAAGTGATACTTCCTGACATTGGGCCCACATGAACTAAGTTATGTGAAATGGACCTCATCAGCGCCAATCATATCAGCTCCTCTGAGACAGTGGGAAACTGGGAATGCAAGCTCTGCTTGCGACCTAGTTGGGATCTTAAAGAGACAAGGCACATTTTGTTTAGGAACATTTCTTGACATCATGCTCGGATTAACATTTAGAAAATGAAGAGACCATACAGTGCATGTATACGAAGCTAAGAAGCACCGTGTTTATGCAGTATCAAGTCAAATCAAATGTTATTGTCACATGCTTCATAAACAACAGGTGTAGACTATCAGTGTAATGCTTACGGGTCCTTTTTCAACAATGCAACAATAAATAAAACAAATAAAAAATATATAACTATAAACAGTGACACGAGTAATAAATACAATATAAATACTGCCCTTGTGGAAAACCTTTAGAAGGGACAGCGCTGTCCATGGACTCCCATACTGAAAGCCACAATTATTATATTCTTTCTGACAACGTGTTAGTGAAATCTCAGATTGGGACTGACATATATCAACCTGGCTGTATTGACCTGCAGCAATGTCCCTCGCCGACTCTGTCACATGACATCACCTGTTTTTCTGTTTCAGCTAATAAATAGCATTCTGTCCCCTGCTCCAGACTGCCCCTGTGGCACACTCTGTTAGAGGAGTTGTGTTAGCTACAGTAACTTAAAAACAAAAGGAAAGCGTTGCCAACCCCACCAAGTCTATAGTCTAAAGTGGAAACAAGGCCCCATTTTAAGAATGCTGCTCAACTGTTGCAATTATGACATGCTAATGTATAATGATCAGCTTGGACTCCTGGCACAGGGAGAGAAAAAATATATTGTACTAGTAACTGTATACTTGTCTAGTTTTAAATTTGGTCAGTTTGGTCCTGGAATTTCCATGAAGCTAGGAATGACCATGCACTCATGGCAATCAAAAATAACAAAACTAAAACTAAAAAGTTAATTAAATATTATACATATGCCAAAGAATGCAATATCAAAGTTTTTGATAAATTATTGGACTGAATTACTGATACATTCTAATTTGATGATTTCAGTATTTTTCAATTGTTGCTTTTACAGCTTCTGTGCCATTTTTATAAAGCCTGGTTTGTACCTAAACAGAGAACTATACAAATGTATGTCAACAGATTACTGGCATACTTTACTGTATGTTCCCTGACCCAATCTAACAATGACAGGTTAATAGAGAAGGGAACCAGGCAGCTGCTAGTGGAGCCTAGCTGAGTGCTGCTGATCAGGATGAGGGAATGATTGGATGAGATGGCTCCCCTAATGGAAGTGAAAACATGATCTGCCTCCATATCTACTGTGGGAGCACATAGGAGGAAATTAATCTTTCACAGGAACATGAATTTAAAAGGAAAAGTAATCAAACCCTCACTGCTCAACAGAGGACTCGTTATATAGGTACTACAGAGACATGAAGTGGGTCTCTACGAGCAGACATGAACATTAAATGAGACAGCAATATTAGACAGATAATCTATTTTTACAATGGTATATGTGGGATAGGGAAAAAAGTAGTAACTCAATTACTGTAGGAGGGCTGTATCACTTCAACTGTACATAAAATAAACAGCCTGATCTAACACATTATACTGTATAAACATACATTTACAACAATTTACAGCTATGATTAAACAAAACATATATAGTAAAAATAAAATTACTGCGATTATCTAGATGTTTAGCTACTTTGGGGCATGAAAAGTAGTAGTTAGGGTTGGATTGACAATTACTCACGCTATTTGAAACATTAGTAGGAAGGGAAATTGTTGGGACCAATCCAGTTAGTTTGTGATGCACCAAGTAACAATCACAAAAGCCTTCGTCAATTTAAACTACAGAGAGAGGATTATTTCCCCAGCCTTAGCGGTTGTTTTATTTAGTCCTCAAATGTTAGACGATAACCCTAATAACCCTCATGCCTTGTGTTGTTCCCTTACCACTGCCCTTTCAACAACCTTCAAAAAGGTACCATGTTTTTGGAATCTCGCCCTCAGGGCTAGATTGAACTTGTTGATTAATGGGTGCCATAATTTCTCCTTGTACCTTTTTCTTTTCAAATGCATTTTTTCCCTAGGCAGACGTGTAGCCTGCATGACCTCAGCGCAGGAACCACATCTGCTCAGTGCACTTTACACATGGTAGGGCATGCTCAGAAGTGCACCTCTCACTGCTTTGACCTGAAGGCCTTTTATGTCTCACTCTCACTGTGTCATGCCGCTCAACAGAACAGGGGTCCGGGGCACTGCTGTGGCTGCACCATGACACTAAACACCAGTAAAGGATTTGTTACACCTTATAATAATTTTAATGAATACGCCAATATACATTTTTATAAAATGTGAATAAATTAGTAAATATTTTATAAATAATTATACATTTTATAAATTAATTTGAATGCTTTTAACATGATTTAATACAAATATTTATACATAATGAAATACACAACATGAAAATTATTATTTATAAACAATTTGTTAGTGCTTATTCATGACAGTTATTACATTTTACCAAGGTTTTTTTGGGATGGGGAAGACCTTTTGTTACACATGGTGATTATTTTCACACACACCCCAAAAGCAAAACAATCTTACGAAGAACTTCTCATCTCACTTCATTTTTCTCCCTCAGGTTAACTTGAGCATTCATACTCTCATTTAAAAAAATGTTATATTACAATGTACTTTTAAAATATCTTAATAACTTGTACACCAATAAATGCACAAAGGAATATAAACATGTTAAAGTGATTTTTTTTTTTGTATTATCATTTTTTAGAGTGATTGGAATTCACATCGCTCCATTAAATAGGGTTGTTTTTCCTTTACCTTTATTTTACTAGGCAAGTCAGTTAAGAACAAATTCTTATTTTCAATGACAGCCTAGGAACAGTGGGTTAACTGCCTGTTTCAGGGGCAGAATGACAGATTTGTACCTTGTCAGCTCGGGGATTTGAACTTGCAACCTTCCGGTTACTAGTCCAACGCTCTAACCACTAGGCTACCCTGCCGTTGTGTTCAGTTCAATTTGGTTGTAAACTGTCATTGTAAATAAGAATTTGTTCTTAACTGACTTGCCTAGTTAAATAAAGGTGAAATAAAATTAAAATAAATAAATACAATTTTCAAGGATATCTGCACAGGGAATAATTTTTCTTCTTCTTTTCCGTTGTCTCTTCTAATCATATTCCCTAATTTCTGCCATCTACAGGGAAAGCAGAGGACGCGCCACAACCTAATGAATTCCACCTGGCCTTTCTTTATCTGCTTGGCATTATAAGTTTGAGAGTTGTGTTTAAATTTGTATTGAATAAACAATATGGGATTGTATATGCAATAATGCTATAATTATACCCGCGGGTTGTATTTCCTCAAAGGAAATTAAGCGGGCATGTCATCCTAAATCCCAAAATGCAATGGAAATGACTTCCAGATTTCACTGCATCTTAGAGTTCATGGTCTCGGACCATGCTGCACAGTTTTCTCAAAGGCTTCGCATCACCCTCTGCGGATTTATTCTAACCTCTTATAGGGGCACAGAGAGGTTGCATGGAAAACTGTAAAAACAGAATGCCATATTGCCATGAATTTGCATACGCAGTGTAAAAATGGTTCTCTGGATCTCATTAATTCAGCTGACCCTATCAGCCTGTGGAGCAAGTCAAGGCGTGGCAGTCGTCTCAGGATTGTGAGCTCCCCTGTTAGTATTGGCATGCGTGTGAAGACCACAGAGAATGGGCTTGAAGCATATTTATTTTCTTTTAGCTGTCCCATCCCTCCCACTAAAGCTCTCTGGATTTTATGAGCTATACTCCCGCAGAATGTACTGTATTCTGGTGATGTAAATAATGTTTTCATGTGATTTGTTGTTCTTTTGTTTGAATAACAAAGCATAATGTTAGAGCCAGCTAACTTTATATTAGGGGAGTTTTGTATCACTATCGCAGAACATAGTGCCGTCCGAAAGTATTCATACACCTTGACTTATTTCACATTTTGTTTTATTACAGACTGAATTCTTAACTGATTAAATATTTTTTTCAATTTCACCCATCTTACACACAATACCCCATAATGACAAAGTGAAAGCACGTTTTTAGACATTTTTGAAAATGTCTTGAAATTGAGATATAAGTATGTATTCACACCACTGAGTCAGTACTTTGCGGAAGCACCTTTGCTCTCTAAGAGCCTTCCAAACCTGGATTGTGCAACATTTAACCATTATTATTTGAAAGATGCTTCAAGCGCTGCCAAATTGGTGTTGATCATTGCGAGACAACCATTTTCAGGTTTTGCCATAGATTTGTGTAGATTTATGTCAAAACTATATCTCAGCCACTCAGGAGCATTCACTGTTTTCTTGTTAAAGTAACTCCAGTGTAGATTTGGTCTTGTGTTTTAAGTTATTGTCCTGCTGAAAGGTGAATTCATCTCCAAGTGTCTGTTAGAAAGCAGACTGAACCAGGTTTTCCTCTAGGATTTTGCTTGTGCTAAGCTCCATTCTGTGTCTTTTTATCCTGCAAAACTCCCGTCATTAACGATTACAAGCAAACCTGTAACATGATGCAGCCACCACTATGCTTGAAAATATGGAGGGTGGTACTCAGTAATGTGTTGTATTTGTATTTTCCCCAAACATGACACTTTGTATTCAGGACATAAGGTGTATTACTTTACCACATTTTTTGCAACATTACTTTAGTGCCTTGTTGCAAACAGGATGCAATTTTTGGAATATTTGTATTCGGTACAGGCTTCCTTATATTCCTTGAAGAGTAACTACAATGTTGTTGCTCCATCCTCAGTTTTCTCATATCACAGCCATTAAACTCTACATCTTTTAAAGTTACCATAGGCCTCATGGTGAAATACCAAAGCGGTTTCCTTCCTCTCCGGTCACTGAGTTAGCAAGGACGCCTATATCTTTGTAGCGACTGGGTGTATTGATACACCATTCAAAGTGTAATTAATAACTTCACCATGCTCAAAGGGGTATACAATGTCTGCTTTTTTATTTTTACCCATCTACCATTAAGTGATATTCTTTGCAAGACATTTGAAAACCTCCCTGGTCTTTGTGATTGAATCTGTGTTTGAAATGCACTGCTCGACTTTACAGATATTTGATACAGAGATGAGGTAGTCATTCAAAAATCATGTCACACACTATTGAACACAGAGTGAGTCAATGCAACTTTACCCATCTACCATTAAGTGATATTCTTTGCAAGACATTTGAAAACCTCCCTGGTCTTTGTGATTGAATCTGTGTTTGAAATGCACTGCTCGACTGAGGGACCTTACAGATATTTGTATGTGTGGTGTACAGAGATGAGGTAGTCATTCAAAAATCATGTCACACACTATTGAACACAGAGTGAGTCAATGCAACTTATGTCACTTGTAAAGCACATTTTTACTCCTGAACGTATTTAGGTTTGGCATAACAAAGGGGTTGAATGCTTATTGATTCAAGAAATTTCAGGGTTTAATTTTTTATTAAATGTGTTAAATATATACAGTACCAGTCAAAAGTTTGTAACACCTACTCATTCAAGGGTTTTTCTTTCTTTTTACTATTTTCTACATTGTAGAATAATAGTGAAGACATCAAAACTATGAAATAACACATATGGAATCATGTAGTAACCATAAAGTGTTAAACAAATCAAAATATAATCTTCAAAGTAGCCACCCTTTTCCTTTGCACACTCTGGCATTCTCTCAACCAGCTTCACCTGGAATACTTTTCCAATAGTCTTGAAGGAATTCCCACATATGCTGAGCACTTGTTGGCTGCTTTTCCTCCACTCTGCGGTCCGACTCATCCCAAACCATCTCAATTGGGTTGAGGTCGGGTGATTGTGAAGGCCAGATCATCTGATGCACCACTCCATCACTCTCCTTCTTGGTCAAATAGCCCTTACACAGCCTGGAGGTGTGTTGGGTCATTGTCCCGTTGAAAAACAAATGATAGTCCCACTAAGCGCAAACCGATGGGATGGAATATCACTGCAGAATGCTGTGGTAGCCTTGATGGTTAAGTGTAGTTGAAATTTAAATAAATCACTGAGAGTGTCACCAGCAAAGCACCCTCACACCTTAACACCTCCTCCTCCATACTTTACTGTGGGAATCACACATGCGGAGATCATCCGTTCACCTACTCCACATCTCACAAAAAACAAAAATCTCTATTTGGACTGTTACTGATGTGTCTGATGTGTCTGTTACTTGAACTCTGTGAAGCATTTATTTGGGCAGCAATTTCTTAAGCCGGTAACTCTAATGAACTTATCCTCTGCAGCAGAGGTAACTCTGGGGCTTCCTTTCCTGTTGCGGTCCTCATGAGAGCCAGTTTCATAGCGCTTGATGGTTTTACCGACTGCACTTGAAGAAACTTTAAAAGTTCTTGAAATTTTCCATATTGACTGACCTTCATGTCTTAAATCAACCTCTTAAGGATTAGCCCCTTTAACATTTTTTTGCCTAAAATAACATACCCAAGTCTAACTGCCTGTAGCTCAGGCCCTGAAGCAAGGATATGTATATTATTGGTACCATTTGAAGGGAAACACTTTAAAGTTTATGGAAATGTGATAGGAATGTAGTAGAATATAACACAATCGATCTGGTAAAAGATAATGCAAAGAAAAAAATAACCATTCTTTTGTATTTTTGTTGTACCATCAGCTTTGAAATGCAAGAGAAAGGCCATAATGTATTATTCCAGCCCAGCTGCAATTTAGATTTTGGCCACTGCATGTGCAAAGTTTTAGACTGATCCAATTAACCATTGCATTTCTGTTCAAAATGTTGTATCAAGACTGCCCGAATGTGCCTAATTTGTTTATTAATAACTTTTCATGTTCAAAATTGTGCACTCTCCTCAAACAATAGCTTGGTATTTTTTCACTGTACTAGCTACTGTAAATTGGACAGTGCAGTTAGATTAACAAGAATTTAAGCTTTCTGCCAATATCAGATATGTCTATGTCCTGGGAAATTTTCTTGTTACTTACAACCTCATGCTAATTGCATTAGCCTATGTTAGCTCAACCATCCCATGGAATGGACACCGATCCCGTTATTTTAATGACGCTATTTAGAAAAAGACCTAGTCTTTTACCAAATAGGGCTGTCTTCTGTATACCAACCGTACCTTGTCACAACACAACTGATTGGCTCAAAGGCATTACGAAGGATATAAATTCCACAAATGAACTTTTAACAAAGCACACCTGTTAATTGAAATGCATTCCATGTGACTACCTCGTGAACCTGGTTGAGAGAATGCCAAGAGTCTACAAAGCTGTCATCAAGGCAAAGGGTGGCTACTTTAAAGAATCTCAAATGTAAAAAAATATTTAGATTTGTTTAACACTTTTTTGGTTACTACATGATTCCATGTGTTATTTCATAGTTTGATGTCATAGTTATTCTACAATGTTGAAAACGAGTACAAATAAAAACTCTTGAATGAGTAGGTGTGTCCAAACCTTTGACTGGTACTGTATGCATAATTCCACTTTGACATTATGAGGTGTTGTGTGTAGGCCAGTGACAAAAACATCTCAATTGAATACTTTTTAAATGCATGCTGTAACACAACATGTGGAAAATGTCAAGGGCTGTGAATACTTTCTGAAGGCACTGTATGGCTGTAGAATCCAACCCTTTCACAATGATCAAATATGCTGAAGCTCGTCCAAGGTCTTTTCCATTTGAAATCACTGAGGAGGGGTCACTGCTGTTGTCCAAGCCAACTCCCACTGGGCACACACTGGTTGAAACAACATTGTTTCCAAATAATTTAAAGGAAATTATGTTGAACCAAATACATGTCCCTTTAAAAGAATATCATTAATTAACAGGCTTACTTTTTAAAATCCTGATTTGCTCTACTGTATGAGCACACACCTCTAGTGCAGGAATACATTGCCAGTAATGTGTGTTACTGTTGGTTCTTGCCCTAACTGTTGTACATGGTTCCTGCCACAAGGGGTAGATGTGGTCATGTCATCGGGCTTGCAAGCCTCCCCGTTATGTCATTAACTGTCTTTCACAAAGCGTTTTAGGTAGCAACAAAATACTCTTTCAAAGTCTAATCTGAAGGATTTGCAGATCAATTTGTAGATGCTCCTATAATCTGTATCACACCAGATGGGATCTCTTTCTCTTTTTACATAAATCTCCTTCTTTATGAGCCCATAAGTGGGAAATAATGTCTGAATACTTGGCCCTGCGATTACACCACAGGTGAGCCAAACAGACTAATATCATTTGCATGTGAATGAATTACATTAACACAGAGAGCCATCAATAGGAAATGGGGAATCCTTATCAGCTTTCATGGTTATTAGTATGTTAATGTGGGTGGGCTCATTAATGAGTGTTGCCATTTTCTTTTTGTACTCAGTATTAATAGAGTAAAGAAAAGGAGCAGACAGAACCATGCATTCAGGCTTTTATCTCTGTAGAGTAGGTTGTCTGTCTCTTAGCTAGTGAAGCTGTCTCACAGTGACTTGCTTTTAGTCTTTTCGAAGTGCTCATCATATTTGAGGGTGAAGCCGCATGGGTTGCTCTCAGACTTAAAGAACATATTCCATGATATTTTTAGTTTTATGTAATGATACTACTCCCTTTTACATCAGTGGGACTCCTATCATAGACACATATACATAGCTTACCACTACAGAGCAGCCTGCAGGGGAAAGTTAATGCAGTTACACTACCACTCTTAATCAGTTAATTCTTATATATAAAGGGAAAAGTGTTTGATCATATCCACTAGACACATAAACAGGGTCCTTTAAATACAAATGCTTTGTCCACATACTGTACATTATCTATGTCCGGCCTCTCCTGATGCCACATAGATACAAATTTGAAACATTATGAAATACCAGTTGCATGTTTCCCTGTTACTGTAGACATAAACCTTACAGGAAAGAGCCTAGCTCTTTATGAGAATAACTCAAACTCATACCCTAAATTGATCAGGGACATGCTGCGATGGCTTTTTACGAAGGTGTATGCAAAGCTCTTAGTCACATCTTCCTGAGTGCACATTTCAAGTTGTCAGTTTACAGAGGTGTTGGGCTCTCCACTGCTATTTATTGGACCAAGTAACCTGTGACCTGTTAAAGGGGTCAGCCACATGTATATATTCTAAATAATTAATGCTAAGGCTGACACCAGACATGAATTTGCTATTTATCATCCTTCACTTTAGATATTCTGGGCAAAGATGGGCTTTTTTTAAGGGAATGAGATGGAATAGACAGATATGTTTGTGTGATGTACATGCTTCCCCAAACAAACGTTTCCCAAGGGAGGGGATTTCTGTTGAAAGTATCAAAGTCCTTCTACTTAAGGACTTAAACTCAAGCTTTTACCTCCTTCACAGTACTGGAATTGTAATCAAAACATGCCTGTTTACATATAAATCTTTAAAATGTCAAAACCTTTAACATACGATACAAATGGCACCTTTAACGTGAAGTGACAAACGTGCAGGACCTGGGCAACAGCCATTTCTTGGTTCTTGATACGTATAAGCTAATAATACTTTCATCTGGGTTTTTTAATTTAGGAGGATACAAAAAGACTACTGCATACTCATTTACATATTCATTACTGTGCCAGCTAATTGATAAAAAGCTTATGAAAGCATGCTCTTTCTCATTTAAGAGAAGGGATTTAATTTACTCAATGTTTTTTCTCCATTTCAGCCCGTCTCTATAACAGGATTAGCCTGGGAGTTAAGAACATTAGGGAATACCTTTGACATGTGTGAGCATTGGGCTGATACTGTCTACTGTGAGAATAATGTAAATTCAACTATATAAATATGTCCATTCAAATAATCATACAAACAGTACACTGAACAGTTAAATTGCCATAGATGTTATTTTTCTCAGGACCACCTAAAGCTGCAATATTGCCTTCATAGTTTTCCAGTACAGGTGCTCTCAATTAAGTCATTATCAGATTTAGTTGATCTGTGATGACCATTAAGTTTGACTGCATCAGATGAGAATTGAGAGCCATCACTGACAGTTTTAAAGTGCCATAGCCCCAAAGGAAGGCAAAGCCACTCTGACAAAATCATGACTGCACGTTCAAAATGTACATTTCCAGGACGTTGAGGCAAGGGTGATGTGAGCACTTATGTATTTTTATCACACTGTACAGGTCTAACCTTCACCTCCATTGGAAAGTGTCACAGAGCATCCCTGGCTCCTCAGAGACATTTCCTGAAATTCTCCTCCATGTAAAATTCATGGCAATTGTGCATAAAAAATGACTTTTGTAAAAAAATGTAGTACTTTTAAATTAAGGGAGGCATAGTTTCAGAATGAGTTGGAGCCCATTGAGAGTTGTGCATGTTTCCATGTCCTCTCATCATATTGGTTTCAAGCAGTGTTTGTATATTGCAAATGCTCCAGATGTGCTAGTTTTTGTCTTAGGGTTTTTGGCATTGTGTCAGCGTCAGTCATTATGTGTTAAGCTGTCCCTGTGGTAAAGCATCAATGTATAAGCACCTGGAGGTATGTGTCAGAGCTGGTCTGTGATGCATTGCACTGCTCGTATGCTCACCCAAAATATCACATCAGATATGCTAACCATGGCACCCAAAGATCAAGGAGGTTTTCCAATGCCTCGCAAAGAAGGGCACCTATCGGTACAGTAGATGGGTAAAAAGAAAAAGCAGACATTGAAAATCCCTTTAAGCATCGTGAAGTTATTAATAACATTTTGGATGGTGTAGCAATTAGAGGTCGACCAATTAATCGGAATGGCCGATTAATTAGAACCGATTTCAAGTTTTCATGACAATCGGAAATTGGTATTTTGCTCGCCAATTATTTTTAAATATTTTTTTTACACCTTTATTTAATCTTTATTTAACTAGGCAAGTCAGTTAAGAACACATTCTTATTTTCAATGACGGCCTAGGAACGGTGGGTAAACTGCTTTGTTCAGGGCAGCGTAGCCTAGTGGTTAGAGTGTTGGACTAGTAACCGGAAGGTTGCAAGTTCAAACCCCTGAGCTGACAAGGTACAAATCTGTCGCTCTCTCCCTGAACAGGCAGTTAACCCACTGTTCCTAGGCCGTCATTGAAAATAAGAATTTGTTCTTAACTGACTTGCCTAGTTAAAAAAAAGAAGACCTTGTCAGCTCGGGTAACAATCTTGCAACCTTACAGTTAACTAGTCCAACGCAATAACGACCTCTCTTTGCACTCCACAAGGAGTGCATTTGCCTGTTATGCAGTAAGCCAAGGTAAGTTGCTAGCTAGCATTAAACTTATCTTATACAAATCAATCAATCACTAGTTAACTACACATGGTTGATGATATTACTAGATATTATCTATTATTTATTTAAACCAAATTGAACATGTTTCATTATCTACTTGAGGCTAAAATGATTTCATTTATGTATTATATTAAGTTAAAATAAGTGTTATAATTCAGTATTGTTGCAATTGTCATTATTTTATTATTTTATTTTAAATCGGGCGATTAATCGGTAGCTGCTTTTTTGGTCCTCCAATAATCGGTATCGGTATCAGCGTTGAAAAATCATAATCGGTCAACATCTAGTAGCAATACACCCAGTCACTACAAAGATACAGGCGCCCTTCCTAACTCAGTTGCCGGAGAGGAAGGAAACCGCTCCGGGATTTCACCATGAGGCCAATGGTGACTTTAAAACAGTTAGAGTTTAATGGTTGTAATAGGAGAAAACTGAGGATGAATCAACAACATTGTAGTTACTCCAAAATACTAATCTAATTGACAGAGTGAAAAGAAGGGAGCCTGTCCATACATATATTCCAAAACATGCATCCTGTTTGCAACAAGGCACAAAGTAATGTTGCAAAACATGTGGCAATTCACTTTTTGTCGTGAATATGTTATACCCCTGTTATACCCCTCACACAAAGATGTAGCTTTGGCTTCAAGTCACTTGTAAATTACTGTTTTTCATATAAAATCAACAATTTACATATCAAATCAAATCAAATCAAATCAAATTTATTTATATAGCCCTTCGTACATCAGCTGATATCTCAAAGTGCTGTACAGAAACCCAGCCTAAAACCCCAAACAGCAAACAATGCAGGTGTAAAAGCACGGTGGCTAGGAAAAACTCCCTAGAAAGGCCAAAACCTAGGAAGAAACCTAGAGAGGAACCGGGCTATGTGGGGTGGCCAGTCCTCTTCTGGCTGTGCCGGGTAGAGATTATAACAGAACATGACCAAGATGTTCAAATGTTCATAAATGACCAGCATGGTCAAATAATAATAAGGCAGAACAGTTGAAACTGGAGCAGCAGCACAGTCAGGTGGACTGGGGACAGCAAGGAGCCATCATGTCAGGTAGTCCTGGGGCACGGTCCTAGGGCTCAGGTCCTCCGAGAGAGAGAAAGAAAGAGAGAATTAGAGAGAGCATATGTGGGGTGGCCAGTCCTCTTCTGGCTGTGCCGGGTGGAGATTATAACAGAACGTGGCCAAGATGTTCAAATGTTCATAAATGACCAGCATGGTTGAATAATAGTAAGGCAGAACAGTTGAAACTGGAGCAGGAGCATGGCCAGGTGGACTGGGGACAGCAAGGAGTCCTCATGTCAGGTAGTCCTGGGACATGGTCCTAGGGCCCAGGCCAGTTGAAACTGGAGCAGCAGCATGGCCAGGTGGACTGGGGACAGCAAGGAGTCATCATGTCAGGTAGTCCTGGGGCATGGTTCTAGGGCTCAGGTCCTCCGAGAGAGAGAAAGAAAGAGAGAAGGAGAGAATTAGAGAACGCACACTTAGATTTACACAGGACACCGAATAGGACAGGAGAAGTACTCCAGATAAACAAACTGACCCTAGCCCCCGACACATAAACTACTGCAGCATAAATACTGGAGGCTGAGACAGGAGGGGTCAGGAGACATGTGGCCCCATCCGAGGACACCCCGGACAGGGCCAAACAGGAAGGATATAACCCCACCCACTTTGCCAAAGCACAGCCCCCACACCACTAGAGGGAAATCTTCAACCACCAACTTACCATCCTGAGACAAGGCCGAGTATAGCCCACAAAGATCTCCGACACGGTACAACCCAAGGGGGGGGACCCAGACAGGCCGACCACAACAGTGAATCAACCCACCCAGGTGACGCACCCCCCCCAGGGACGGCACGAGAGAGCCCCAGCAAGCCAGTGACTCAGCCCCCGTAACAGGGTTAGAGGCAGAGAATCCCAGTGGAAAAGGGGGAACCGGCCAGGCAGAGACAGCAAGGGCGGTTCGTTGCTCCAGCCTTTCCGTTCACCTTCCCACTCCTGGGCCAGACTACACTCAATCATATGACCCACTGAAGAGATGAGTCTTCAGTAAAGACTTAAAGGTTGAGACCGAGTTTGCGTCTCTGACATGGGTAGGCAGACCGTTCCATAAAAATGGAGCTCTATAGGAGAAAGCCCTGCCTCCAGCTGTTTGCTTAGAAATTCTAGGGACAATTAGGAGGCCTGCGTCTTGTGACCGTAGCGTACGTATAGGTATGTACGGCAGGACCAAATCAGAGAGGTAGGTAGGAGCAAGCCCATGTAATGCTTTGTAGGTTAGCAGTAAAACCTTGAAATCAGCCCTTGCTTTGACAGGAAGCCAGTGTAGAGAGGCTAGCACTGGAGTAATATGATCAAATTTTTTGGTTCTAGTCAGGATTCTAGCAGCCGTATTTAGCACTAACTGAAGTTTATTTAGTGCTTTATCCGGGTAGCCGGAAAATAGAGCATTGCAGTAGTCTAACCTAGAAGTGACAAAAGCATGGATTAATTTTTCTGCATCATTTTTGGACAGAAAGTTTCTGATTTTTGCAAT
Source organism: Oncorhynchus gorbuscha (assembly GCF_021184085.1). Lineage (NCBI taxonomy): Eukaryota > Metazoa > Chordata > Actinopteri > Salmoniformes > Salmonidae > Oncorhynchus > Oncorhynchus gorbuscha. The sequence goes on from NC_060188.1 coordinate 70,705,046, forward strand.
GTTACGTAGATGGAAAAAAGCTGTCCTCGAAATGGTCTTGATATGTTCTTCAAAAGAGAGATCAGGGTCCAGAGTAACGCCGAGGTCCTTCACAGTTTTATTTGAGACGACTGTACAACCATTAAGATTAATTGTCAGATTCAACAGAAGATCTCTTTGTTTCTTGGGACCTAGAACAAGCATCTCTGTTTGTATAGAATGTTTCACAAATGCACAAAATATCTTCATGTAAACATGTATAAACTTGTATTAATTTGTATTTAGTGCTTTAGATTACATTACATTATTATTAAAGTTTTTTATTGCTCCCATTCAACCACACACACAGGAGCTGTGAGCACAGTCTCTCTCTCTCTCTCTCTCTCTCTCTCTCTCTCTCTCTCTCTCTCTCTCTCTCTCTCTCTCTCTCTCTCTCGAGCACGCTCTGATCACGAAGTCACCTCGCAGAAGTGGGCAGCCTTCTAGCAAGCTAGCAAAATGGCTAATGGCTAATTTCCAAGTGATTTAAACATACATATAACACATTTATATTGTTTTACACATGTCTGCTGCTGACTAAATAACACACAGTTAACATCTGTAACATTCTGACGAACTAATACATTCAAAATTGCATTCACACCTGAAAGGGGGAAATATAGAAGAGCTGGGACCTCTTCCTTGAGTAAGTTCACAGGTAAGTCAATTGTCTTTTCTGGCAGATGCATCTCAGTTCACTGGTCACCCACCCACACCCACCCATAGCATGCGCTCCAGCAGGTATATTGCACTGGTCATCCCCAAAGCCAACACTTCCTATGGCCGCCTTTGCTTCCAGTTCTCTGCTGCCAATGACTGGAACGAATTGCAAAAATCCCTGAAGCTGGAGTCTTATATCTCCCTCTCTAACTTTAAGCATCAGCTGTCTGAGCAGTTTACCGATCACTGTACCTGTACACAGCCAATCTGTAAATAGCACACCCAACTACCTCATCCCTATATTATTACTTACCCTCTTGCTCTTTTGCACCCCAGTATCTCTACTTGCACATCATCTGCACATCTATCACTCCAGTATTAGTGCTAAATTGTAATTATTTTGGCCTATAGGACCTATTTATTGCCTACCTCCATACTCTTCTACATTTGCACACACTGTACATAGATTTTTCTATTTTTCTTTTGTGTTATTGACTGTACGTTTGTTTATGTGTAACTGTTGTTTTTTTTCATTTGCTTTGCATTGTCTTGGCCAGGTCACAGTTGTAACTGAGAACTTGTTCTCAACTGGCCTACCTGGTTAAATAAAGGTGAAATAAAAATAAATAACTAAAATTGGGTTGTCCACAGGTTTGTCCTGTTTGGGGTCAACTGCGTGTACTTTAGCTTCTTTCTGGGTACGCCCAAGACGGTATTTCATATCTGTAGTATTCATCATAGTCATCGTCGTCCTGTTCGAGTTCTTCCATTTGTCCACTACTTTGGTTTGTTCCTCTTTTTTTTGGCTTAGAGCTTTGCTGTTTGAACTTTCAGGGGCAGGTAGTCACATGGTAAGAGTAGTTTACAATGCATGACTCACCTGGACCGTCCTTTTCCTTGTTCAGGTTTCAGTTTGTAGATCAGAATGTCTTCTCCAACCTGACGTACAACTGTATGAATGTTTTTTTATTTTAATTTGATTGAATATCGGAAAAGGACAATATACTTGCAGTGAAGCCGCTCAACAACTGCATCATACCAGTCATTCAACAGACCCCCATTCAGAGCGACACACAGAAGCATCCAGGGTCAATGCCCTGCTCAAGGGCACGTTGACAGATCTCCCACCAGGCCAAAAAACCCTCCAAGATCCCCCACAGTTCCCCAATAGCTGTCCCTCAACCATTTGAAATGTTAGATCAATGCTATGCATTTTCAGCCATTCCTGAACCTGAGACCAGAAGCAGGCTACCTGTCTATTGATTATTTTGATTCTGTATCCTCACAACAACATTTTCAGAGCTTCAATGATTTTATGCCCCACATATCCAACATTTTGATTATTGTGTTGTTTTATATATCAACTCATACACCCTGTACCATGGAATTGGTACATCAAAAATCTCTCCCAAAATATTTTGCAATCTGTATGGCAACATCCTGGTCCTCAAATGAAACTGGTATACTTTCCTATTTATGGTATTTTTATTCCTTTGCCAGTTTTGATCCTATATATTGGGCAAACAGACCAGTTCCCTACCTCCTCCCGCTGCCACCTGCCTCCTCCATTTTTGGGGTAATGCTGTATTCAATTAGTTGTACTCTTGGATTGAGCAGACCTTCCCGTACATTTCTGATAACTCCATGAAGGACATAACTCTACCATTCCAATTTACAATATCATTTAAGAACAAAATAACCTTTTCAAACATATTTCCCATAAATACAGGTATTTTATCAACCAGCACATTTGAGTTCAGCCATACTGTTTGTTGTATCTTTTCAAGGGGATGAAATTGAAATTGTAGCCAGCTCTGCAATGCTTGTTTGAAAAAGGGAGATACTTTGAAAAAGTATAATTTTCAATTAGTCAAAAATGAGACATGGCAATCTGCACAAAGGCAAAAAAGCAATTTTTATACAATGGATGAGCTTTTCTTAGTAATCTACTTGAGAACCATTTAGGTTTAACTTTTGAATAAGTGACGCTTTTAGAGAGAGTTTTAGTGCTTTTATATATGTTTTATATATTTATTTTGTCTGGTTTAGCGTCCCAGATAAAGCAAAATATTTTTTGCTCATATGATTTGAAAAATGAATTATCAGGAGTAGGCAGCTCCATAAGTAAGTGAGTAAACTGAGATATGACTAAGGAGTTAATCAGGGATTTTTTTCTCCATAAATAGACATGTATTTACCTCTCCATGGTTGCAGGATCTTGTCTATTTTTACAAGTTTTCTATTGAAATTCATTGTGGAGAGCTATGTGATATGAATACCAAGTATGTCTACTTCACCATCAGCACATGTGTATTTTTCAAAGATCCAATATGTAATGTTGTACACTTATCATAATAAGGTTTTAGTCCAGAAAGTACAGAAAAGTTGACTCGAACTTCAATGAGACATTGCAAAATCAAATCAAATCAAATTGTATTTGTCACATACACATGGTTAGCAGATGTTAATGCGAGTGTAGCGAAATGCTTGTGCTTCTAGTTCCGACAATGCAGTGATAACCAACAAGTAATCTAACTAACAATTCCAAAACTACTGTCTTATACACAGTGTAAGGGGATAAAGAATATGTACATAAGGATATATGAATGAGTGATGGTACAGGGCAGCATACAGTAGATGGTATCGAGTACAGTATATACATATGAGATGAGTATGTAGACAAAGTAAACAAAGTGGCATAGTTAAAGTGGCTAGTGATACATGTAATTCATAAGGATGCAGTCGATGATTTAGAGCACAGTATATACGTATGCATATGAGATTAATAATGTAGGGTAAGTAACATTATATAAGGTGGCATTGTTTAAAGTGGCTAGTGATATATTTACATAATTTCCCATCAATTCCCATGATTAAAGTGGCTGGAGTTGGGTCAGTGTCAATGACAGTGTGTTGGCAGCAGCCACTCAATGTTAGTGGTGGCTGTTTAACAGTCTGATGGCCTTGAGATAGAAGCTGTTTTTCAGTCTCTCGGTCCCAGCTTTGATGCACCTGTACTGACCTCGCCTTCTGGATGATAGCGGGGTGAACAGGCAGTGGCTCGGGTGGTTGATGTCCTTGATGATCTTTATGGCCTTCCTGTAACATCGGGTGGTGTAGGTGTCCTGGAGGGCAGGTAGTTTGCCCCCGGTGATGCGTTGTGCAGACCTCACTACCCTCTGGAGAGCCTTACGGTTGAGGGCGGAGCAGTTGCCGTACCAGGCGGTGATACAGCCCGCCAGGATGCTCTCGATTGTGCATCTGTAGAAGTTTGTGAGTGCTTTTGGTGACAAGCCAAATTTCTTCAGCCTCCTGAGGTTGAAGAGGCGCTGCTGCGCCTTCTTCACGACGCTGTCAGTGTGAGTGGACCAATTCAGTTTGTCTGTGATGTGTATGCCGAGGAACTTAAAACTTGCTACCCTCTCCACTACTGTTCCATCGATGTGGATAGGGGGGTGTTCCCTCTGCTGTTTCCTGAAGTCCACAATCATCTCCTTGGTTTTGTTGACGTTGATGGTGAGGTCATTTTCCTGACACCACACTCCGAGGGCCCTCACCTCCTCCCTGTAGGCCGTCTCGTCGTTGTTGGTAATCAAGCCTACCACTGTTGTGTCATCCGCAAACTTGATGATTGAGTTGGAGGCGTGCGTGGCCACGCAGTCGTGGGTGAACAGGGAGTACAGAAGAGGGCTCAGAACGCACTTGTGGGGCCCCTGTTTTGAGGATCAGCGGGGAGGAGATGTTGTTGCCTACCCTCACCACCTGGGGGCGGCCCGTCAGGAAGTCCAGTACCCAGTTGCACAGGGCGGGGTCGAGACCCAGGGTCTCGAGCTTGATGACGAGCTTGGAGGGTACTATGGTGTTGAATGCCGAGCTGTAGTCGATAAACAGCATTCTCACATAGGTATTCCTCTTGTCCAGGTGGGTTAGGGCAGTGTGCAGTGTGGTTGAGATTGCGTCGTCTGTGGACCTATTTGGGCGGTAAGCAAATTGGAGTGGGTCTAGGGTGTCAGGTAGGGTGGAGGTGATATGGTCCTTGACTAGTCTCTCAAAGCACTTCATGATGACAGAAGTGAGTGCTACGGGGCGGTAGTCATTTAGCTTAGTTACCTTAGCTTTCTTGGGAACAGGAACAATGGTGGCCCTCTTGAAGCATGTGGGAACAGCAGACTGGTATAGGGATTGATTGAATATGTCTGTAAACACACCGGCCAGCTGGTCTGCGCATGCTCTGAGGGCGCGGCTGGGGATGCCGTCTGGGCCTGCAGGCTTGCGAGGGTTAACACGTTTAAATGTCTTACTCACCTCGGCTGCAGTGAAGGAGAGACCGCATGTTTTCGTTGCAGGCCGTGTCAGTGGCACTGTATTGTCCTCAAAGCGGGCAAAAAAGTTATTTAGTCTGCCTGGGAGCAAGACATCCTGGTCCGTGACTGGGCTGAGTTTCTTCTTGTAGTCCGTGATTGACTGTAGACCCTGCCACATGCCTCTTGTGTCTGAGCCGTTGAATTGAGATTCTACTTTGTCTCTGTACTGACGTTTAGCTTGTTTAATAGCCTTGCGGAGGGAATAGCTGCATTGTTTATATTCGGTCATGTTACCAAACACCTTGCCCTGATTAAAAGCAGTGGTTCGCGCTTTCAGTTTCACGCGAATGCTGCCATCAATCCACGGTTTCTGGTTAGGGAATGTTTTTATCGTTGCTATGGGAACGACATCTTCAACGCACGTTCTAATGAACTCGCACACCGAATCAGCGTATTCGTCAATATTTTTATCTGACGCAATACGAAACATGTCCCAGTCCACGTGATGGAAGTAGTCTTGGAGTGTGGAGTCAGCTTGGTCGGACCAGAGTTGGACAGACCTCAGCGTTTGAGCCTCTTGTTTAAGTTTCTGTCTGTAGGCAGGGATCAATAAAATGGAGTCGTGGTCAGCTTTTCCGAAAGGGGGGCGGGGCAGGGCCTTATATGCGTCGCGGAAGTTAGAGTAACAATGATCCAAGGTTTTACCACCCCTGGTTGCGCAATCGATATGCTGATAAAATTTAGGGAGTCTTGTTTTCAGATTAGCTTTGTTAAAATCCCCAGCTACAATGAATGCAGCCTCCGGATAAATGGTTTCCAGTTTGCAAAGAGTTAAATAAAGTTAGTTCAGAGCCATCGATGTGTCTGCTTGGGGGGGGATATATACAGCTGTGATTATAATCGAAGAGAATTCTCTTGGTAGATAATGCGGTCTACATTTGATTGTGAGGAATTCTAAATCAGGTGAACAGAAGGATTTGAGTTCCTGTATGATTCTTTCATCACACCATGTCTCGTTAGTCATGAGGCATACGCCCCCGCCACTCTTCTTACCAGAAATATGTTTGTTTCTGTCGGCGCGATGCGTGGAGAAACCCGTTGGCTGCACCGCCCCGGATAGCGTCTTCCCAGTGAGCCATGTTTCCGTGAAGCAGAGGACGTTACAGTCTCTGATGTCCCTCTGGAATGCTACCCTTGCTCGGATTTCATCAACCTTGTTGTCAAGAGACTGGACATTGGCAAGAAGAATGCTAGGGAGTGGTGCGCGATGTGCCCATGTCCTGAGTCTGACCAGAAGACCGCTACGTTTCGCTCTTTTACGAAGTCATTTTTTGGGGGGGTCGCTGCATGGAATCAGTTCCGTTGACCTGTTTGTAAGGCAGAACACAGGATCCGCGTCGCGGAAAACATATTCTTGGTCGTACTGATGGTGAGTTGACGCTGATCTTATATTCAGTAGTTCTTCTCGACTGTATGTAATGAAACCTAAGATGACGTGGTGTACTAATGAAAGAAATAACACGTAAAAAAAAAAAAAACTGCATAGTTTCCTAGGAACGCGAAGCGAGGCGGCCATCTCTGTCGGCGCCGGAATCTAGCTTGCGGACTTAATATAAAACTTGAGTCAACTGCATATATGGACACCTTGGATTTCTAATTATCTAATGTTGCTATTGGATCTGATTTAAATAGCTAGCATTTCGATGGCCATAACGAATAGATATGGTGACAGTGAACACCCATGTTTAACTCCTCTTGACAGTAGCCGTTATTTACTGTATTACACCTGGGGTTGCTATACATTATTTTTTTACCCATTTTATATGAGAATTACCATAAATTTAAAAATCCAGGCATTTATAAATAAAATCTAGTCTAACTTAATCAAATTCCTTTTCAAAATTTTATATAAATACCAGGCCTGGCTTCTTAGATGTTTCATGATCTTCTATTATTTCTAGTAGTTGTCGTATATTATCTCCATGTAACGGCTGTTGGTGGAAGAAGGTGAGGACCAACGTGCAGCGTGGTACGTGTTCATCTTTTTTATTTGAACTGAACACTGAATAACAAAACAACAAAGAGAATGAACGAAACCGAAACAGTTCTGTCTGGTGCAGACACAAAAACAAAAAACAACTACCCACAAAACCCACGTGGGGAAAAGCTACCTAAGTATGGTTCTCAATCAGAGACAACGATAGACAGCTGCCTCTGATTGAGAACCACACCCGGCCAACCAACAAAGAAATACAAAGCATAGAAACTGAACATAGAATGCCCACCCTAGTCACACCCTGGCCTAACCAAAATAGAGAATAAAAGCCTCTCTATGGCCAGGGCGTGACACTCCAATGTATTGTCTATGTTAAAAACCTGTCTGATCAGGATGAACAATACCTGGTAAAACCATTTTAATTCTGAGTGCTATGCATTTCGCTAGTATTTTTGCATCAAAACATTGAAGTGTCAGGGGCCTCCAGTTTTTTAGACAGAGCTTACCATCTGGGTTTTGTTTTAATAATAGAGAAATCAGACATTCCTGCTGTGTACCTGACATACTACAATTTCTATAGGAGTAGTTAAAACAATCTAACAATGGAGCTTTTAGTATATCAAAAAAGGCTCGATATACCTCTACCGGTATGCCACCAAGCCCTTGGGTTTTTCCAGACTGAAAGGATTTAATAGACTCAAAAGGTTCATCCTCTGTAATTTGGCCTTTGCACTGATCTTTCTGTACATTTGTTAATTTTCAATGTTTTATAGTATATGGAAATTCCTTACCATAATATTCATTCAGTGGGAGAGGATGAGACAGAAAAGAGAACATCTGCCTAAAATAATTAGCTTCCTCTTTTAAAATATAATTTGGAGAATCATAGATGACTCCGTCTTCGGCAACGAGTTTCTGCAAATTCTTTTTGTTAGCGTTCCTGTTTTGGAGATTCAGGAAGAATTTTGTGCATTTTCTCCATATTCCAGGCAGTTTTCTTTATTTTTGTAATAGATGACATTAGATAGTTCTTGAATAATAAGTTCCTTCTCTAACTTATTTTGTATCTCTGTAGTATTGTTTTTGTTTATCTACCTGTACTATTAGTTAATGGATTTCCCTTGTTAGTCTTGTCTTTTTAGCTAGATACTTATTTTTTATTATTATTGATGAATATTGAATTGAATGACCTCTGAAGGTACATTTAAAGGTATACCCAAACAATAAGGGGATTTGCTGAACCTATATTATAATGTAAAAATTCAGTTCTAAATTATTTTGTCTTAGTTAAAAATAAGTTGTCCTCCAGTAAACTTTGATTAAATTCCAATATCCCCGTCCACGTGGAAAAACTATAAGTTATGTGAATGCCAATAAGATGATGATCCAATCGCATTCTGTCTCCTATTAAAACTTTTTAAACCTTTGATGCAAGAGAGAAAGAGACAACAAAGTAGTCAAGACGACTAGCTTGATTAAGTCTCCTCCGTTTATATTTCACTAGTTTGGGGGTTTTTAGTCTCTAAATATCCACTACTTCTAATTGTGTCCATAATATTTGTGATTTCCTTAAGGGTATGGTGAGGATAGTTCGTAGAGTGATTACATTTATGGTCCATTGAGGCACTCTTAACACTGTATTATAGTCTCCGACCATAATGATTTGATCATTTGTTGCCTGTAAGTTCAATTAATTGAAAAAATGTTTTCAAAGAAGTATCGATCATCCTGATCTGGACCATGTAGATTAATGAGCCAAATCTCCTTTTTGTCCACTTTCATAATCAAAATGATCCACCTTCCTTGCAAATTATTCCTGACTATTGGCCCATCCAGATCGAAATTTTTGTGAACTAATATCACACCTTTCGAGGTCCTTCATCAAGGATGTAGAGCGAGTTTCCTGTAAACAATATACAATTGAAGTCGGAAGTTTACATACACTTAGGTTGGAGTCATTAAAACTCATTTTTCAACCACTCCACAAGTTTCTTGATAACAAATGATAGTTTTGGCAAGTCGGATATGAAAACTACTTTGTACATGACACAATAAGTTTTTCCAACAATTGTTTACAGACAGATTATTTCACTTATTATTCACTGTATCACAATTCCAGTGGGTCAGAAGTTTACATACACTAAATTGATTGTGCCTTTAAACAACTTGGAAAATGAGGTAATTGACATCATTTGATTCAATTGGAGGTGTACCTGTGGATGCATTTCAAGACCTGCCTTCAAACTCAGTGCCTCTTTGCTTGACATCATGGGAAAATCAAAAGAAATCATCCAAGAAAAATTGTAGACCTCCACAAGTCTGGTTCATCATTGGGAGCAATTTCCAAACGCCTGAAGGTATCACGTTCATCTGTACAAACAGTACGCAAGTATAAACACCATGGGACAACGCAGCCGTCATAGTGCTCAGGAAGGAAATGTGTTCTTTCTCCTAGAGATGAACATACTTTAGTGCAAAAAAGTGCAAATCAATCCCAGAACAACAGCAAAGGACCTTGTGAAGATGCTGGAGGAAACAGTTTACAAAAGTATCTATATCCACAGTAAAACGAGTCCTATATCGACATAACCTGAAAGGCCACTCAGCAAGGAAGAAGCCACTGCTCCAAAACCACCACAAAAAAGCCAGACTATGGTTTGCAACTGCATGATCGTACTTTTTGGGGAAATGTCCTCTGGTCTGATGAAACAAATATAGAACTGTTTGGCCATAATGACCATCATTATGTTTGGAGAAAAAAGGGGGAGGCCTGCAAGCCGAAGAACACCATCCCAACTGTGAAGCATGGGAGTGGCAGCATCATGTTGTGGGGGTGCTTTGCTGCAGGAGGGACTAATGCACTTCACAAAATAGATGGCATCATGAGGAGGGAAAATTAGGTGGATATATTGAAGCAACATCTCAAGACATCAGTCAGGAAGTTAAAGCTTGGTCGCAAATGGGTCTTCCAAATGGACAATGACCCCAAGCATACTTCCAAAGTTGTGGCAAAAGGCCTTAAAACCTCTCTACGCTAGGTTGGACGAAAAGTCCAAAAAGTTCCATTACAGTTCGTAGAAACATGTCAAACGATGTATATAATCAATCTTTAGGATGCTTTTATCATAAATCTTCAATAATCCAAGCGGACAATTCCTTTGTCATTAGAAAGGAAAGGGAACAGAGCTCGTGCTCACGGCAGTGCGCGATCAACTATTAAAGGCTTTCAGCTGAGCAATCTACTGTGAGTGGTCTTATTCTCTCCCCTTTCACAATAGAAGCCTGAAACAACTTTCTAAAGACTGTTGACATCTAGTGGAAGCCTTAGGAATTGCAATCTGACCCCATTTACACTGTGTATTGAATAGACAATCACTTGAAAAACTACTATCCTCAGATTTCCCACTTCCTGGTTGGATTTTTCTCAGGTTTTCACCTGCCATATGAGTTCTGTTATACTCACAGACATCATTCACAACAGTTTTAAAAACTTCAGAGTGTTTTCTATCCAAATCTACTGATAATATGCATATCCTAGATTCTGGGCCTGAGTAGCAGGCAGTTTACTCTGGGCACGCTTTTCATCCGGACATGATAAATACTGCCCCCTATCCCAAAGAAGTTAAGATATTGTAGACAAAGTCAAGATATTGGAGTGGCCATCACAATGCCCTGACCTCAATCCCATAGAGAATGTGTGGGCAGAACTGAAATAGTGTGTGTGAGCAAGGAGGCCTATAAATCTGACTCAGTTACACCAGCTCTGTCAGGAGGAATGGGCCAAAATTCACCCAACTTATTGTGGGAAGCTTGTGGAAGGCTACACGAAACGTTTGACCCAAGTTAAACAATTTAGGCAATGCTATCAAATACTAATTGAGTGTATGTAAACTTCTGATCCACTGGGAATGTGATGAAAGAAATAAAAGTTGAAATAAATCATTCTCTCTACTATTATTCTGACATTTCACATTCTTAAAATAAAGTGGTGATCCTAACTGACCTCAGACAGGGATTTTTTTACCGGGATTAAATGTCAGGAATTGTGAAGAACTGAGTTTAAATATATTTGGCTAAGTGTATGTAAACTTCTGACTTCAATTGTATGTTATATTCCTTTTCTTTTAGCCATTTTCTTTTAGCCATGTAAAGACGGATCTTTTTTTATAATCTGCTAAACCGTTACAATTATAACTGTCTATACTTATTTCTCCCCTGACCATAACTAGATACTATTCTCAGTCTAAATTGACCATAATTAGCGCTTGTAAAGTTAATGCCATCAGAGGTATTATGACTTTCAATATAAGAGCTTTCCAATGTCTGATATTTAGAATTCAAGAAACAGGTTCTAGCAATATTTGTTTTATTCCCTTGCCTGTTTGCCTGTGAGCCAATGCCACAGATGTTAGAAAATTGAGACAAGATGTTATGTGTGTAGAAAATCTGAGTAGGTTGATGTGTATGATATTGGATGTGATTTAGTGAGAGTGTGTACGATGTCTGTATAAGAGTAAGACTATAATGTGTGATGTCCAAATAAAGAATTACTCCGCCTATTTGCATGGTTGAGTGTCTATGTGTGTAACATGTAGTGAGTATAGCCTTAATATTCATTAAGATTAATTGTAATCCATATCGTATCACTGTCATAGTTGCATTATCATTACCTTTAACATCATTGAAAAACACATCCCAGCATTTCCATAGCAATTCACGTTTCACATGATCAGGGGAGAGACCTTGCATTACTCTAGAGACAACTTCACTACAGTCCACATGTATACCGTACAATATGTTATTGGTGTACAACTGTGGGAATGTTGTCTTCCCAGTGATTCCGAAGTTTGCCTGTACCTACACATGGTGTCATGTTTCTGATGAGGACATGATTACCTGGTTGCAACACTGAGGTTCTGACTTTGCTGTCGTAGTTCCTGTTACCTTTCTGATGACTTTTTAACGTTCTCCCTTGCAATTCCGGTATGCTTCCTGCATTCGTTGTTTCTGTTTCTTTCAGTACTTTTGAGGATTGCTGTTTCCTGACCCTGGGTTCAAGGTAAAGTGCATGCCAATGTGTAAAATGGAGAGAGTCCTGTCCCTTCACAGTGAGTACAGTTATATGCATACAGCAGCTTGTTCATGTACTCAGTCTTGAGTATCTGTAATACCATTCTATTAAAGCGTTCAACCTGTCCATACCCCTGCGGATGGTAGGGAGTTGTATGGTCGACTATCACTAGTACAGTGCATTCAGAAAATATTCAGACAAAATCATATTGTAGGATTTTTAATGAATTTATTTGCAAATTATGGTGGAAAATAAGTATTTGGTCAATAACAAAAGTTTATCTCAATACTTTGTTATATACCCTTTGTTGGCCCTTTGTCTTCACAAGGTTTTCACACACTGTTGCTGGTATTTTGGCCCATTCCTCCATGCAGATCTCCTATAGAGCAGTGATGTTTTGGGGCTGTTGCTGGGCAACACAGACTTTCAACTCCCTCCAAAGATTTTCTATGGGGTTGAGATCTGGAGACTGGCTAGGCCACTCCAGGACCTTGAAATGCTTCTAACGAAGCCACTCCTTCGTTGTCCGGGCGGTGTGTCTGGGATCATTGTCATGCTGAAAGACCCAGCCACGTTTCATCTTCAATGCCCTAGCTGATGGAAGGAGGTTTTCACTCAAAATCTCACGATACATGGCCCCATTCATTCTTTCCTTTACACAGATCAGTCGTCCTGGTCCCTTTGCAGAAAAACAGCCCCAAAGCATAATGTTTCCACCCCCATGCTTCACAGTAGCTATGGTGTTCTTTGGATGTAACTCAACATTATTTGTCCTCCAAACACGACGAGTTGAGATTTTACCAAAAAGTTATATTTTGGTTTCATCTGACCATATGACATTCTCCCAATCTTCTTCTGGATCATCCAAATGCTCTCTAGCAAACTTCAGACGGGCCTGGACATGTCCTGGCTTAAGCAGGGGGACACGTTTGGCACTGCAGGATTTGAGTCCCTGGCGGCGTAGTGTGTTACTGATGGTAGGCTTTGTTACTTTGGTCCCAGCTTTCTGCAGGTCATTCACTAGGTCCCCCCGTGTGGTTCTGGGATTTTTGCTCACCGTTCTTGTGATCATTTTGACCCCACGGGATGAGATTTTGCATGGAACCCCAGATCGAGGGAGATTATCAGTGGTCTTGTATGTCTTCCATTTGCTAATAATTGCTCTCACAGTTGATTTCTTCAAACCAAGCTGCTTACCTATTGCAGATTCAGTGTTCCCAGCCTGGTGCAGGTCTACAATTTTGTTTCTGGTGTCCGCTGACAGCTCTTGGGTCTTGGCCATAGTGGAGTTTGGAGTGTGACTGTTTGAGGTTGTGGACAGGTGTATTTTATACTGATAACAAGTTCAAACAGGTGCCATTAATACAGGTAGCGAGTGGAGGACAGAGGAGCTTCTTAACAAAAGTTGTGTCTTAACAAAAGACTCCACTATGCAAGTAATTCAGTCTCGCCATCTACTCCGATTTCAGAGCACTCTCATCTGAGTGCGCCAGAGCGCAGAATCACTGATTAATTTACTAATGCTCAACAACCACTGAATATGGCTGATGTCAGTAAACGTCAGCAAAAAAGCATAATTAAATTGTTGCCAGCAGCACAGTTACAGTCACCAACGCTCTGGATAACATGAAAACTGCCTAACCAGCTCTGCTAGGGTCAAGTAAAATGGTCAGAGTGGGGTGTTCTCTCATTTGTGTCTGGAAGTAGCTAGCAAGCTAGCAAGCCAATGTTAGCCAGTTAGCTTGGGTGCTTGACTGCTGTTGTGAGGTCTGAACGCTCCGATCAACCCTACTCATTGGCCAGAGCGTCCAGCGTGCACTCTGAATGCTCCAAGAGTGAAACGCTCAGAATTTATGAACAGACAATCTGACAGCACAGTTTATTGCCTTTTGGAGGGCATAACTGCACTGTTTTTATTCAACCATATTCCCAGTCAATTTACCGTGGTCAAATGTGGTGGTTTGGGCTTTCAGTTTTGCGCGAATGCTGCCATCAAAACACGGTTTTTGGTTTGGGTAGGTTTTAATAGTCACAGTGGGAACAAAATCCCCTTCCTGATGAACTCAGGCACGGTGTCAGTGTATATGTCAATGTGATTCTCAGAGGCAACCCGGAACGGCTCCAAGTCTGCGTGATCAAAACAATCTTCAAGCGTGAATTCCAATTGGTCAGACCAGCGTTGAATAGACCTTAGCATGGTTCTTCCTTTTTGAGTTTCTGCCTATAAGAAGGAAGGAGCAGAATCTGATCTGATTTGCTGAATGGAGGGCAGGAGAAGGCCTTGTAGCCTTCCAGGAAGGGAGAATAACAATGGTCAAGAGTTTTTGAAGCGCGAGTACTACAGGCAATGTGTTGATAGGATTTCGGTACCTTTGTCCTCCTTTGTATTCTTAAAGTCCTCAGCTACAATAAATGCGGCCTCAGGATATGTGGTTTCCATTTTGCACAAAGTCCAGTGTACAGTCGTGGCCAAAAGTTTTGAGAATGACACAAATATAAATTATCACAAAGTCTGCTGTCTCAGTGTATTTAGATATTTTTGTCAGATGTTACTATGGAATACTGAAGTATAGTTACAATAATTTCATAAGTGTCAAAGGCTTTTATTGAAAATTACATGAAGTTGATGCAAAGAGTCAATATTTGCAGTGTTGACCCTTCTTTTCCAAGACCTCTGCAATCCACCCTGCATGCTGTCAATTAACTTCTGGGCCACTTCCTGACTGATGGCAGCCCATTCTTTTATAGTCAATGCTTGGAGTTTGTCAGAATTTGTGGGTTTTTGTATGTCCACCCGCCTCTTGAGGATTGACCACAAGTTCTCAATGGGATTAAGGTCTGAGGAGTTTCCTGGCCATGGACACAAAATATTGATGTTTTGTCCCCGAGCCACTTAGTTGTCACTTTTACCTTATGGAAATGTGCTCCATCATGCTGGAAAAGGCATTGTTGGGAGAAATTTCTCTCAGAGAGAGAAGAGAGAAGTTTCTCTCAGAGGATGTGTTGGTACCATTCTTTATTCATGGCTGTGTTCTTAGGCAAAATTGAGAGTGAGCCCATTCCCTTGGCTGAGAAGCAACCCCACACATGAATGGTCTCAGGATGCTTTATTGTTGGCAAGACACAGGACTGATTGTAGCGCTCACCTTGTCTTCTCCGGACAAGCTTTTTTCCGGATGCCCTAAACAATCAGAAAGGGGATTCATCAGAGAAAATGACTTTACCCCAGTCCTCAGCAGTCTAATCCCTGTACCTTTTGCAGAATATCAGTCTGTCCCTGATGTTTGTCCTGAGAGTAGTTTTTTTCTTTGCTGCACTTCTTGACACCAGGCCATCCTCCAAAAGTATTTGCCTCACTGTGCGTGCCGATGCACTCACACCTGCCTGCTGCCGTTCCAGAGCAAGCTCTGTAATGGTGGTGCCCCGATCCCGCAGCTGAATCAACTTTAGGAGACGTCCTGGCACTTGCTGGACTTTCTTGGGTGCCCTGAAGCCTTCTTCACAACAATTGAACCGCTCTCCTTGAAGTTCTTGATGATCCGATAAATGGTTGATTTAGGTGAAATCTTACTGGCAGCAATATCCTTGCCTGTGAAGCCCTTTTTGTGCAAAGAAATGATGGCAAGCGTTTCCTGGCAGTTAACCAAGGTGACAGAGGAAGAACAATGATTCCAAGCACCGCCCTTCATTTTAAGCTTTCAGTCTGTTATTCGAACTCAATCAGCATGACAGAGTGATCTCCAGCCCTGTCCTCGTCAACACTGTTAACGAGAGAATCACTGACATGATGTCAGCTGGTCCTTTTGTGGCAGGGCTGAAATGCAGTGGAAATGTTTTGGGGGGATTCAGTTCATTTGCATGCAAAGAGGGACTTTGCAATTAATTGCAATTCATCTGATCCCTCTTCATAACATTCTGGAGTATATGCAAATTGCCATCATACAAACTGAGGCAGCAGACTTTGTGAAAATTCATATTTGTTTCATTCTCAAAACTTTAGGCCACAACTGTAGTTCCTTGAGGGCCGTCGTGGTATCGGCTTGAGGGGGAATATACACGGCTGTGACTATAACTGAAGAGAATTCTCTTGCGAGGTTATATGGTCTGCATTTATTTTGTAAGGTATTCTAGTTCGGGTGAACCAAACCACTTGAGTTCCTGTATGTTATCACAATCACACCATGAATCTTTAATCATACACCTTTCTTCCAGTACTTTATTCCTGTCTGTACGATATACTGAGAACCCAGCTGGCTGTATGGATGGGGACAGTATATTCGGAGAGAGCCATGACTCTGTGAAACAGAATATGTTGCAGTCCCTGATATAATTTTGTTCAGGGACTGAACATTAGCAAGTAAAATACTCTGAAGCGGTGGATGAGTTGGACTAGAAGTCCACTTAGAATACCTCTTCTCCGAACTGGGGTGTCTTGGAGCAGCCTCTGGGATAAGTTCAATTGAATTTGGGGGTAAGAAAAAAAGGGTCCAATTTGGGAAAGTCATATTTTAATGTTTTCTGATTCTGAAAAATATTTCTGGTTAGAATGCTGCTTAGTTACCACTGCTGAAAAATCAAAAAGTTATTTCCATCTGTATGTAATAAAACAACTTTATAGGCAAATAATGTAAGCAATAACAAACAAAAATACTGCAAAGTTGCTTAGGAGCTAGAAGCACTGCTGCCATGTCTATTTGGTGCCATCTTACTCATGGTGCTAATAATTAGTGGGATATGTGATGCATTTTAAAAGGTTTGTCATTGCATTTCATAGTGTGAATTGAAAATGAGGGCTAACAAAAACAATTGAGCCAATGTAATGTATAAATGAGACAATACTGGTTTATTGAACAATTGTAACAGTTATGTCATTTGAAATAAAATATTTTGTGCATTTGTGACATTCTATTTTGGTTGGTGGATGATTTTATATGAAAAAGTCATTACAAGTGACTTGAGTGAATACACTTAAGATAGTCTCCACAAAATAGGAAAAATATATTAATCTTCAAAACCGACTTAAGAGTGTGACAGAGGTCTAAGTAAGTTTGACAGACACTGTATAAAGAGTGCTTGCAAACTGAGGTCAGAGAAAACATCAGGGAGCAGCAAGGTGCATTTAGTAAAAGAGAACCATCATTAAAAGCGTTAGGTCTTTCATTAGAAGAGAAAGTAGAAGTGAAAGGAGCATTGTATAAACTGACTAAAGACAATCTCATTTAAATAAGTTACTTTGAAAATATCAGGGCCAAACCAAGAGAATCTAACTGGTAAAACTCGCATTCTTCCCATATGTTGAATGGGAAGTAGTGAAAGACCTAGAGGATGATGGTATGTCTGAACTGTTGAACCTTAAAGACATGATAAATGAGATTAATCTCAAAAGACAAAGCAAATAACAAAGAACTATACATAGAGCTAGAGCAATTAAGGCTTTCACTAAAACAGAAGGATAGTGAGATGCAGGAGCTTGTTAACTAAAATGTAATTGACACTGACACAAATCGGGCCCCCTCAAAACGCAGTGTAAATGCAGGGACACACCACAATATGGTGTAAAGAGTTCAAGATACCCGTCAAATAGGTGAACCAGGCCAAAAAGACTCACGCTCTCCAGCCTCGCTCACCAAATTGAAAACTGACTAAATAAAGGGTATCCAGACATAGCGCTTACCACTGCACGTACTAGTTCTATTGCACCAGGTTTGCAAATGCAGAGCTATCTGGAAGGGAAGTCAGAGTTGACCCTACCCACACTGCAGTCTCACTACATAGAAAAGGGTGCAACAGAACTGTTTCGCCAACTCACATCAGAAGAACAGAGCAGCAAAGACAATCCACAAATCTTCCTAATCCGTTCCTTAGATCTGAGACAGAAAATCCTGTTTGCCTCACAGGAAGCAAAGGCTGGCCTTAAGTATGACCCAGCACAGGTCCAGAGCATGTTCATACATACTGTCCTTAATGGTCTATAAAATGACAACATAAGCAAGTACATGCAGCCATATCTCCTAGACACAAAAACTACAGGTGAGCTGTTTCTAGAGAAATGAAACACTGCATGTGCATAATGAGACAGAAACAGAACAAAGGAAAATGGCTATGCCACAGCGGCCCACCACTCAAATTAATTCAGACTTATGAGGTCACTGTTAAAAAGAAAGGCCTGCCCCAACAGAATACACTAAAACTTACCCCTGGCCTGGTATAAGAGTTAAAATAACTGAGGTCTGATATGAGGGTGTTAATGAACGTCAGTGCTGAAGTCACACATCAGAGAATCCATTCAACAACCTGTGTTTATACTGGAGCCATTAACAATTATCCACCACCACCAAGAAGAGAGCAAGATGACAATGCATTATCAAGCACAAGGCCCACTGCAGCAGCACTGGGCAGCTCGTGGCCTAGGACAGATGAGAGAAACTGTCCAGTTCCATCAACAGCTATATGAACCAGCGGTGAGAGCACAGTTCCAGCAGAGATATGCACAACACTGATACTATGCACCCCCAAACCGTGCCCGTATGAGAAGGTGCTCCCACTGTCAACAGAGCGGATCAGAGGAGCACTGCTACAGATGTAGGTGCAGCGACCACTTCCTGGCAGACTGCCGGTTCAAAAGAACAAGACCAATCAGAGAGGTTTCTTTAAATTAGGGGGGGGGGTCAATTCCAGTCCTTGAGGACCTGATTGGTGTCACAGTTTTGCCCCAGCTAACACACCTGACTCCAATAATCACCTAATCATGATGTTCAGTTTAGAATGCAATTTGATTAATCAGTTGTGTTTGCTAGGGATGGAGAAAAAGTGTGACACCAATCGGGCCCTCGAGCACTAGAGTTTCCAACCCTTGCTTTAAATGAAGACAGGTTGCCCCCTTTGGACAGGGAGTAACCAGTCACATAAACACGTCCCGACACTATACAACCTGTGGAATGAGAGAAAAGGGCCATGGACCGAAACAGTGCTCTTCCTGTAAGAAAACACCACTGTCCGAGAGAATGTCAAAATGAACACTGGGCTGAACACCGAAAACACTGCACACAGAGATCGAATTCCTGTATGAAGACAAATGTAACAAAGATTACTTCTGCTAATGTAAACCATCCTTCTATTGTAACTGCCTGCGCGTTCAACAATGTACTGTTTTCCTACTATCTACAGCGTCAGTGGGACACTGGCTCACAGGTGTGGATTGATGAACTGTGGAAAGATGAAAACTTGAGAATGTTTCAGATATAATTTACTCACCTGACTCACTACAGATAGTAGTTGCCAATGGAATAAACATGCCTTATGTAGGTTGGATAGAAGTGACTTTCAAACTGGCCTCAGAGGCAGCTAAAATATGTTTTTAAACGAGTCATCCCAGTGCTCGTAATGAAGGGCAGACATCTTCTCCCATTATTGGCTTTAATGTGATTGAGCAAATTGTCAACAACAGTGAAGAGTCAGGAGGCACATGTACAGGACAGAAGGCCTGGAGTTCAGTGAGGCTATAGTAAAGCTGAGAAAAGATGCCTCTCCACATGTCATCATTGATGTTTACAACTTCACCGACCATGGCATCATGTTAACAGGGTGAACAGTAATTGGCACTGTGCAGGAAATAAAGTCAGATTATCCCGCCACCATGCTTGAGAACTGTCATCAACCTCACCCTGTTGCTGTCAACAGAGTTCAGACACAGAGTGAAAATACTGAAGACTTATGGGATCCTCTTGTTGATCTAAGCCACCCAACAGCAACAAATCATTCACCAAATGTTGAGAGAGGAATGAAGATCATTTTCCAAATCAGACAGTGACATTGGCTGCATTGAGAATCTGGATCTGAGCATTTCATTGAAAGACAGTGATCCTGTTGCATGAACCTACCTGTTCGTGCCGATGCCATTATACAAAGAGATGAAATACTACTTACATGACCTGATAGCACAGGGCAGGGTGGAGACGTCCAACTCTCTTCACTCCTCCCCAGTTGTACAGTACGTGTATAAGGAAAAAATATGGCAGCTTACGACTGTGCATAGACTACTGGGAGCTGAACAGGAAGACTCACCCTGACCGCCAGCCAATACCCAGAGTACAGGATATCATGGTTCATGTCAAAGAAAAGCAAGCCCATGACAGCCTTTGTGATCCCCTGGAGCCTGTATGAGTAGGTTTAGATTCTATTTGGACTCAGAGCTGTATGGAGGAACGTTTGGATCGTCTTCAGTAATAGCTTTGGGGACCATGTCAATGATTTTAGAAAAGTACTACAGAGACAGACTATATGGGATAAAGCTGAAGCCCAGCAAGTGTGAGATATTAAAAGTGGCGATTCGCTATTTATGGAGAATAGTGTCTGCCGAGGGAAGCTAAATTGATCCAGCTGATACTGCAGCAGTCAGTGCTCTGAAGGACCGAAGACCAAGTACAGTAGGAAAGCTCAGAGGAATCATCAGGTTGCTGTGCTACTATAGGCAATACATCAAAGACTTCTCACACATTGCTAGCCCGCTCTACAACCTGCTCAAAAGGTCTCTTGACAAAGTTACACGTACACATAACGAGGGCTGTGGCAGTCACAAAATTTTGTCAGCCGGTGATTGTTAAGCAGATAAACTGTCGGTCTCGTGGTAATTGACCGATTTGAGGGAGTGCCCACACGCGGCTATTCTGTGTTGAGCGGTAAACAAAGAAATGGGTACTCCTTTAGGCTTAATTTAGAGTTATTAATGTAACTTTAGTTGTTCTACAAACATTCCACAAACTTCTCAGAGATGTTTATTCTTCACACAGATGCACCAGACAAAGGTTAAGGAGATGTGTTGTATCAGAAAACTGTGTGTGATAGCCTATGCGTCTTTGACCTTGACCGCACCAGAGAAAAACTACAATCTCCAGGAAAATTAGAGTTTCTAGCCCTGTACTGGTCAATCACAGTAAAGTTCTGCGACAACTTATACTATGCACTGACCTTTACAGTGTACAGTGGCAACAAATCAATCAAATTGTATTTGTCACATGCACCGAGGTGTAGACCTTATCGTGAAATGCTTTCTTAGAAGCCCTTAACCAACAATGCAGTTCAAGAAGTAGAGTCTGGCAGACATATCAGTGTGGATGACGGATCACCACCTCAAGCTGAACTTCGGCAAGACGGAGCTGCTCTTCCTCCCGGGGAAGGACTGCCCGTTCCATGATCTCGCCATCACGGTTGACAACTCCATTGTGTCCTCCTCCCAGAGCGCTAAGAACCTTGGCGTGATCCTGGACAACAAACTGTCGTTCTCAACTAACATCAAGGCGGTGGCCCGTTCCTGTAGGTTCATGCTCTACAACATCCGCAGAGTACGACCCTGCCTCACACAGGAAGCGGCGCAGGTCCTAA
The DNA here is from genome assembly GCF_021184085.1 of Oncorhynchus gorbuscha. NCBI lineage: Eukaryota > Metazoa > Chordata > Actinopteri > Salmoniformes > Salmonidae > Oncorhynchus > Oncorhynchus gorbuscha. The sequence goes on from NC_060188.1 coordinate 70,726,476, forward strand.
TCCAGGCACTTGTCATCTCCCGTCTGGATTACTGCAACTCGCTGTTGGCTGGGCTCCCTGCCTGTGCCATTAAACCCCTACAACTCATCCAGAACGCCGCAGCCCGTCTAGTGTTCAACCTTCCCAAGTTCTCTCACGTCACCCCGCTCCTCCGCTCTCTCCACTGGCTTCCAGTTGAAGCTCGCATCCGCTACAAGACCATGGTGCTTGCCTACGGAGCTGTGAGGGGAACGGCACCTCAGTACCTCCAGGCTCTGATCAGGCCCTACACCCAAATAAGGGCACTGCGTTCATCCACCTCTGGCCTGCTCGCCTCCCTACCACTGAGGAAGTACAGTTCCCGCTCAGCTCAGTCAAAACTGTTCGCTGCTCTGGCTCCCCAATGGTGGAACAAACTCCCTCACGACGCCAGGACAGCGGAGTCAATCACCACCTTCCGGAGACACCTGAAACCCCACCTCTTTAAGGAATACCTAGGATAGGATAAAGTAATCCTTCTCACCCCCTCCCCCCTTAAAATATTTAGATGCACTATTGTAAAGTGGTTGTTCCACTGGATGTCATAAGGTGAATGCACCAATTTGTAAGTCGCTCTGGATAAGAGCGTCTGCTAAATGACTTAAATGTAAATGTAAATGTAGAGTTAAGAAAGTATTTACTAAATAAACTAAAGTGAAAAAAACAAGAAAATCAAAAAGTAACACAAGAAAATCACATAACAATAACGATGCTATATACAGGAGGTACAGGTACTGAGTCAATGTGCAGGGGTACAGGTTAGTCAAGGTAATTTGTAAAGTGACTATGCATAGATAATAAACAGCGAGTAGCAACAGTCTACCGCTTGCCTTGCAGTAGTAGAGAGAACAGTCTTTGACTTGGGTGACTGGAGTCTTTCTCTGACACCGCCTAGTATATAGGTCCTGGATGTCAGGAAGCTTGGCCCAAGTGATTTACCTTTGCCGTACGCACTGCCCTCTGTAGCACCTTAATTTCAGATGCCGAGCAGTTGCCAAACCAGGGGGTGATGAAACCGGGCAGGATGCTCTCGATGGTGCAGCTGTAGAACTTTTCGAGGATCTGGGGACCCATGCCAAATCTTTTCAGTCTCCTGAGGGGGAAAAGCGGATGTCCTGCTTTCTTTGTCATGTTTTGTCATTTATTATCTTGTCTTGTCCCTGTGCTTCCCATTCTATTCGTTTCCCTCTGCTGGTCTTATTAGGTTCTTTCCCTCTTTCTATCCCTCTCTCTCCCCCTCCCTCTCTCACTCTCTCGCTCTCTCTTCTCTCTATCGTTCCGTTCCTGCTCCCAGCTGTTCCTATTCCCCTAATCAATCATTTAGTCTTCCCACACCTGTTCCCGATCCTTTCCCCTGATTAGAGTCCCTATTTCTTCCTTTGTGTTCCGTTCCTGTCCTGTCGGTTCCTTGTCTAGAATTCACCGTGCTGTGTTTGTGTATCGCCCTGTCGTGTCGTGTTTTCCTCAGATGCTGCGTGGTGAGCAGGTGTCTGAGTCTGTCTGGTTCAAGTGCCTTCCCGAGGCAACCTGCTGTTCACCTGCTGTTCAAGATCGAGTCTCCAGTTTGTCCTCGTCATTTCGAGTGAAAGTTGTGTTTTTTGTTTGTATTTACTTTACTGGATTAAAGACTCTGTTTTCGCCAAGTCGCTTTTGGGTCCTCTTTCACCTGCATGATATTCTTCACAACTGTCTTGGTGTGTTTGGACCATGATAGTTTGTTGGTGATGTGGACACCAAGGAACTTGAAAATCCCCTTACCTACGTCTTGTCTACTGCCAAACTGAACGCAACAGGGTGCAGATGGATTGCAGAACTTTCCGATTTCCACTTCACTATCAGATATCATCAAGGCAAAGAGAACATTGACGCTGACAGTTTGTCCAGAATGCCGATAGACATGGAAACCCTGAGGAGAGAATGGTCAGAGGAGTTTACATCGGACTCAATAGGAGCAACTGCACTGGCCGTCGACGCACAACAAGACTTTAACATATCCTGGTCAATGACAGTCTCTGCTATGTATGCAGCAACAACAGAAACCAGACAGCACCGGGCCTTGCTCAAAAGCAGAGATACGACAGACACAGAGAGAAGATGAGCGCATCAGACCAGTGATGGAACACAAACTGTCAAGTTCAAAACCAACAGGGCAAGAACTGAAAACATTCAACATGAGAAGCAGATGTCGTCTTCGAGAGTGGGACAAGCTCAACTTGGATGAGGATGGTATCCTCTATTGCAAGGCAGTAGTCAGAAAGCAACTGGTGTTGCCAGAGAAGTACAAGGCTACAGTCTTGAAGGAACTACATGACGAAATGTGCCATCAAGGTAGATAGCACAACATCGCTGATATGAGACAGGTTCTTCTGGCCGCACATGCAAAGTGCATCATATAATAAGAAGCTGCACTTGCCTGAAACAGAAAAAACCTGGCCGTGAAACGAGAGCACCAATGACCAACATAGTGACAACTCAGCCATTTGAACTTGTATCCATAGACTTCCTACACTTAGACAAATGCAAGGACAGTTATGAGTATATACAGTGCATTCGGAAAGTATTCAGACCCCTTGACTTTTTTCACGTTTTACCTTACAGTCCTATTCTAAAATTGATTTAAATTGTTTTGTTTCCACATCAATCTACACACAGTACCCCATAATTACACAGCAAAAACAGGTTTTAAGAAATTTTTGGAACTGTATTTAAAATTTAAAAAACTGAAACACATAAGTACTCAGAACCTTTGGCAGCGATTACAGCCTTGAGTCTTCTTGGGTATGACACTACAAGCTTGGCACACCTGTATTTGGGAAGTTTCTCCCATTATTCTGTGCAGATCCTCTCAAGCTCTGTAAGGTTGGATAAGGAGTGCCAATGCACAGCTATTTTCAGGATTCTCCAGAGATGTTAGATCGGGTTCAAGTCCGTGCTCTGGCTGGGTCACCCAAGGACAATCAGAGACATGTCCCGAAGCCACTCCTGCGTTGTCTTGGCTGTGTGCTTAGGGTTGTTGAAAGGTGAACCTTTGGCCCAGTCTGAGGTCCTTAGTGCTCTGGAGCAGGTTTTCCTCCATTAATCTTTCCCTTAATCCTGACTAGTCTCCCAGTTACTTCTGCTGAAAAACATCCCCACAGCATGATGGTGTCACCACCATGCTTCACTGTAGGGATGGTGCCAGGTTTCCTCCAGACGTTATGCTTGGCATTCAGGCCAGTTTCATCAGACCAGAGAATCTTGTTTCTCATGGTCTGATAGTCCTTCAGGTGCCTTTTGCCAAACTCCAAGCGGGCTGCCATGTGCATTTTACTGAGGAGTGGCTTCTGTCTGGCCACTCTACCATAAAGGCCTGATTGGTGTAGTGCTGCAGAGATGGTTGTCCTTCTCCCATCTCCACAGAGGAACTCTTCTGCTCAGATTGCTCAGTATGGCCGGGCTGCCAGCTCTAGGAAGAGTCTTGGTGGTTCCAAACTTTTTCCATTGAAGAATAATGGAGGCCAGATACAGTGGGGCAAAAGAGTATTTAGTCAGCCACCAATTGTGTAAGTTCTCCCTCTTAGGAAGATGAGAGTGGCCTGTAATTTTCATCATAGGTACACTTCAACTATGATAGACAAAATGACAAAATTTCAGAAAATCCCATTGTAGGATTTTTCATGAATTTATTTGCAAATTATGGTTGGAAAAAAAGTATTTGGTCACCTACAAACAAGCAAGAATTCTGGCTCTCACAGACCTGTAACTGCTTCTTTAACTTGTTATGGCTGCTATTCCGGTAACGGAATTGATATGACAACTACCAGTGAAAATAGAGGGCGCAAAATTCAAACCACAGAAATCTCATAATTATAATTCCTAAAACATACATGTGTCTTATATCATTTTAAATTTATATGGTTGTTAATCCCACCAAAGTGTCCGATTTAAAATAGGCTTTTCAGCGAAAGCACTACAAACGATTATGTAGGGTCTCCACCAAACCATAATAAGCACAGCCATTTTCCAGCGAAATATAGCATTCACAAAAAGCAGAAATAGAGATAAAATTCATCACTAACCTTGAATTATCTTCATCAGATGACACTCATAGGACTTCATACATGCATGTTTTGCATGTTTTGTTGGATAATGTTCATATTTATTTCAAAAGATCTGAGTTTACATTGGCGTATTAGATTCACTAGTTCCAAAAACATCAAGTGATTTTGCATAGCCACATCGTTCCAACAGAAATACTCATCATAAATGTAGATGATAATACACATGGAGTTATAGATATACCTCTCCTTAATGCAACCGCTGTGTCAGATTTCAAAAAAAGTTTATGGAAAAAGCAACACGTAATAATCTGAGACGGTGCTCAGAACAGAAGCCAAATTAGCCGCTATGTTGGAGTCAACAGAAACCAGAAAATACATGATAAATGTTTCCTTACCTTTGATGAACATCATCAGAATGCAGTCCTAGGAATCACAGGTCCACAATAAATGTTTGATTTGTTCGAAAATGTCTGTTATTTATGTCCAATTAGCTACTTTGGTTAGCGTGTTTTGTAAACAATTCCAAAGTCACAAAGCGCGTCCACTATAACGTGAGGAAATGTCCAAGAGTTCAGTAACAGTCAGTAGAAACATGTCAAACGATGTACTGAATCAATCTTTAGAATGTTGTTTACATATATCTTGAATAACGTTCCAACCGGAGGATTAGAATGACTTCAAATGAGCGGTGGAACGCAGGTGCTTCCCCTGTGAACGCGCATAGTGAATGCATGGTCAACTCGTGGCAGTGGTGACTATTTCCTGTTTCATTCTACCCCCCTTCACATTAGAGTCATCAGACAAAGTTCTATTGACTGCTGACATCTAGTGGAAGGCGTAGGAAGTGAAAACTCATCCATATCTTGCTGTAATTTCAATGAGAGTTTGGTTGTAAATCTGCCATCCACAGAAAAAATACAAACAGGAAGTGGAACTTCTCAGGTTTTTGCCTGCAATATGAGTTCTGTTATACTCACAGACATAATTCAAACAGTTTTAGAAACTTCAGAGTGTTTTCTATCCAATAGTACTAATAATAAAGCTGCTCAATACTGCCCCTGCAGCCATAAAAAGTTAACAATGAACCATATTCCCAACTCATGACAATACAATCCTGCATGAATCTGCAGGTAGCTAACAAACCAGGTTCAAGTTTAGCTAGCTAACATTAGGCTATAACTAGCAGAGCAAATTACTCTGAGATATGAATAATAAGATCATACATGTAACGTGACATTAGCCAGCGAGCCAGTCAGTTAACAGTACACTTTAACTAGAAATGAAACAACTTTCTGTTAAAATTAGAAACATGTAATATCTGAAAATGTAGCTTGCTAGACTATCTTACCCATATACATCATGGATGGACACGTCTCCCTGTCACCGATGCCAGGGCTGCCCTTAGCTTGAAGATGTTTTCTCCATCTCCTTAGCTATCATACTCTAATTCCACTGATTTCAAAATTCGTCCCTCCAGAAAGTGGAGAGCAACACTTATGCAGTTTTACTATGTGATCCATTTAAGAAAAAAACTCTTATGGCTGCAATCCCATTAACGGGATAATTTTCATCAACAACCGCTGAATTGCATAGCGCCACATTCAAATAATGTTACTAAACATATACATATTTATATTCATGAAATCACAAGTGCAATATAGCAAAACACAGCTTAGCCGTTTGTTAATCCACCTGTCGTGTTAGATTTTGAAAATATGCTTTACAGCGAAAGCAATCCAAGCGTTTGTAAGTTTATCGATCGCTTGACAAAACATTATGACCACCTAGCATCAAGTAGCTTGGTCACGAAAATCAGAAAAGCAATCAAATTAATCGTTTACCTTTGTTCATCGGATGTTTTCACTCACAAGACTCCCAGTTACACAATAAATGTTCCTTTTGTTCCATAAAGATTAATTTTATATCCAAAATACCTCCATTTGTTTGGCGCATTATGTTCAGAAATCCACAGGTAAGAGCGGTCACGACATCGCAGACAAATTCCAAGTAGGTTCCGTAATGTCCACAGAAACATGTCAAACGTTTTTTATAATCAATCCTCAGTTGTTTTTAAAATATATAATCGATAATATATCAACCGCAACTGTCTTTTTCAGTCAGAGAGGGAAAGGCAATGGCTGCCCAAACTCTCTTGCGTATATAAAATGCTGCTGGCACCCGGCCATACAATGACGCGATATTATCTTTCTCGCTCATTTTTCAAAATTAAATCCTGAAACTATGTCTAAAGACTGTTGATACCTTGATGAAGCGATAGGAAAAGGAATCTGGTTGATATCCCTGGAGCAAAGGGAGGCTATGGAACATGGAGTTTTCAAAATAGAAGCCAATTCCTGGTTTGATTTTCTCCAGGCTTTCGCCTGCAATATCAGTTCTGTTATACCCAGAGACAATATTTTGACAGTTTTGGAAACTTTAGAGTTTTCTATCCAATACTAATATTAATATGCATATATTAGCAACTGAGACTGAGGAGCAGGCCGTTACCTTTGGGCAACTTATTCATCCAAGCTACTTTTTATTTTTCCTTTATTTAACCAGGCAAGTCAGTTAAGAACAAATTCTTATTTTCAACGACAGCCTAGGAACAGTGGGTTAACTGCCTGTTCAGGGGCAGAACGACAGATTTGTACCTTGTCAGCTCGTGGGTTTGAACTCGCAACCTTCAGGTTACTAGTCCAACACTCTAACCACTAGGCTACCCTGCCCCCCAGCCATAATAAGTTAAAGCAGAGTTAGACAGGATTACCTAAACATAGTGACCAGCTCAAATAGACAGAAGCGTGCTTTATGGCAGACCAGTCCGAATATATCTCTCAGCATGTCCAACCCAAGCATTATCTCAGCCAATCATGGGTAGCGGGAAGATTGCTGTCTTTTCTGTGGCTATGCATATTATTTTGTAGATTTGGATAGAAAACACTCTGACATTTCTAAAACTGTTTGAATGGTGTCTGTGAGTATAACAGAACGTATTTGGCAGGTGAAACCCCGAGGACAAACCATCCAGGAATTTATTTTTGAGGCACTCTCTTTTCAATGGGTTTTCTATGTGGATCTAGCTTTCTAAGGCACTTGCAGTTCCTATCGCTTCCACTGGATGTCAACAGTCTTTAGAAATTGGTTGATGTTTTTCCTTTGAGAAATGAAGAAGTTGGGCTGTTCAGAACGAGGGCCGAATCTAGTGTACTGTTGTGGTTGGGGCGCGCGACCTGAAAACTCGCTCCACTTTGTTTTTATCCGCTATTGAAAGCAGTTTATCCCGCCTTAAATGTTATCAATTATTTACGTAAAAAAAGACCTGAAGTTGTATTAGGAAAGTTGCTTGAAATGTTTGGACAAAGATTACAGGTAACTAATTAGATATTTTGTAGTCATGTTGCGCGAGTTGGAACTGATGTTTTTCTGGATCAAACGGGTCAAATAAATGGACATTTTGGAGATATAACGATGGAATTAATCTAACAAAAAAGGACCATTTGATGCTTATGGGACATATTGGAGTGCCAACAGAAGAAGCTCTTCAACGGTAAGGCATGAATTATATAGTTATTTCTGAGTTCTGTGTCGCACCTGGCGGGATGAAATATGTGTGTTTGTTTGTTGGGGTGCTGTCCTCAGACAATTGCATGGTTTGCTTTCGCTGTAATGCCTTTTTGAAATCTGACACCGTGGCTGGATTAAAAAGAAGTTAAGCTTTATTTTGACATATTGCATGTGTATTGTCAAGAATGCTAAATATTTACAATTCTGTAGTTTGAATTTGGAGCCCTGCACTTTCACTGGATGAAGGTCAGGTGGGACGGTAGCTTCCCATCTAGCCTAGAGAGGTTAACTTCCTGTGGTATAGGGGACGCTTGCGTCGCACTAGGTCAAAAGCCAGGGAAAAAGCAGTGTGGCAAATTCAAATAAAATGATATAAAAATCCAACTTTCCTTAAATCACACATGTAAGATACTAAATTAAAGCTACACTCGTTGTGAATCCAGCCAACATGTCAGATTTTAAAAAGGCTTTCAGGCGAAAGCATAAGAAGCTATTATCTTATGATAGCACAACAGTAAACAAAGAGCAGCATATTTCAAACCTGCAGGCGCTACACCAAACGCAGAAATAAAATATAAAACATGCCTTACCTTTGACAAGCTTCTTTTGTTGGCACTCCAATATGTGCCATAAACATCACAATGGTTCTTTTGTTCGATTAATTCCGTCCATATATATCCAAAATGTAAATTTATTTGGCGTGTTTGATCCAGAAAAAAACATCTTCCAAATTGCGCAACGTCACTACAAAATATCTCGAAAGTTCTCCAAAACATTTCAAACAACTTTTTTCATACAACTTTAGGTATTTTTAAACGTTAATAATCGATCAAATTGAAGACGGGTCTATCAGTTTTCAATAGAGGACGAGAGGAAACTAACGCTACTTTTCAAGTCTTGCGCAACTCTCAACAGTGTTACCCATTTTCTAGATGGCCGTACTTCTTCATTGCACAAAGGAATAACCTCAACCAAATTCCAAAGACTGGTGACACCCAGTGGAAGCAGTAGGAACTGAAAACAAGTGCCTAAGAAATATCGTTTCCCAATGAGAGCACACTGAACAGACAGAGGCCTCAAAAAAAACAAATTCTTAACGGTTAGTCCTCGGGGTTTTGTCTGCTACATAAATTCTGCCATACTCACAGACATGATTCAAACAGTTTTAGAAACTTCAGAGTGTTTTCTATCCAAATCTACTAATAATATGCATTACCTATATTCTTGGCATGAGTAGCAGGAAGTTGAAATTGGGCACGCTATTTATCCAAAAGTGAAAATGCTGCCCCCTATACCTTAAGAAGTTAACAATGTTATTCATATTTACAGATGGCATAGAAGTTTGTTATTAAGCCACTTGAAAGTTCACATGTTCCAGAAGGCATTTCTGCCAAAAAACGCATTTGATTAAAACGGTTTCTGTTTAAACATCTCTCCTGTGAAGTAGTGATCCTCGACATACACCTAGTTTCCTGAAACTAGTCACATTTATTTCTAACAACATTTCAACCCTTCATCAGGTCTTCATCAGGCATCCATATCCCAGGTGGGGGTGGAAGGTGCTATGTATAAGTGACATCACTTCCTGAAACAGGAGGTAAAAAATGTATAACAAAGTTTCACAATATTAACATTCAATGTATCAAAGTATATGATCAGGAATGTGATCAATATATACAGTAATATACATATGCATATTTGCATATGTAATTTGGACATATTGGACAATTTGGACATATTGAAACTATAAAAACGGTTTCAAGTCAAGGATATATTGAAACTTTTTTATAAAAAGTTTAACGTTAAGGCCAAGACAAGACAGTGTGTTGAGTCTGTGGATCCAGAAAGATTAATTTTGAAGAAGTTTCCTCTCAATGTCCCCTACAGACAATCACAGATGACAAAGGGTAAACCAGCCATGTCGCGGACACCGACGTCTTGCTCCCAGACAAGCTAAACACCTTCTTCACCCGCTTTGAGGATAACACAGTGCCCCCGACGTGGGCCGCTTCCGAGGACTGTTGGCTCTTGTTCTCATTGGCCGACGTAAGACATTTAAGCGTGTTAACGCTTGCAAGGTTGCCTGCCCAGATGGCATCCCTAGCCGGGTCCACAGAGCAAGCACAGACCAGCTGGTTGTGGTGTTTACGAACATATTCAAACTCTCCCTATCCCAGTCTGCTTTCCCGACTTGCTTCAAGATGTCCACCAAGTTACCTGAACTAAATTACTATCGCCCTGTAGCACTCACTTCTGTCAGCATGAAGTGTTTTAAGTGACTAATTAAGGATCATATCACCTCCACCTTACCTGACACCCTAGACCCACTTAAATTTGCATACCGCACAAATAGATCCACAGACGATCCCCATCACACTGCACACTGCCCTATCCCATCTGAAGGTAGGAAACAACACCTGCACCACGCTGATCCTCAACGCAGGGGCCCGACAACGGTGCATGCTCTTCAACCTCAGGAGGCTGTGGCTTGTCCCCTAAGACACAAATCTGCACCATTGAGAGAATCCTGTCAGGCTGTATCACCGCCTGGTATGGCAACTGCACTGCCCGCAACCGCAGGGCTCTCCAGGGGGTGGTGTGTTCTGCCCAATTCATCACCAGTGGCACACTGCCTGGCCTCCAGGACACATACAGCATCCGATGTCACAGGAAGGCCAAAAAGATCATCAAGGGCATCAACCACCCGAGCCACGGCCTGTTCACCATTTTATGAAATCACATTTTATTTGTCACATGTACCAAATACAACAGGTGTAGACCTTACTGTGAAATGCTTACTTACAAGCCCTTAACCAGCAATGCAGTTCAAGAAATAGAGTTCAGAAAATATTTACTAAATAAACTAAAGTAAAAAATAAAGTAACACAATAAAATAACAAAAACAAAGCTATATTACAAGGGGTACCGGTACCGAGTCAATGCTGCGGGGGTACAGGTTTGTTGAGGTCATTTGAACATGTAGGTAGGAGTAAAGTGACTATGCATAGATAATAAACAGTGAGTAGCAGCAGTGTAAAAACAAAGATGGGAGGGGGTCAATGTAAATAGTCTGGGTGGCCATTTGACTAATTATTCAGTAGTCTTATGGCTTGGGGGTAGAAGCTGTTAACTTTTTATGGCTGCAGGGGCTGTATTGAGTAGCTTGGATGAAAAGGTGCCCATTGTAAACGGCCAGCTCCTCAGTCTCAGTTGCTAATATATGCATATTATTATTAGTATTGGAAAGAAACCACTCTGAAGTTTCTAAAACTGTTTGAATTATGTCTGCGAGTTTCTACTGACACGGAACCTTTGGGCATTTCGATACATTATAGTGTATGTGCTTTGTGACTTTGTAATTGTTTACCATATGCGCTAACCAAAGTAGCTAATTGGACATAAATAACAGACATTTTCGAACAAATCAAGCATTTATTGTGGACCTGGGATTCCTAGGACTGCATTCTGATGAAGTTCATCAAAGGTAAGGAAACCTTTATCATGTATTTTCTGGTTCCTGTTGACTCCAACATAGCGGCTAATTTGGCTTCTGTTCTGAGCGCCGTCTCAGGGTTATTGCATGTGTTGCTTTTTCCGTAAACTTTTTTAAAAATCTGACACAGCGGTTGCATTAACCTCTTGCTACCTGACACGCAGGCATCCCATCTAGACATCTGGAAATGCAAATGCGCTACGCTAAATGCTAATAGTACTAGTTAAAACTCAAACGTTCATTAAAATACACATGCAGGGTATTGAATTAAAGCTACACTCGTTGTGAATCCAGGCAACAAGTCAGATTTTTAAAATGCTTTTCGGCGAAAGCATGAGAAGCTATTATCTGATAGCATGTAACACCCCAAAAGACCCGCAGGGGACGTAAACAAAATAATTAGCATAGTCGGCGCTACACAAACCGCACAAATAAAATATAAAACATTCATTACCTTGAACATCTTCTTTGTTGGCACTCCTAGATGTCCCATAATCACTATTGGGTCTTTTTTTCCGATTAAATCGGTCCATATATAGCCTAGATATCGATCTATGAAGACTGTGTGATAAACGGAAAAAAAATAGCGTCTTATAACGTAACGTCATTTAAAAGAAAGTTGACGATAAACTTTCACAAAACACTTCGAAATACTTTTGTAATGCAACTTTAGGTATTAGTAAATGTTAATAAGCGGCCAAATTGATCACGAGGTGATGTATATTCTATAGGGGTACGTCTGGAAATAATGTCTGGGTAAATCTCAACCAAAATATCCGGTCCCAGACCTGAAGAAATGGGCTGTCTCTTCTTCGTTTGACCAAGAAACAAAGCCTAGGCAAATGACAAGACTGTTAACATTGTGTGGAAGCTGTAGGAATTGCAATCTCGGCTCCAGGTAATTTGCTTTCCCATAGACAATACATGCAAGTGGCGCATTGATATATTTTCCAATTTTCAGTGATCAGATTTTCCTGCGCTTTTCAATGAAACGCACGTTCTGTTATAGTCACAGCCGTGATTTAACCAGTTTTATAAACGTCTGAGTGTTTTCTATCCACACATACTAATCATATGCATATACTATATTCCTGGCATGAGCAGCAGGGCGCTGAAATGTTGCGCGATTTTTAACAGAATATTCGAAAAAGTAGGGGGTAAGAGTAACAGGTTAAGGAAAGGTATATCTGTAATTTCATGTGTATAACTTGTATTATCATCGACATTTATGATGAGTATTTCTGTTGAAATGATGTGGCTATGCAAAATCACTTGATGTTTTTGGAACTAGTGAATCTAAATAGCCAATGTAAACTCAGATTTTTTTATATAAATATGAACTTTATCAAAGAAAACATGCATGTATTGTGTAACATGAAGTCCTATGAGTGTCATCTGATGAAGATAAAATTAATCATTAACCTTGAATTATCTTTATTTCTGCTTTTTGTGAATGCTATATTTCGCTGGAAAATGTCTGTGCTTATTGTAGTCTGGTGGAGACCTAACATAATCGTTTGTAGTGCTTTCGCTGAAAAGCCTATTTGAAATCGGACAATTTGGTGGGATTAACAACAAGATAACCTTTAAAATTATGTAAAACATGTTTTAGGAATTGTAATTATGAGATTTCTGTGGTTTGAATTTGGCGCCCTCTATTTTCACTGGCGAGTTGTCATATCGATCCCGGTATTGGGATTGTAGCCATAACAAGTTTTAAGGAGCCGTTTGGACCTAAACTTGGCGTTGATAACGCTTGGTAACGCTTGCTGTGCGGTAGCAGAGAGAACAGCCTATGACTTGGGTGACTGGAGTCTTTGACATTTTTTGGGGCCTTCCTCTGACACCGGCTAGTACATACAGTACCAGTCAAAAGTTTGGACACACCTACTCAAGGTTTGTCTTCATTTTTTACTATTTTCTACATTGTAGAATAACAGTGAAGACATCAAAACAATGAAATAACACAAATGTAATCATGTAATAACTAAAAAAGTGTTAAACAAATCTAAATATATTTAGATTCTTCAAAGTAGTCACCCTTTGCCTTGATGACAGCTTTGTACACTCTTGGCATCCAGCTTCACGAGGAATGCTTTTCCAACATTCTTGAAGGAGTTCCCACATATGCTGAGCACTTGTTGGCTGTTTTTCCTTCACTTCTTCAATTATCCTGAGGTTGGATAATTGTGGAGGCCAGGTCAGCTGATACATCACTCTCCTTCTTGGTCAAATAGCCCTTACACAGCCTGGAAGTGTGTTGGGATATTGTTCTGTTGAAAAAAAAATGATAGTCCCACTAAGGGCAAACCAGATGGGATGGTGTATCACTGCAGAATGGTAGACATGCTGGGTAAGTATGCCTTGAGTTCTAAATAAATCACAGAGAGTGTCAACAGCAAAGCACCCCCACACCATCACACCTCCTCATCCATGCTTCACGATGGTAACAACAAATGCAGAGATAATCCGTTCACCTAATCTTTGTTTCACAAAGACATGACGGTTTGAACCAAAAATCTCAAATTTCGACTCATCAGACCAAATGACAGATTTCCACCTGTCTAATGTCCATTGCTCATGTTCTATTGCCCATGCAAGTTTCCTCTCCTTGTTGGTGTCCTTTAGTAGTGGATTCTTTGCAGCAATTCGATCATGAATGTCCTCTAAACAGTTGATGATGAGATGTGTCTGTGTCATGTTTTGTCATTGATTGTCATGTCTTGTCCCTGTGCTTCCCCTTCTGTTCGTTTCCCTCTGCTGGTCTTGTTGGGTTCTTTCCCTCTTTCTATCCCTCTCTCTCCCCCTCCCTCTCTCACTCTCCCGCTCTCTCTTCTCTCTATCGTTCCGTTCCTGCTCCCAGCTGTTCCTATTCCCCTAATCATCATTTAGTCTTCCCACACCTGTTCCCGATCCTTTTCCCTGATTAGAGTCCCTATTTCTCTCCTTGTTTTCCGTTCCTGCCCTGTCGGATCCTTGTCTATATTCACCGTGCTGTGTCTATGTTTTGCCCTGTCGTGTCGTGTTTCCCTCAGATGCTGCGTGGTGAGCAGGTGTCTGAGTCTGCTAGGTTCAAGTGCCTTCCCGAGGCAACCTGCAGTTCTTGATCATGTCTTCAGTCTGTTCTCGTCTTTACGAGTAGTATTATGCCTTTTGTTTTGTTTAGTATCTTACTGGATTAAAAACTCTGTTTTCGCCAAGTCGCTTTTGGGTCCTCATTCACCTGCATGACAGTCTGTTACTTGAACTCTGTGAAGCATTTATTTGGGCTGCAATCGGAGGTGCAGTTAACTTTAATTATCCTCTGTAGCAGAGGTAACTCTGGGTCTTACTTTCCTGTGGCGACCCACATGAGAGCCAGTTTCATCACAGCACTTGATGATATCTTCTGTATACCACCCATACCTTGTCACAACACAACTGATTGGCTCAAACAAGATTAAGAAGGAAAGAAATTCACACCTGTTAATTGAAATGCAGTCCAGGTGACTACCTCGTGAATCTGGTTGAGAGAATGCCAAGAGTGTGCAAATCTGTCATCAAGGCAAAGATTCTTCTACTTTGAAGAATCTGAAATGTAACAAATATTTTGATTTGTTTAACACTTTTTTGGTTACTATATGAATCCATATGTGTTATTTCATCGTTTTAATGTCTTCACTATTATTCTACAATGTAGAAACAATGTAGAAAATAGTCAAAATAAAGAAAATCCCTTGAATGAGTAGGTGTGTACAAGCTTTTAACTGGTACTGTAGATCCTGGATGTCAGGAAGCTTGGTCCCAGTGATGTACTGGGCTGTACGCACTACCCACTGTACCGCCTTATGGTCGCATGCCGAACACCTGCCATACCAGGCAGTGATACAGCCGGTCAGGATTTTCTCGATGGTGCAGCTGTAGAACTTTTTGAGGATCTGGGGACCCATGCCAAATCTTTGTAGTCTCCTGAGGGTGAAAAGATGCAGTTGTGCCCTCTTCAAGACTGTTGTGGTGTGTTTGGACCATGATAGTTTGTTTTGTTTATGTGGACACCAAGGAACTTGAAACTCTCGAACCGCTCCACTACAGCCCCATCGATACGAATGGGGGGGTGTTCGGCCCTCCTTTTCCTGTAGTCCCCGATCAGCTCCTTTGTCTTGCTCACATTGAGGGAGAGGTTGTTGTCCTGGCACCAAATTGTCGGGTATCAGGCCTACCACCGTTGTGTCATCAGCAAACTTAATGATGGTGTTGAAGTCGTGCTTGGCCACGCAGTCGTGGGTGAAAATGGGGTACAGGAGGGGACTAAGCATGATCCCCTGAGGGTCCCCCGTGTTGAGGATCAGCGTGGCAGATGTGTTGTTGCAAACCCTTACCACCTGAGGGTGGTCCGTCAGGAAGTCCAAGATCCAGTTTCAGAGGGAGGTGTTTAGTCCCAGGGTCCTTAGCTTAGTGATGAGCTTTGTGGGCACTATGGTGTTGAACGCTAACCTGTAATCAGCAAACAGCATTCTCACACAGGTGTTCCTTTAGTCTAGGTGGGAAAGGGCAGTGTGATTGAGATTGTGTTATCTGTGGATCTGTTGGGGCGGTATGCAAATTGGAGTGGGTCTACATTTCCGGGATGATAATGTTGGTGTGAGACATGACCAGCCTTACAAAGCACTTCATGGCTACCGACGTGAGTGCTACGGGGCAGTAGTCATCTAGGCAGGTTACCTTTGCTTTCTTGGGTACAGGGACTATGGTGGCCTGCTTGAAACATGTAGGTTTTACAGACTCAGTCAGGGAGAGGTTGAAAATGTCAGTGAAGACACTTGCCAGTTGGTCTGCGCATGCCCTGAGTACACATCCTGGTAATCCGTCTGTCCCCGGTCTTGTGAATGTTTACCTGTTTAAAGGTCTTGCTCACAAAGGTGACGCAGAGTGTGATCATACAGTCGTCCGGAACTACTGGTGCTCTCATGTATGCTTCAGTGTTTCTTGCCTCGAAGGATAAAAGGTATTTTTCTCGTCTGGTAAGCTCGCGTCACTGGGCAGCTCACGGCTGGGTTCCCCTTTGTAGTCCGTAATAGTTTGAAAAAGCCTTTCCACATCCGATGAGCATCAAAGCTGGAGTAGTAGGATTCAGTCTTAGTCCCGTATTGACACTTTGCCTGTTTGATGGTTTGTCTGAGGGTATAGCAGGATTTCTTATAAGTGTTCGGATTAGTGTTCTACTCTTTGAAAGCGGGAGCTCTAGCCTGTAGCTCGGTGCGGATGTTGCCTGTAATCCATGGCTTCTGGTTGGGATATGTACGTATGATCACTGTGGGAACAACGTCGTCAATGTAGGTTATTGATGAAGCCGGTGACCGAGATGGCATCCTCCTCTATGCCATTGGATGAATCCCGGACATATTCCAGTCTGTGCCAGCAAAATAGTCCTGTAGCGTAGCATCCGCGTCATCTGACCACTTCCATATCGGGCGACTCACTGGCACTTCCTGCTTTAGTTTTTGCTTGTAAGCTGGAATCAGGAGGATATAATTATCATAGATTTGCCAAATGGAGGGCGAGGGAGAGCTTTGTATGCATCAACATGTGTGGAGTAAAGGTAGTCTACATTTTTTTCCCCTCTGGTTGCACATGTGACATGCTGGTACAAATTAGGTAAACGTATTTAAAAGTTGCTTGCATTCAAGTTCACGGCCACTAGGAGAGACGCTTCTGGATGAGAATATTCTTGTTTACTTATGGCTTTATACAGCTCGTTGAGTGCGGTCTTTGTGCCAGCATTGGAATGTGGTGGTAAATAGACTGCTACAAAAAATATAGATGAAAACTCTCTTGATAGATATCTCAGGCTGGCAATACCTCGAGACTTCCTTAATATTCAACATTGCGCACCAGCTGTTATTGACAAATAGACACACACTACCACCCCTCCTCGTACCAGACGTAGCTGTTCTGTCCTGCCGATGCATGGAAAACCCAGCCAACTGTATATTTTCTGTATCATCGTTCAGCCACGACTCTGTGAAACATAAGATATTAAAAATGTTTATGTTTCTGGTGCAGGCGTTCTGCTAGTGAACCATCTCGACAACATCCGGTGAAATTGCAGAGCGCCAAATTCAAAATACAGAAATAGTCATAATAAACATTCAGTGTTATACATCAGTTTAAAGATTAACTTCTTGTTAATCCAGCCGCTTTGTCAGATTTCAAAAAGGCTTTACGGCCAGCACCTCGCTTACAAAAGCATATAAACATTTTACAACCAAGTAAAGGAATTACAAAAGTTAGAAATAGCGATACAATTAATCACTTACCTTAGAAGATCTTCATATGGTTGCAATCACAAGAGTCCCAGCTACACAATAAATGTTTGTTTTGTTTGATAAAGTCCCTCTTTATATCCCAAAAACTCTGTTTTGTTGGCACGTTTTGTTCAGTAATCCACTGGCTCAAAGGCGGTCTAAACATGCAGACGAATATATCCTAATAGTACTGGTAAAGTTTGTCGAAACATGTCAAACAATGTTTATAATTAACCCTCGGGTTTTCAATTGTCTAAATAATCAATAATATTTCAACTGGACAAAGGCGTATTCAATAGAAAGGAAAAACAACGAAGGACGCGCACTCGGTCATGCGCAATACCAGCACTGCATGATTCTACAGTCCACTGAGAGAAAGGTCTCATTCTTATTAATTTTTCAGAAAACAAGCCTGAAACAATGTCTAAATACTGGTGACATCTAGTGGAAGCCATAGGAACTGCAATCTGGGTTCTATCCCATTAGATACTCTATAGGCATTCAATTGAAAATACCCACATCAAACAAATCCCTCTTCCTGGATGGATTTTCCTCAGGTTTTCACCTGCCATATCAATTCTGTTATACTCACAGACATTATTTGAACAGTTTTGGAAACTGTTAGAGTGTTTTCTATCCAAATCTACCAATTATATGCATATCCTAGCTTCTGGGCCTGAGTAACAGGCAGTTTACTTTGGGCATGCTTCTCATCCAGACGTCGAAATACTGCCTCCAATCCATAAGAAGTTAATGTCCCGTTTGTAGGAGAGTCTGGAACGGAGATCATCTAGTTAAATGGATGGTAGAGGTGAGTTACCCACTCGCTGGCAAATTCTCACAAAGCACCCCAATCTCCGCCCCCTGTATTTCCGTCTTTTCTTCATGCGAATGATAGGGATTTGGCCTGGTCTCTGAGAAGCAGTATATCCTTCACATCAGATTCATTAAAGAAAAATCTTAATCCAGTTTGAGGTGAGTAATCGCTGTTCTGACATCCAGAAGCTCTTTTTGGTCATAAGAGACGGTAGCAGCAACATTATGTACAAAATAAGTTACAAACAATGCAAAAAAACCACACAAAATAGCACAGTTGGTTAGGAGCCCGTAACACGGGAGTCATCCCCTCCGGGGCCATTATCTACACATCCAGAGGGTGAGGTCAGTACAGGTGCATGAAAGCTGGGACCGAGAGACTGAAAAGCAGTTTCTATCGCAAGACCATCAGACTGTTAATTAAATTGCCATCACTAGCTGGACTTCACTCAGTTTCCTGCTCTGAACTTAGTCACTGTCACTAGTCAGCTACCACCCAGTTACTCAACCCTGAACCTTAGAGGCTGCTGCCCTATGTACATGGACATGGAATCACTGGTCACTTTAATAATGGAACACTTGTCACTTTAATAATATTTACATACTGTTTTACTTACTTCACACGTATATACTGTATTCTAGTCAATGCCACCCTAATCAACTATTGCTGTATATACATTTACATTTAAGTCATTTAGCAGACGCTCTTATCCAGAGCGACTTACAAATTGGTAGATAATCAACAGACGTGTGATGAACGGGTATGTAACAGTATGTAGAGTCCAAACGGTTTGAGCAACAAACTATTCAAATGGGTGGATAGAGAATGACTGAGACTCACAAAACACCTAACACGCTTTTCTCTATGACAGTGTCTATAATGTAAGGGGTTCTTCTACATAGAAGACCATAGTAAATCCCAGGACATTTTTTTTTACCTTTATTTAACCAGGCAAGTCAGTTAAGAACATATTCTTATTTTCAATGACGGCCTGGGAACAGTGGGTTAACTGCCTGTTCAGGGGCAGAACGACAGATTTGTACCTTGTCAGCTCGGGGGTTTGAACTCGCAACCTTCCGGTTACTAGTCCAACGCTCTAACCACTAGGCTACGCTGCCGACATAGTGTCTATACTGTAAGGGGTTCTTCTACCTAGAAGACCATAGTAAATCCCAGGTCATAGTGTCTATAATACTGTAAGGGGTTCTTCTACATAGAAGACCATAGTAAATCCCAGGTCAGTGTCTATAATACTGTAAGGGGTTCTTCTACATAGACCATAGTAAATCCCAGGACATAGTGTCTATAATACTGTAAGGGGTTCTTCTACATAGACCATAGGACATCCCAGGACATAGTGTCTATAATACTGTAAGGGGTTCTTCTACATAGTAGATCATAGTAAATCCCAGGTCATAGTGTCTATAATACTGTAAGGGGTTATTCTACATAGACCATAGTAAATCCCAGGACATAGTGTCTATAATACTGTAAGGGGTTCTTCTACATAGACCATAGGACATCCCAGGTCAGTGTCTATAATACTGTAAGGGGTTCTTCTACATAGACTATAGTAAATCCCAGGTCATAGTGTCTATAATATTGTAATTAGCTCACAGTGGCCGTCAAACTACAAACAGTAGTCAATGACCAGTTGAATATTCATTTCCCACTGAACAAACCATTTCCGTATTTACAGGATTCATATAAATTATTTTTTTTATCCGGTTTTTGCTTTGGTATACATATACATATACATACATATATATATATATGTATGTATGTATATATATATATATATATATGTATGTATATATATATATATATATATGTATATATATGTATGTATGTATGTATGTGTGTATACAGTAGTATACACTACCGGTCAAAAGTTTTAGAACACCTACTCATTCAGAATGTTAGATTCTTCAAAGTATACACCCCCTGTCTTGATGACAGCTTTGGACACTCTTACCACATTTATATTGTTTTAAACATGTTTGCTACTGACTAAATAACTCACAGTAACATCTGGAACATTCTGACATGAGCAAATACATTCGAAATTGCAGTCATTACTGAAAGGGGGACATTAATCACATGGAGACGTACAGTATCTACGGCTTCAAGTCACTTGTAATGAGTGAACTGGGAAGTGCCGTGCGCCCTATAGGAATTCCTAGGTATAACCAATCAAACTCAGATGAGACATCAATAGAGCACACAGATTGTATTATCAACATTTAGAGACAGTTGAAGTCGGAAGTTTGCATACACTCGTTTTTCAACCACTCCACAAATGTCTTGTTAACAAAATATAGTTTTGGCAAGCTGGTTAGGACATCTACTTTGTGCATGACGCAAGTAATTTTTCCAACAATTGTTTACAGACAGATTATTTCACTTATCACAATTCCAGTGGGTCAGAAGTTTACATACACTAAGTTGACTGCGCCTTTAAACAGCTTGGAAAATTCCAGAAAATTATGTAATGGTTTTAGAAGGTTAATTGACATAATTTGAGTCAATTGGAGGTGTACCGGTGGATGTATTTAAAGACCTACCTTCAAACTCAGTGCCTCTTTGCTTGACATCATTGGAAAATCAAAAGAAATCAGCCAAGAAAATTGTAGACCACCACAAGTCTGGTTCATTCTTGGGAGCAATTTCCAAATGCCTGTAGGTACCACATTCATCTGTGCACACAATAGTACGCAAGTATAACCACCATGGGACCACGCAGCCGTCATACCGCTCAGGAAGGAGACGCATGTGGGGGTGCTTTGCTGCAGGAGGGACTGATGCACTTCACAAAATAGATGGCATCATGAGGGAGGAAAATGATGTGGATATATTGAAGCAACATCTCAAGACATCAGTCCGTAAGTTAAAGCTTGTTTGCAAATGGGTCTTCCAAATGAACCATTAACCCAAGCATATTTCCAAAGTTGTGGCAAAATAGCTTAAGGACAACAAAGTCATGGTATTGGTGAGGCCATCACAAAGCTCTGACCTCAATCCCATAGAAAATTTGAGGGCAGAACTGAAAAAGCGTGTGCGAGCAAGGTGGCCTACAAACCTGACTCAGTTACACCAGCTCTGTCAGGAGGAATGGGCCAAAATTCACACAACTTATTGTGGGAAGCTTGTGGAAGGCTACCCGACTTCAACTGTAAATTAATAGCATTTTACTTACTGGTAAACATGATTCTGTACTATTTCATTATTTTTAAGGCACTTTTAATTCTATCACATATACAAAGTGTTATGCTAGGAGCAAATCCAATACAACACATTACTGAGTACCACTCTCCATATTTTCAAGCAAAGTGGTGGCTGAATCATGTTATGGGTATGCTTGTAATTGTTAAGGACTGGGAAGTTTTTCAGGATAAAAAATAAACGGAATGGAGTTAAGCACATTCGAACTCCTTGAGGACAACCTGATTCATTCTGCTTTCCACCAGACACTGTAATATGAATTCCCCTTCAGCAGGACAATAACCGAAAACACAAGGCCAAATCTATACTGGCGTTGCTTACCAAGAAGACAGTGAATGTACCTGAGCTCAGATACTTACCCAGAAAGACTCACAGTTGTAATCGCTGCCAAAGGTTCTTCTAAAAAAGTATTGACTCATGAGTGTGAATACTTATGTAAATGCTATAATTCTCTATTTCATTTTCAATGAAATAATTTTTTTTTAAATTCTAAAAACCTTTTTTAATGTTGTCATTATGGGGTATTGTGTGTAGATGAGTGAGAAAAAAAATCATATTTCATGCTTTTTGAATGCTGTCTGTAACTGTCATGTTTTGTCATTTATTATCATGCCTTGTCCCTGTTCTTCTCCTTCTATTCGTTTCCCTCTGCTGGTCTTATTAGGTTCTTTCCCTCTTTCTATCCCTCTCTCTCCCCCTCCCTCTCTCACTCTCCCGCTCTCTCTTCTCTCTATCGTTCCGTTCCTGCTCCCAGCTGTTCCTATTCCCCTAATCAATCATTTAGTCTTCCCACACCTGTTCCCGATCCTTTTCCCTGATTAGAGTCCCTATTTCTCTCCTTGTTATTCGTTTCTGCCCTGTCGGTTCCTTGTCTAGAATTCATCGTGCTGTGTTTGTGTATCGCCCTGTCGTGTCGTGTTGTCCTCAGATGCTGCGTGGTGAGCAGGTGTCTGAGTCTGTTTGGTTCAAGTGCCTTCCCGAGGCAACCTGCTGTTCACCTGCTGTTCAAGATCGAGTCTCCAGTTTGTCCTCGTCATTTCGAGTGAAAGTTGTGTTTTTTGATTGTATTTACTTTACTGGATTAAAGACTCTGTTTTCGCCAAGTCGCTTTTGGGTCCTCTTTCACCTGCATGACAGAAGGAACCGACCAAGGAATGGACCCAGCGACTTCAGACGCTCGTTACACTGCCGTCGAGATCCAAGGAGCCATGCTCGGCAGACACGAGCAGGAATTGTCTGCTGCTCGCCATGCCGTGGAGAACCTGGCCGCTCAGGTTTCCGACCTCTCTGGACAGTTCCAGAGTCTTCGTCTCGTGCCACCTGTTACTTCCTGGCCTGCCGAGCCTCCAGAACCTAGGGTTAATAACCCACCTTGCTACTCCGGGCAGCCCACTGAGTGCCGCTCCTTTCTCACGCAGTGTGAGATTGTGTTCTCTCTCCAACCCAACACATACTCTAGAGAGAGAGCTCGGGTTGCTTACGTCATTTCACTCCTTACTGGCCGGGCTCGAGAATGGGGCACAGCTATCTGGGAGGCAAGGGCTGATTGCTCTAACAAGTACCAGAACTTTAAAGAGGAGATGATTCGGGTTTTTGACCGTTCAGTTTTTGGTAGGGAGGCTTCTAGGGCCCTGGCTTCCCTATGCCAAGGTGAACGGTCCATAACGGATTATTCTATTGAGTTTCGCACTCTTGCTGCCTCTAGTGAGTGGAACGAGCCGGCGCTGCTCGCTCGTTTTCTGGAGGGACTCCACGCAGTGGTTAAGGATGAGATTCTCTCCCGGGAGGTTCCTTCAGATGTGGACTCTTTGATTGCTCTCGCCATCCGCATAGAACGACGGGTAGATCTTCGTCACCGGGCTCGTGGAAGAGAGCTCGCATCAACGGTGTTTCCCTGCTCCGCATCGCAACCATCTCCCTCCTCTGGCTCAGAGACTGAGCCCATGCAGCTGGGAGGGATTCGCATCTCGACTAAGGAGAGGGAACGGAGGATCACCAACCGCCTGTGCCTCTATTGCGGAGTTGCTGGACATTTTGTTAATTCATGTCCAGTAAAAGCCAGAGCTCATCTGTAAGCGGAGGGCTACAGGTGAGCGCAACTACTCAAGTCTCTCCATCAAAATCCTGTACTACAGTGTCTCCTGACCCCTCCTGTCTCAGCCTCCAGTATTTATGCTGCAGTAGTTTATGTGTCGGGGGGCTAGGGTCAGTTTGTTTATCTGGAGTACTTCTCCTGTCCTATTCGGTGTCCTGTGTAAATCTAAGTGTGCGTTCTCTAATTCTCTCCTTCTCTCCTTCTTTCTCTCTCTCGGAGGACCTGAGCCCTAGAACCATGCCCCAGGACTACCTGACATGATGACTCCTTGCTGTCCCCAGTCCACCTGGCCATGCTGCTGCTCCAGTTTCAACTGGCCTGGGCCCTAGGACCATGTCCCAGGACTACCTGACATGAGGACTCCTTGCTGTCCCCAGTCCACCTGGCCATGCTCCTGCTCCAGTTTCAACTGTTCTGCCTTACTATTATTCAACCATGCTGGTCATTTATGAACATTTGAACATCTTGGCCACGTTCTGTTATAATCTCCACCCGGCACAGCCAGAAGAGGACTGGCCACCCCACATATGCTCTCTCTAATTCTCTCTTTCTTTCTCTCTCTCGGAGGAACTGAGCCCTAGGACCGTGCCCCAGGACTACCTGACATGATGGCTCCTTGCTGTCCCCAGTCCACCTGACTGTGCTGCTGCTCCAGTTTCAACTGTTCTGCCTTATTATTATTTGACCATGCTGGTCATTTATGAACATTTGAACATCTTGGTCATTTTCTGTTATAATCTCTACCCGGCACAGCCAGAAGAGGACTGGCCACCCCACATAGCCCGGTTCCTCTCTAGGTTTCTTCCTAGGTTTTGGCCTTTCTAGGGAGTTTTTCCTAGCCACCGTGCTTTTACACATGCATTGTTTGCTGTTTGGGGTTTTAGGCTGGGTTTCTGTACAGCACTTTGAGATATCAGCTGATGTACGAAGGGCTATATAAATACATTTGATTTGATTTGATTTGATTTGTCGGTCCATCTACGCTGGACCGGTTCGGGTGCTACATGTAGTGCCTTGATAGACTCTGGGGCTGAGGGTTGTTTCATGGACGAAGCATGGGTTCGGAAACATGACATTCCTTTCAGAGAGTTAGAGAAGCCTACGCCCATGTTCGCCTTAGATGGTAGTCATCTTCCCAGTATCAGATTTGAGACACTACCTTTAACCCTCACAGTATCTGGTAACCACAGTGAGACTATTTCTTTTTTGATTTTTCGTTCACCGTTTACACCTGTTGTTTTGGGTCATCCCTGGCTAGTATGTCATAATCCTTCTATTAATTGGTCTAGTAATTCTATCCTATCCTGGAACGTTTCTTGTCATGTGAAGTGTTTAATGTCTGCCATCCCTCCCGTTTCTTCTGTCCCTACTTCTCAGGAGGAACCTGGCGATTTGACAGGAGTGCCGGAGGAATATCATGATCTGCGCACGGTCTTCAGTCGGTCCCGAGCCAACTCCCTTCCTCCTCACCGGTCGTATGATTGTAGTATTGATCTCCTTCCGGGGACCACTCCTCCTCGGGGTAGACTATACTCTCTGTCGGCTCCCGAACGTAAGGCTCTCGAGGATTATTTGTCTGTGTCTCTTGACGCCGGTACCATAGTGCCTTCTTCCTCTCCGGCCGAAGAAGGACGGTACTCTGCGCCCCTGCGTGGATTATCGAGGGCTGAATGACATAACGGTTAAGAATCGTTATCCGCTTCCCCTTATGTCATCAGCCTTCGAGATTCTGCAGGGAGCCAGGTGCTTTACTAAGTTGGACCTTCGTAACGCTTACCATCTCGTGCGCATCAGAGAGGGGGACGAGTGGAAAACGGCGTTTAACACTCCGTTAGGGCATTTTGAGTACCGGGTTCTGCCGTTTGGTCTCGCCAATGCGCCAGCTGTTTTTCAGGCATTAGTTAATGATGTTCTGAGAGACATGCTGAACATCTTTGTTTTTGTCTATCTTGACGATATCCTGATTTTTTCTCCGTCACTCGAGATTCATGTTCAGCACGTTCGACGTGTTCTACAGCGCCTTTTAGAGAATTGTCTCTACGTAAAGGCTGAGAAGTGCTCTTTTCATGTCTCCTCCGTTACTTTTCTCGGTTCCGTTATTTCCGCTGAAGGCATTCAGATGGATTCCGCTAAGGTCCAAGCTGTCAGTGATTGGCCCGTTCCAAGGTCACGTGTCGAGTTGCAGCGCTTTTTAGGTTTCGCTAATTTCTATCGGCGTTTCATTCGTAATTTCGGTCAAGTTGCTGCCCCTCTCACAGCTCTTACTTCTGTCAAGACGTGTTTTAAGTGGTCCGGTTCCGCCCAGGGAGCTTTTGATCTTCTAAAAGAACGTTTTACGTCCGCTCCTATCCTCGTTACTCCTGACGTCACTAGACAATTCATTGTCGAGGTTGACGCTTCAGAGGTAGGCGTGGGAGCCATTCTATCCCAGCGCTTCCAGTCTGACGATAAGGTTCATCCTTGCGCTTATTTTTCTCATCGCCTGTCGCCATCTGAGCGCAACTATGATGTGGGTAACCGTGAACTGCTCGCCATCCGCTTAGCCCTAGGCGAATGGCGACAGTGGTTGGAGGGGGCGACCGTTCCTTTTGTCGTTTGGACAGACCATAAGAACCTTGAGTACATCCGTTCTGCCAAACGACTTAATGCCCGTCAAGCTCGTTGGGCGTTGTTTTTCGCTCGTTTCGAGTTTGTGATTTCTTACCGTCCGGGTAGCAAGAACACCAAGCCTGATGCCTTATCCCGTCTGTTTAGTTCTTCTGTGGCTTCTACTGATCCCGAGGGGATTCTTCCTTATGGGCGTGTTGTCGGGTTAACAGTCTGGGGAATTGAAAGACAGGTTAAGCAAGCACTCACGCACACTGCGTCTCCCGCGCTTGTCCTAGTAACCTCCTTTTCGTTCCTGTTTCCACTCGTCTGGCTGTTCTTCAGTGGGCTCACTCTGCCAAGTTAGCTGGTCATCCCGGTGTTCGAGGCACTCTTGCGTCTATTCGCCAGCGCTTTTGGTGGCCGACTCAGGAGCGTGACACGCGCCGTTTCGTGGCTGCTTGTTCGGACTGCGCGCAGACTAAGTCGGGTAACTCTCCTCCTGCCGGTCGTCTCAGACCGCTCCCCATTCCTTCTCGACCATGGTCTCACATCGCCCTAGACTTCATTACCGGTCTGCCTTTGTCTGCGGGGAAGACTGTGATTCTTACGGTTGTCGATAGGTTCTCTAAGGCGGCACATTTCATTCCCCTCGCTAAACTTCCTTCCGCTAAGGAGACGGCACAAATCATTATCGAGAATGTATTCAGAATTCATGGCCTCCCGTTAGACGCCGTTTCAGACAGAGGCCCGCAATTCACGTCACAGTTTTGGAGGGAGTTCTGTCGTTTGATTGGTGCGTCCGTCAGTCTCTCTTCCGGGTTTCATCCCCAGTCTAACGGTCAAGCAGAGAGGGCCAATCAGACGATTGGTCGCATACTACGCAGCCTTTCTTTCAGAAACCCTGCGTCTTGGGCAGAACAGCTCCCCTGGGCAGAATACGCTCACAATTCGCTTCCTTCGTCTGCTACCGGGTTATCTCCGTTTCAGAGTAGTCTGGGTTACCAGCCTCCTCTGTTCTCATCCCAGCTTGCCGAGTCCAGCGTTCCCTCCGCTCAAGCGTTTGTCCAACGTTGTGAGCGCACCTGGAGGAGGGTGAGGTCTGCACTTTGCCGTTACAGGGCACAGACTGTGAGAGCCGCCAATAAACGCAGGATTAAGAGTCCAAGGTATTGTTGCGGCCAGAGAGTGTGGCTTTCCACTCGCAACCTTCCTCTTACGACAGCTTCTCGTAAGTTGACTCCGCGGTTCATTGGTCCGTTCCGTGTCTCCCAGGTCGTCAATCCTGTCGCTGTGCGACTGCTTCTTCCGCGACATCTTCGTCGCGTCCATCCTGTCTTCCATGTCTCCTGTGTCAAGCCCTTTCTTCGCACTCCCGTTCGTCTTCCCTCCCCCCTCCCGTCCTTGTCGAGAGCGCACCTATTTACAAGGTACATAAGATCATGGACATGCGTTCTCGGGGACGGGGTCACCAATACTTAGTGGATTGGGAGGGTTACGGTCCTGAGGAGAGGAGTTGGGTTCCGTCTCGGGACGTGCTGGACCGTTCACTCATTGATGATTTCCTCCGTTGCCGCCAGGATTCCTCCTCGAGTGCGCCAGGAGGCGCTCGGTGAGTGGGGGGGTACTGTCATGTTTTGTCATTTATTATCATGCCTTGTCCCTGTTCTTCTCCTTCTATTCGTTTCCCTCTGCTGGTCTTATTAGGTTCTTTCCCTCTTTCTATCCCTCTCTCTCCCCCTCCCTCTCTCACTCTCCCGCTCTCTCTTCTCTCTATCGTTCCGTTCCTGCTCCCAGCTGTTCCTATTCCCCTAATCAATCATTTAGTCTTCCCACACCTGTTCCCGATCCTTTTCCCTGATTAGAGTCCCTATTTCTCTCCTTGTTATTCGTTTCTGCCCTGTCGTTTCCTTGTCTAGAATTCATCGTGCTGTGTTTGTGTATCGCCCTGTCGTGTCGTGTTGTCCTCAGATGCTGCGTGGTGAGCAGGTGTCTGAGTCTGTTTGGTTCAAGTGCCTTCCCGAGGTAACCTGCTGTTCACCTGCTGTTCAAGATCGAGTCTCCAGTTTGTCCTCGTCATTTCGAGTGAAAGTTGTGTTTTTTGATTGTATTTACTTTACTGGATTAAAGACTCTGTTTTCGCCAAGTCGCTTTTGGGTCCTCTTTCACCTGCATGACAGTAACACAACAAAATGTTAAATAAATCTGAAGGCACTGTATAGTTAGAAATCACAATGTGCAGCAAATAGCAATGTCAAAGTTGATGTTTATTATAATGTGTCAAAAACTAACTAACAGCAGTGCCTAAGAAAAACATAGCCATCACTGATATCTAAATTATTATTTTAAATCGGAAACTAAAACATAGCATTTCATTTCATATAATTTCCAACTCAGTCAACATTAAATTAATCATGGTCTGTGTCAAAACCTGTCTGTGCTTTATCCCTGTCAATGAAAGTAAGAAAGCTCAACAAAGCCCATACTTTTAAGGGAATTGGACAAAAGTACAATTTTGTGCAGTTTAGGAATTTATATTTAATTATTGATTAGAAATCATAATTATTCTGATATCCAAAGTTATTATGGACTCTGGGTTGCTCTGATTTGGGCTTCAAAGTGTTGATGGCATTCTATAAGGCTGACTCAGTCATGGGCTGTCTTTAATGTAGCTTTTAAACACTGACTGACCCGAGCATTTCATTAACAGTTTAGTAAGCTGCTAATGCTTTCATGCATCTTTTAAAACTGAAATTGTATCCATCTGGCACACACTGAATTATTGATAACATTAAAAGCACAGTGTAGTATGTTTTCAACAAGCCAATTGGGACTGTCAGGTCTACACACAAGTTCAGTACTAGAATGTAATCTTGAAATTCAAAGCAGAAGCATAATTTAGCTAGTGAAGAAATGTGTTCATGCTGGTGCCATTCACTCTCCCTGAAAAAGCTTTGTCCGTAACGTTTGTTCATATTTACAAATGGTATAGGCCCTAGTAGGATTTTGTCAGGTTTATGGACGACCTTTCCTCTTAATATGTGACTGACCTTCAAACTGAGACACTGCAGCTGCAGGTAACTCTTCCATCATCATTAATTTAGACTATTCATTCGAGGTAAAGAAAACAATTTCTTACAACCAATAGAATAAGGACTCTAAATGTTTTACTCATTACTAGTCTTAGCAACAACAATAAAAAATGAAAGCATTTAGCCTTGCAGTAATTGCATCATGAAGTGTCCTTCCTCCTCTGTGGTCCTTGAACATTTTGTAGGACACTAATGGAGCCATCCCTCTGGGCCCATTACTACTGGCCTGTTTGCTGCTTTGATGGGGAACAGAGATTCCAAGAGCTCTCCAGATCAATAGGCTGCTGTGTTTAGCTTCGTCTGCAGATGAGATGTTAAAAAGAAGAGGAGAAGAAAGCGTTATACTTGTCAGGTAGGTAGCATGCTGTATGATGATGATGTGTTAAAGAGAATCTCTGATGCTTTTGTGTACTTTTTTGGGCAGTAGCTCTGGCATTTCTACTACAACATCCTACCACTTCTACTACAACATTCTACCACTTCTATTACAACAACATCCTACCACTTCTACTATAACATCCTACCACTTCTACTATAACATCCTACCACTTCTACTACAACATTCTACCACTTATATTACAACAACATTCTACCACTTCTACTATAACATTCTACCACTTCTACTACAACATCCTAACACCTCTACTACAACATCATACCACTTCTACTATAACATCCTACCACTTCTACTATAACATCCTACCACTTCTACTACAACATTCTACCACTTCTATTACAACATCCTACCACTTCTATTACAACATCATAACACCTCTACTACAACATCATACCACTTCTACTATAACATTCTACCAATTCTATTACAACATCCTACCACTTCTATTACAACAACATCCTACCAATTCTACTACAACATCATACCACTTCTATTAGAACAACATCCTACCACTGCTACTACAACATCCTACCACTTCTATGAGAACAACATCCTACCACTGTTACTACCACATCCTACCACATCCTACCACTTACCAACCCCAATTTCAAACATTACCTTTAATGTAATATAACCCAAATGTGGTGTTGATAGCGCTGCCTTGGTAATATCACGCCACTACCAGGTGGCGTGGCGAGAATCTGTCTCCTCACCACGCGCTCTCACCACTGGTGTCCCCCAGGGCTCTGTTCTAGGCCCTCTCCTATTCTCGCTATACACCAAGTCACTTGGCTCTGTCATAACCTCACATGGTCTCTCCTATCATTGCTATGCAGACGACACACAATTAATCTTCTCCTTTCCCCCTTCTGATGACCAGGTTGCGAATCGCATCTCTGCATGTCTGGCAGACATATCAGTGTGGATGACAGATCACCACCTCAAGCTGAACTTCGGCAAGACGGAGCTGCTCTTCCTCCCGGGGAAGGACTGCCCGTTCCATGATCTCGCCATGACGGTTGACAACTCCATTGTGTCCTCCTCCCAGAGCGCTAAGAACCTTGGCGTGATCCTGGACAACACCCTGTCGTTCTCAACTAACATCAAGGCGGTGGCCCGTTCCTGTAGGTTCATGCTCTACAACATCCGCAGAGTACGACCCTGCCTCACACAGGAAGCGGCGCAGGTCCTAATCCAGGCACTTGTCATCTCCCGTCTGGATTACTGCAACTCGCTGTTGGCTGGGCTTCCTGCCTGTGCCATTAAACCACTACAACTCATCCAGAACGCCACAGCCCGTCTAGTGTTCAACCTTCCCAAGTTCTCTCACGTCACCCCGCTCCTCCGCTCTCTCCACTGGCTTCCAGTTGAAGCTCGCATCCGCTACAAGACCATGGTGCTTGCCTACGGAGCTGTGAGGGGAACGGCACCTCAGTACCTCCAGGCTCTGATCAGGCCCTACACCCAAATAAGGGCACTGCGTTCATCCACCTCTGGCCTGCTCGCCTCCCTACCACTGAGGAAGTACAGTTCCCGCTCAGCCCAGTCAAAACTGTTCGCTGCTCTGGCTCCCCAATGGTGGAACAAACTCCCTCACGACGCCAGGACAGCGGAGTCAATCACCACCTTCCGGAGACACCTGAAACCCCACCTCTTTAAGGAATACCTAGGATAGGATAAAGTAATCCTTCTCACCCCCCCCCTTAAAATATTTAGATGCACTATTGTAAAGTGGTTGTTCCACTGGATGTCATAAGGTGAATGCACCAATTTGTAAGTCGCTCTGGATAAAAGCGTCTGCTAAATGACTTAAATGTAAAATATAAATGTAATATAAACATGTTATTTTACCTCTCTACATACTCTGTTGCCCCATAGCTGTAACAGCGTTCGTCTGTTGAAAGAAGAGAGTCGGACCGAAATGCAGCATGTTGGTTACTCATGACTTTAATGAATGAAAAATGCGGTACATGAAATAACTGAAAGACGAAAACAACAAACGGAACGAAACCTATTACAGTCTATCTGGTGAAACTACACAAAGACAGGAACAATCACCCACAAAATACAAAGCGAAACTATGGCTCCCTAAATACGGTTCCCAATCAGAGACAACGATAAGCACCTGACTCTGATTGAGAATCGCCTCAGGCAGCCAAGCCTAACAACACCCCTAATCAGCCGCGATCCCAAACAATACAAACCCCAATACGAAAACAACATATAAACCCATGTCACACCCTGGCCTACCCAAACATATAACAAAAACACAAAATACAATGAACAAGGCGTGACAGAACCCCCCCCCCCTAAGGTGCGGACTCCCGGATGCACCTCAAAAGCATAGGGAGGGTCCGGGTGGGCGTCTGTCCATGGTGGCGGTTCTGGCTCGGGACGTGGACCCCACTCCATAAATGTCCTTGTTCCTCCCCTTCGCGTCCTGGGGTAATCCACCCTCTCCGCCGACCATGGCCTAATAGTCCTCACCCAGATCCCCATATAACTGAGGGGCATCTCGGGACAGAGGGGCAGCTCGGGACAGAGGGGCAGCTCGGGACAGAGGGGCAGCTCGGGACAGAGGGGCAGCTCGGGACAGGGGCAGCCCGGGACTGAGGGGCAGCCCAGTACTGAGAGGAAGCCCAGTACTGAGAGGAAGCCCAGTACTGAGAGGAAACCCAGTACTGAGATGAAGCTCAGGCAGTTAGTAGGCTCCGGTAAATCCTGGCTGGCTGGCAGAACTGGAAGATTCAGGTTGACAAGCAGATCTGGAAGATTCTGGTTGTCTGGCAGATCTGGAAGAGACTGGTTGTCTGGCAGATCTGGAAGAGACTGGTTGTCTGGCAGATCTGGAAGAGACTGGTTGTCTGGCGGCGCTGGGCTGACTGGTGGCACTGGCGGCGCTGGGCAGACTGGGAGCACTGGCGGCGCTGGGCAGACTGGGAGCACTGGCGGCGCTGGACAAACTGGCGGCGCTGGGCAGACTGGGAGCACTGGCAGAGCTGGGCAGACTGGCGGCACTGGCAGCGCTGGGCAGACGGGAGACTCCGGCAGCACAGGAGACGAGAAAGGCTCTGGCTGCGCTAAACAGCCGAGGCGCACTGGAGGCCTGGTGCGTGGTGCTGGAACTGGTGGTACTGGATCGAGGACACGCACAGGAAGCCTGGTGCGGGGAGCTGCTACCGGAGGACTGGTGTGTGGAGGTGGCTCTGGATAGACCGGACCGTGCAGGCGCACTGGAGCTCTTGAGCACCGAGCCTGCCCAAGCTTACCTGGCTCGATGCCCACTCTAGCCCGGCCAATAGGAAGGGCTGGTATGTGCCGCACCGGGCTATGCTCCCGCACTGAAAACACCGTGCGCTCCATAGCATAACACGGTGCCTGCCCGGTCTCTCTAGCCCAACGGTGAGCGCAGGGAGTTTGCGCAGGTCTCCTACCTGGCATAACCATACTGCTTTTCGGGTTTCCTTGCCAACCGTGTTCCCTCGTATCGTCGGCTCCTAACTCCGGCTGCCTCTGCTCTCCTTAGTGCCTCCACCTGTTCCCATAGGAGGCAATCTCTTCCGGCCAATATCTCCTCCCAAGTGTAACAACCTTTACCATCCAACACGTCTTCCCATGTCCATTCTCTGAATAATTCATCCTCCTTTTGCTACTCCCGCTGTCGCTGCCTGTTTATACCAGCGCCTCTCCGCTTTAGACGGCGTGTCTTTTTCTTTGACTCCATTCGCCTATAGTCCTCTTCGCATTGCTGCAGCGAATCCCAGGCGGGCTCCTGCACTCTTTCTGGGTCGGCCGCCCACCTGTCGATTTCTTCCCACGTCGTATACTCCATGCCTCTGCTATCCATAACGTCCTCCTTTCGCTGCTGAAGCTGTCGCTGCCAGTTTACACACTGCTCGGTCCGATTGTGGTGGGTGATTCTGTAACGGCGTTCGTCTGTTGAAAGAAGAGAGTCGGACCGAAATGCAGCGTGTTGGTTACTCATGACTTTAATGAATGAAAAATGCGGTACATGAAATAACTGAAAGACGAAAACAACAAACGGAACGAAACCTATTACAGCCTATCTGGTGAAACTACACAAAGACAGGAACAATCACCCACGAAATACAAAGCGAAACTGTGGCTCCCTAAATACGGTTTCCAATCAGAGACAATGATAAGCACCTGACTCTGATTGAGAATCGCCTCAGGCAGCCAAGCCTAACAACACCCCTAATCAGCCGCGATCCCAAATAATACAAACCCCAATACGAAAACAACATATAAACCCATGTCACACCCTGGCCTACCCAAACATATAACAAAAACACAAAAGACAATGACCAAGGCGTGACAATAGCAAATAGTGTGTATTGAGCCAGTTAATGTAGCTGTCATGTATCTGAGCAATATGGTCCAAATACATTATACATACTGATGGATTTATGGCTGTGTGGAAAAACATGATACATGACTATAATCAAGGGACAAATGAAGTTTAAGTTAATTCAAGAATATAATTTAGCTGTGGTCTGACTGAATTTGTCCTATGGATCAATGGAGCTATGGTTAATTTAGCTATCATAAATGAGCATAACGTTATACTACTGACCTTTATGTTTTGCATGAAATAGATTGAACAGCAAAGCCTTTGGCCTAGTTATGATATTGATTGTTATAAGCACTGTTTGTTTTACTAATGTCAGAAAGACAAATGGGTCTGCTGGAGCTCACAATGTAATCCAGGAGTGAAAATATGTCTTAAATTGGTCTCCTTTTATGAGTCATTTGTCATTCTGTAGGCTTGGATTCTCTAATTGCACAACCCTATTGTACGGTTCGTATCCACCAGCATAAAATGAAAACATTAATATAATGAAAATACCATGAGTAGATACTATTAAACCAATGAAATGACCTTACTTTTGTTAGGACAACCATGGACCGTACTGCATGCAACTGTTGATTGCCATATGTTTCATGTCCTTTGAGGTTCAAAATGTCAGTGTGCCCTTAGGAAGTGTTGAAAGCATTCCAAAAACAATGCACATAAATATTTGGGTCTAAAATCCCCAAGCAAATGTTATACATGTTATAAATGTTATACATCCACAAATTGTTCAAGTGGGAACATTAAATACACGTCCATCTGTTTATGACCTGGGCAGTGTCTTTGATCTCATTTCTTAAGAGAGAGTGCCCCTGCTTCACTGTCCTTCACTAATCACACTTATTCAACAGCCTTTTCAAGAAGACGTACATCTTATGTTTGTAGAGTTGGCAGGTTAAATGCATGTACACTCTTTAGTTTGTGTGTAATGATAACCAACCGAAGTAATAGTCCATCCAGTCCACTCTTTGCAAACATTGCCAATGTGTTGAGCCAATAAAGTACCCATGGCCAGTCAGACAAATCCTTGTCAGATGAAATTGATTTTCATGCCTCGCTCTCAAGCACACAGAAACCATTAGGAGCTCCAGTTTGCAGGCATTCATAAACCCCTGCAGCAATGAGTTGTTTTTTGGGTTATCTTGTTTGCTTTGCTTATTTTGAATAGATCAGGGTCATGGTTGGAGGGGGCACAAAAGAAGCATGCCATAGCTGCAGGGCAGATTTAACATCCCTAATGGAGCCTCACTGTGATTTTCAGACCATGCCACTCTCACAAACAGACAGCATGAAGCCTTTCAGTTCTCCAGACAGCGCTTTGTTTTGAGTGAATAAAAGCAACATTTTGGATGTATATATTCTGTCAATTGTTGGTTATCCTGTGCATGTAACAAGTGTATGGCAATTAGTGTGTGTGTGTGTGTGTGTGCCTCATGTGTACTCACCATTTCCTTCTTTCCCCACACTAGCTAATGTAATTCCACAGAGAAATCTATTATCTAAGGGAACTGTCTCAACAGACTGGAGTGGCTGTAAGGTTGTATGTCCTTCTGGAGGCTGAGAGCAGCAGAACAACAGTGTGGTTCATGAACATGGTTACTGTCATAGATAAGCCCATTAACTAACTGTACACAACTTACAGCCATTCAGGCAGAATTTATAGTAAGTATGAAGATTGTGTTTTTATTTTTTTCAAATTGTGAGGTTGTTGGTGAATGGAAAAATGTGGAGTCAGGCGCAGGACACAGATATGAGTAATAATCCGAATTTACTCAAAATATAAGTAATGTTCCAACAAGGAAAAAACACAATATTCCAGAGCACAAAAGAACGAACCCACATGACAAACAATAACACACAAAACAGAGAGGGAAGCCAGAGGGTTAACTAAGGAACATTAATTAATAGAATGGAAACCAGGTGTGTATGAATAAGACAAAACAAAACGAAAATGAAACATGGATCAGTGGTGACTAGAAAGCCGGTGACGTCGACCGCCGAACGTCGCCCGAACAAGGAGAGGGACCAACTTCGGCAGAAGTCGTGACACAAATTAATTACTTTGCAGTTCCATGGTTTTCCATATTCCATATGGTTGGTAACCTTGTAGCATGGTCACAGTGTGTTATAGGTGAACAACTGTGAAGCAGTGATTTGTATTAGGCTACTAGTCAGTGTAGACTTTTTTTTTTCGAAATAGACCTAGTTTTTTGCCTTTGTCAGTGTTTGTTGTATTTACAAGCTGTGGAATATTTGGAGGCACTAATTTCACAGCTTTAAGGCACACGTGCAGTGGAATAATCTGTGTGCTGTTGCAGTGACATAACTGGGCTGAGTAAGAGGGGGGGGGGGCAAATAGGTCACAGCTTCAGCAGACAGCATATTGATTTCTAAAGGTTTCTATGGGAGTCATTATTTCAGCTCTAGTTGTTCAGAAGGGTTGTAGGGTGAATGACCATAGCAGTGTACACTGAGCGTACAAAACATTATGGACACCTTTCCAATATTGAGTTGCTCCCCCCCTCTTTTGCCCACCAAACAGCCTCAATTCGTCGGGGCATGGACTCTACAAGGTGTCGAAAGCATTCCACAGGGACGCTGGCCCATGTTGACTCCAATGCTTCCCACAGTTGTGTAAAGTTAGCTGGATGTCCTTTGGGTGGTGGACCATTCTTGATAAACACGGGAAACTGTTGAGTGTGAAAAACCCAGCAGCATTGCAGTTCTTGACACAAACCGGTGCACCTGGCACCTACTACCACACCCCATTCAAAAGCACATCAATCTTTTGTCTTGCCCACTCACCTTCTGAAAGGCACACATACACAATCCATGTCTCAACTGTCTCAATGCTTAAAAATACTTATTTAGCCTGTCTTCTCCCCTTCATCTACACTGATTGAAGTGGATTTAACAAATGAGATATATAAGGGATCGTAGCTTTCACCTGGATTCACCAGGTCAGTCTAAGTCACGGCAAGATCAGGTGTCCTTAATGTTTTGTACACTCAGTGTCTACTGTACAGTACAAAATATACACTTGCTTGTGAGTCGATCATTGAATGTGAGTTGATAACAACTCGACTACACTTGTGAATACTTTTAATATGTTATCAATTGTAGCCTTTGAATACACAGATAGATACACACAGTATATACATAGCCTTACAGGTTATTTATCTGAAGTACTTTGGTGTTTCAGACACAGACACCTCTAATGAGGTGAAGCTTAAGATTTGAGCAATGCCTCTGCTTTAATCCTGACCATGATCCATGGCTCCTGCCTGTCATGCTCTGTTAGATGAGCCATCAGTCCAGGGGGATTGATCTAGTGACAGGGACAAAGCCCAGTCGAGAGTACACAGAGCTCCAGGGCTAATATATTATATTGGATGATCTTTGACATCAGTAACAGTAACAGATACCATGGTATATTTATATGTGTTGTTGCTGTCATTGCTCAACGTATTTCAAATGAATTAGCCTATAAAAATTATATTATGTTTGGATTATGGATTCAACCATCATTCAATCATTTTGTCTTTTATATCCAATAAGGTCTACTTCCAGAATGAGGTGTAATGTCAACCATAGGAAGTTATCCCTCATCTGTATAGTAGCAGGAAACATCTGAAATCTTCCCAGTGCATGAAGGACAAATCTAGGCAGCCATTTGCTTTTGTCGTCCCTGTGTCTCTTCTGGTGCTGAGGGCAGTGTTGCGTGTCACAGCTGCTCCACCACAGGCTGCATGAATTAAGCTGCTGCTACTCACACAAGCTACTGAGCTCTCAAACCAGGAGGCTAATGACTACATGCTCTGTCCTGTCAATCACACAACCAAAAATAAGTTAACTCAGTACTCCCTGTGGAGCACAAGGATGCACGCCTTGCTGGAGATGGACAGTCTTCTGGACATTATTTTTCCGTTGTTTTCCGCAGCTTTCACCCTCACAATATGCTGACTGACTGTCTTTGCACATATCCCTAGCAGTGAGTGTGGTGTGGCGTTTCATCTGGCTTGAATGAGAAGATTGTTGTGCCCAAAGATGCTCCTAAATAGCTGCTCATCATGTGTAAAATATGTATCATTAGCCTTCATGCGGGCTTAATTTGTTACCATTTGCCTTGCGGAGATTACAGGTAAGAGGACACTTCCCATCATGTGACGCAAATGGCAAAGTGATGACTTATGACATTACCTTGGCTCTAAAATGCCAACCCCCGAACACTATAAATTCTAAATGCTTGCCAGAGTGATGTATCGTATACTTTAGTTACCCTCACTTGTATTTTTAGCACTGCGTGACAGCCTAGCGCTGAAGTTGTAAAGTGTTATTGTTAAGACTCTTGTTTACCTTTCCTTGTTTCTTGCACTCAATGCATAATCATGCCATACAGGCCTTGCTAGTCTCTTTGGATAAGCTGTCCAGCGAATAAATGGATCGGCGGTGCTCGGTGGTCGACTTCACCGGTCTTCTAGCCATCGCCGATCCATTTTTCATTTTCCATTCGTCTTGTCTTGTTTTCCCACACACCTGGTTCTCATTTCCCTCATTATGTGTTGTGTATTTAACCCTCTGTTTCCCCCATGTCTTTGTGTGGTATTGTTTATTCTGTTTCATGTTATGCGCACGTTAGTCTGTTGTGCTGGGTTATGTTAACCTGAATTGTTATTTTGTGTTTATTTTGCCATATGCTTTTGGTTTGCCTAAATTAAAGGCTCCGTTGGCTACCCAATATCTGCTCTCCTGCACCTGACTCTCTTACAGCCATTTACGCATACCTGACAAAATGTAGGGGAAATAAGATAAAACATATACCCATAAAC
Source organism: Oncorhynchus gorbuscha (assembly GCF_021184085.1). Lineage (NCBI taxonomy): Eukaryota > Metazoa > Chordata > Actinopteri > Salmoniformes > Salmonidae > Oncorhynchus > Oncorhynchus gorbuscha. The sequence goes on from NC_060188.1 coordinate 70,765,288, forward strand.
GTATCCACTGACTGCTGTGTTTTCACCATGCTGAATAGGTGACAGGTAGGAATTACCTGAGGCTGAATTACCGTAGGCTATGAGCAGGAAAACATGTCCTAAGAAATTAGGTATATACATTTATGAGAGTGGAAGAGGATCCTACAGAATCTATAACTGAACGTGTTCATTTAGATTTTTACATTGTCGAGCAATATAATACAGTACAATATAATTAACATGTTCTTGATATTTTACAGAAGCATACTGACAGTTCAACAAGACAGTTCCATTAAATGATATCAACCAACATCAAATGCTTGCTTGCAGCTGCATGACAATACGTCAGAGTGCTGTTTAACCATGAGTAAGTACAGTAGAACCACTGAGCCCAGTCTCCAACTGAGCTTGGTCCTGAGCCGGTGGATGCCTGTGGAACATAAAATAAAGAAATTAACTCGCTGGCAGCCAATATGTGATAAACTGTCCCAGCAGCAGGAGGGGGTTTCATGAAGCGAGATTAATGACTTAGTTATATTCAGTTTGTAAATATTATGAATCTGCTCAGGCTTTTCAGATTCACGGGGAACACTCAATTTATGGACTAGTCAGACAGTTACTATTTAATTCGCAATCTCAAAATGAATGCAGTACAAAATTATTAGAAAATCTTAGCTTTTTGTGTAGTGTAATTCTGGAATCATGCTATATCTCTGCATGAAGTACTAAGATACAACAAATACAGCTCTCCAAAGTATATTTTAAATATTTAGAAAATGTAGTCAGTAACCAGGTTTCCATCTAACCTTTTTATGCGAGTAAAGTGCATGCCGTATAAAACAACAGGCCTTATGCAAACAGAAAATGTTTCAGTAAATGTTACAAATGTCGACAAAACTAAATACAGTAGACAAGGTGGGATCTTTTTGTGACAGTAAAATGAATTATGCAAGAAATTTTGGTGGAAACGCTTTTAATGTGAAAATATTGATATAACAACTATCAAATCGAAGTAAACTGGGAATTTAACTGCGAAAGTTATTTTTATGTGCAACAAGTCCATTTGATGGAAACATCTCTGGTAGGAAAATGTGCATTTATTTATAAAAATCTGTCGCCAATTGGATGGAAACCAAGCTAGTAGCTATGTTTCCATCAACTTGTCCATTATGTTTAGAAAGTTTGCATAGAAAATAGATGTGACAATTTCCCGCTCGGGTGCGTTTCCATTTAACTATCTGGACGCAATGACGCCAATGACGCCACCCCAAAAAATAAATGTAGTGGTTGAAGTGTGCCCATTACCCTTTCAGGCAAATTACGCATGAATACATTTGCGACAGCCTGTATGCCCTCCCACCTATCTGTTTCATGTCTCAGGTAGCCTGTATGCCCTCCCATCTATCTGTTTCATGTCTCAGGTAGCCTGTCTGCCCTCCCACCTATCTGTTTCATGTCTCAGGTAGCCTGTATGCCCTCCCACCTATCTGTTTCATGTCTCAGGTAGCCTGTATGCCCTCCCACCTATCTGTTTCATGTCTCAGGTAGCCTGTATGCCCTCCCACCTATCTGTTTCATGTCTCAGGTAGCCTGTATGCCCTCCCACCTATCTGTTTCATGTCTCAGGTAGCCTGTATGCCCTCCCACCTATCTGTTTCATGTCTCAGGTAGACTGTCTGCCCTCCCACCTATCTGTTTCATGTCTCAGGTAGCCTGTATGCCCTCCCACCTATCTGTTTCATGTCTCAGGTAGCCTGTATGCCCTCCCACCTATCTGTTTCATGTCTCAGGTAGCCTGTCTGCCCTCCCACCTATCTGTTTCATGTCTCAGGTAGCCTGTATGCCCTCCCACCTATCTGTTTCATGTCTCAGGTAGCCTGTATGCCCTCCCACCTATCTGTTTCATGTCTCAGGTAGACCACGAAAGTCAGCATGGATAGAATGTAATAATTTACTAACATTTGACATTCAAATAATTCTTATGTGCCAACGTATCACCACGGTCCGTGTCATGGTGAACACTCCTTTAGATCTGAAATAATTGGATGGTGAAACTTACCAGCGAACCAGAAAAGCAAGGTGAAGCAATTCAGACATTGTTGAAAGTCAGGACAATTTTTGTCCTGCAAAGAAACATTATTTTTACAGTTTAAAAAATGTATTTAGTAAGCAGTAGACATTTATAATTAAATGTGGAGTGGAGCTTTGTGGCGTGGTAAGGTTGGACCCAGGTGCAGAAAAGAGACCAGACAAGGAATCTGTGGTTAAGGATAAATGTAATGCTTTACTGAGAAACGGTAGCCACAGAATCACAGTACACTTAAAAACAACAAACATTAAGTCTCAAACTTACTCAGGAAACAAATTCACACAGTAAACAATTCAAGCTTTTGCAAAGGACAACAGAAAACACCTCTTTTAACAGGGAAAAATGTAATTGGACACACGTGAGTGTCGTTAATGACTTTAGGACTGTCTCTGGCACCCTCTGGTGACAGGTGGAACCATGACAGCTTTATAGTTATGCGGTGACATCATAGGCGCCGCGCCACATACTTTAAAAATTCTAATTGGCAATGATAATTTATTTGAAAAACACAGTTTCCATGATATACAATAATGAAAGTTCAAGAAAATAAAAATCCACCCCTTCCTAAAGGATAAAAATGTTGTCGATCTTTGAAAATGTCTCCTATGTCTGCCGCTACCATTACATTACACTACATGACCAAAAGTATGTGTACATCGGCTCGTTGAACATCTCATTCCAAAATCTTGGGCATTAATGTGGAGTTGGTCCCCCCTTTGCTGCTATAACAGCCTCCACTCTTCTAGGAAGGCTTTTCACTAGATGTTGACCTTTGCTGTGGGGACTTGCTTTCATTCAGCCACAAGAGCATTAGTGAGGTCGGGCACTGATGGTGGGCAAATTAGGCCTGGCTCGCAGTCGGCGTTCCAATTCATCCCACAGGTGCTCGATGGGGATGAGGTCAGGGCTCTGTTCATCCCAGTCAAGTTCTTCCACACTGATCTCAACAAACCATTTCTTTATGGACCTGGTACTGTGCACGTGGCATTGTCATGCTGAAACAGGAAAGGGCCTTCCACAAACTTTTTCCATAAAGTTGAAAGCACAGAATCATCTAGAATGCCATTGTATGCTGTAGTGTTAGTATTTCCCTTCAGTTGCACGAAGGGTGCTAGCCCAAACTATGAAAATCAGCCCCAGACCATTATTCCTCATCCATCAAACTTTATAGTTGGCACTATGCACTCAAGCAGGTAGCGTTCTCCTGGTATAGACCAAACCCAGATTCGTCCATCAGACTGCCAGATGGTGAAGCATGATGCATCACTCTCGAGAATGCGTTTTCACTGCTCCAGAGTTCCACACCACTCCAGCCGACGCTTGGCATTACGCATGGCGATCTTAAGCTTGCGTGTGGCGGCTCGGCCATGCAAACCCATTTCATGAATCTCCCGATGAAAAGTTATTGTGCTGGCGTGTTGTCATGTCTTTGCTATGCCAGATTAAGTGATATGATATGCTATTTTATAAAATAATTTATCTGTAATTAATATTACCTGATTAAACTAATCATGTTAATGTAATTAACTAGAAAGTCGGGGCACCACGGAAGAGTGTTTATAGAGCAGTTGTCTTCCGAATAAACTCTTAAGGACCTGGTAATCTTTTATATCAATAGCAGTCAATTATTAATCGTCACCTTATTCAGTCTCATCTGAACGTCGTAAAATTCTTCACAAACCCTGGCTAACGAGTTGAATCAGCAATACAACATTTGGTTTAATTATTTATTTACTAAATACCTAAATAATCACACAGAATTACATATACACAGGATGGATCATATATTGATTACTAATTATGTCACACAAGAAAACGTCTCTGATGGATGGAACTGATATGACGGCTAGTTACACAAAGAAAGGGGTTTGCGTTTGAATGAAAGCGTAGGAAGACTGAGGAACAAACGGATTGGGTCTCTATCGGACCTTATGAAGCTATGCTATCGTAAATACAGAATCTTACGCATTCTAAATAACCACCCATTTGGAAAAGGAAAATGCAAGAAATATTTACTCTGAGCTGCGCTTCGATAGATTGGTCATAGATGGAAGGCTGGGTTGCCCAGCAGAGATCTCTCTTGTCCTTTGAAGAATATGACTTGTTGTAGTACCCTGTCTTAAGCTCATAAGCTCATGCTATATTCTGGCTGGTATAGTCGAAATTCATCCTTCCAATGTGTCGATCATCACCTCCCCGTTGAAATTTGCCCTTTTAAACGTATGGACATCCGTCCTCATGTCACCGGGACACAATGTTAATAGCGTTAGGTTGTAGTCGTTCAACCATTCGCAAACAGAGCTCACGCTGAGGTTGGCTTACTTCTGTAGTTGATTCTGTAGTTTATGTCATCTTATCATTGATGAGAATGTCTCAGATGACAACCGAACTGACATCATATTCATTAAGTACCAACGCATATGTTCAATTGGTCAGATTACCAGAATATAGTTCATTTCCCCCCACCTTCTGATGTTCCCAGAATCTCTATGTTAACCAAAGGGGTTTGCAAATGTAACATCAGTAGGGTAGAGAGAGGAAAAAGTGGGGAAGAGGTTTTGACTGTCATAAACCTACCCCCAGTCCATCGTCATGACAATACCTATAGCCACTTCCTGGTTTGAGTGAAATAGGAAGTGGGTGTGTCAGGAAGAGAGAAGTCCTCTTGATTTTGGGGTTTTCTCATTTGGACAAAAGTCTGTCCACTGTCCTCTCTCCACTGTCCTCTCTCCCCGTGACCCAGAAACCGATAAGTGTTTGGGTGGTCAAGGTGTATGTCAATTTGTTAGTAGGCAAACGGACGAAGGTCCTACCCTCTTCCAAAGCCTACTTTTGGCGAGGAAGCACAAGTGTATCCTACTTGAGTCCTTTGCAGAAAAGTTTTGAAATCTGCCACACTTCATATCAGCTATTCTTTTCTCTAAGGAGAAAAGCATGCAAACATTGAAAAACGATATGCTACTTATCATTTTTATCTATAAAATGTCTTGCACAGCTAACTAAATTTATACATTTATTTTGGGATTCCAGCCTGTAAACGTCATTTGCCTGATGATAAGTAATTGGAGAAGGAGAGTCTCATTTCGTACAAGCTCATTTTTGTAAATTTTCTACACATTTATCAATTGAGCTGAGAGAAAAAAAAATCAGTTTTCAAGCTAATATCCATGGCTAATGCTATGTACCTCTGCTCAAACACTATAACGAAATCAATGGGCATGTGGGAATTTTTGTTTCTCCTTGATTGTCTAGGTTTTTTTTTTGGTTCTCCTTGACTGTCTTTGGTTGTTAGTTCTCAGAGATGGTATTATTTAAAAATATATATAGTTCAACATATGTTCTGCATGCTTTATATATAGTTTTGGTCGTTTAAGTTGACACTGAAAGAGTTTTAACATCTCAAAAATTAGCTGTAAAAAATAAATAAAATGTAACTAGGGCCAATGGCTGTTATTTCCTCCATATTAAAGGGATAGCTTGAGATTTTGTCAATAAAGCCATTTTTCTAGTTCCCCAGAGTCGGATGAACATGGAACAGCTAGCATTCGCTAACGCTAGTTTGCATTGGCTCGTGAAACTTCAGTACCTCCAACTTTCTTCATATTGGACGCTGAGTCATAAAAATGGTATCCATGATGGTATTCTGTTGCTGCTAGCAATATTCATAATAACTATATTTCACATAAACCCCCCCCCCCTTTTTTTATTAGTGGACCCCCGCTGTACTACCGCGCACCCAAGTTTGAAAACCCCTAGTTAAAAGGATATTGCATTGATTGTCATAATACTTTCCCCTGTGGAATATTGCTTTTAGTCTTAAAGGACCTAAGGTCTATCTTATATATTTCGTTTTTTTCTTCTGGACTTTCTTTGGATTATTATGCAGACTAACAACTGAACCCTGATTTAATTTCAGAAAGAACTAAAAGGTAAGGTTGACAAGGCACAGTCCACCAAGGCTAGCCACATAGGATGATGGCATATTTGTTTGCAGTTATCACATAATGCTAGTTGACTGGGCACTGATTCAGTTTAGGTGTAATACCTGGATGGATTAATCATACACTGAATGTGTTTGTTAAGAAAATTACGCAACCACAATGTGCAGCATATGTACAATTTAATTTCTGGCTAGTCATGAGTGCTATTGATGCACCCAATCTCCTTGCCTGCTCTGAGACCAGGTGGCATGCTGGGGCTCCCACTAGCCCATCTAGGTGTTCACATGGGTTGAGCTGCCACAGCCCCCTGCATAATGAAATGTTGACTCTTATCTAATGTGGTGTGGGCCCAGGGCCAACCAAACACAGCAGCTGTTTCGCGAGCCCTGCCTGCTGCCCCCACAGGATTCTGAGTGAGGCCTGACAGAACATTGAGATGGAGCATAAATCATTTTAAAGCAGGGGAGCATTTGGACCACTGTCAAGTATTTCTATGATAGGTGTCAGAGCCTGAGGGATGATGTTGCATCCTTATTGTGATGTGAAATGTCCAGCAATCTCTGAATGTTAGTTGTGTTTTTAATTAGAGTTGATGTGTTGCACCTGTTGGTGGAACACATCGATAGATCTCCAGTAGCTACAGATTGTACACCAGATAATGTGTTATAAACAAAGATTGTTGGTATTCATTACTGGATGTTACAGGTTTGTCCATAAAAAACGTCACCAGAGATTTTTCAACTAACCTGTTATTGGTGATACTATCTTCGTTCTCGATTCCAATGGCTAGCAGTTTACTGGTGATAAAACATTTATTTAATGTAACAAATCAAACATTAAACCTTGTAAACAATTCATGGTAACCTCGTAAACAATTCATTTAGACCTGGCCAGTGGCGATATTAGCATGTAAATCTTGGTGGGGCAAACTAACATTTTTTTAGATGCATGCCAGCAAAGCCACTACACAACACAACACAATACTAAACAATACATTCATTTCACACTAACAGTGACAAATGGTGCCAAAAATTGTTAGGGCCTACATAAAGCTGTCCCTTACCACTGCTAAACATGGCTATCAGCAGAGCCTTGTCTGGCAGTGAAACAGTTCATTCAGCCTCATTTACTGCCTTTTAAGAAAACATAGCTGATATGGATGACTTGCTTAAACAAATGTGGTTTCTACTGACAATTGAGACGTACAAACTATGGCATAAGGGGATGATGAGCGGATAAGAGGCAATCTGTCATTTAGATGCAGATATTAATTAGCGAGCTAGGATGTACGTAGTCAATATAACTATCTGTTCAGCACTATTGAAATGTACAGTGTAAAATTTCAGAACAAGAGCCGTTCTTATAGTATTCTCCATGTACTCCAAGTCAGAACGGTAGGATAAATAAAGGTGGCATATAAACATACAATGAAAGCTCTCCAAATATTTGATGATTACATTTCTCTAAACAGACTATAGGCTACATGTGCACCACCAAGTCAGAACAGTATGTGACGTCCGTCATTCGAATGAGACCAAGATGCAGCGTGAGGTAGGTTACTCATATTCTTTAATGATAACAAGGAAAAACAAGAAAAAGAAAACCAACGAAATGTACAGCCTTGTAGGGCTCAACAGCAACAATACAAGAACAAGATCCCACAACCTAGGTGGGAAAAAAGGCAACGATAGACAGCTGCCTCTGATTGGGGACCACACTTGGCCAAACACAAAGAAATACAAAACATAGAATGCCCAACCCACATCGCACCCAGGGCGTGACAGTACCCGCCCCCCAAAGGTGCGGACTCCCAGCCGCAAACTTGAACCTATAGGGGAGGGTGCGAGTGGGCATCTACCCTTGGCGGTGGCTCCAGTTCGGGGTGTAGCCCCCGCTCCGCCTCTGGCTCCCCCCACTTTGGTGGCGCCTCTGGTGTGGGGACCCTCGCTGCAGGCCCCGGACTGGGGACCCTCGCTGCAGGCCCCGGACTGGGGCCCGATGCTAGAGGCTTCGTGCCATGGATCCTCACTGCAGGCTCCGGGCCATGGATCATCACAGGAGGCTCCGTGCCATGGATCATCACTAGAGGCTGGGTTCATGGAGCTGGCACAGGATATACTGAGCCGTGGAGACGCACTGGAGGTCTGGAGCGCAGAGCAGGCACAACCCGTCCAGGCTGGATGCTCACCCTAGCCCTGCAACTGCGGGGCGTTGGCACAGGATGCACTGGGCTGTGAAAGAGCACCGGAGACACTGTGCAACACTGTGTGTGCCAATCTCCCCGTGTTCCCCCCCCAAAAAGTGTTTTTGGGGCTGTCTCTCCTTCATGCTTCGTCCTGCCAACTCCTCGTATCTTCGCCGTTCCGCTTTTGCTGCTTCCATTTCCTCCTTAGGACGGTGATATTCTCCAGCCTGCGCCCAGGGTCCCTTGCTTTCCAGTATCTCTTCCATGTCCACTCCTCCAGAAAACGCCCACCCCACATCACACCCTGACCTCACCAAATGGAGAAATAAAACGTCTCTCTAAGGTCAGGGCGTGACACAGTAGGCTAAGATATGAGGGGGAAATAGACCAAATTATTATGGTGAGGCACATGGGCTACAGCTTACCACACATTATACACTTAGTATTACTTTCTTAGCTATAGTATACATTTCTACCTGGCATATTACATAATTTATGCAGCAGTATACAAGACATTTTTGGACTCACCTTATTGTGCTGTGCTCACTTGAACAGGAAGGTGGTGCAGCGGTCCTTGTGGGAAAATTTTGTCATCAAAGTCAGGCATTCTCTGGATTTATGGTGCTTTCAAAATAACTCGGAACTCTGGGAAAAAAAAACAAAGTTGAATCATGACGTCAGTGATCTTCAGGCCAAAGTTCCCAACTTGGAATTCCGAGTTGGATGACCGTATTTTCCCAGTATTTTCCCAGTCGACGCTCATTTTATTCCCTAGTTCCCAGTTATCTTGAACTCACTGACTTCTGAGATTTCCCAGTTCCGAGTTCCCACTTATTTTGAGTTGGAATGTTTATCATTTTAAGCTTGGAAAAGAGACCCTTAAACCCAGACATGGACCACATACCCACTCCACTCAATAACAGGCTAGTGATTGCTTTGCTACGCTTGCAGTTAGCCACAGATTCCTTCCAAACCCCTCATTGTTGAATGTGCAATTTCCAACCTGTTGTGTAATGTTTATGGCCGATGAGCACCAATACGTTTTATCTATAATTTCCCCTACAGTCCGTATTTTCCGCTGGCTGCCCCACCACCACTGAAAGCACTGAGCTAGGCTGAAACACATGCATTTTGGAGCTGCCTTCCTCAAGAAAAGAATAATACCATGTTTGTATACAGCTTTATTAACTCAGTGTTGTTGTTTATTTTAACATTGTTTGCAAACTGATATGTGATACGTATTAATGCCAAAATAACATGCAAAAGTGGGGCACCACCTGCAACTGGACAGGGACGTTTTAGAAGATACATGTTTGGCCAAATCGAGAACGAAGATGGCATCATCAATACCAGGTTAGTTGATACATCACTGGTTAAGTTTTGTATGGGCAAACTTGTAATACTCAGTAATGGAAACCAAACATGTTTGGTTATATAACAACTTTCTGTAGCTAGATTTCCAGCATCCCTGAGAGCCTTTGCAAAGGTCATACACTAAACTCAAGCACCATTTACCTCTGTTCAACAGAATTTTTGATTTTCACAAATCTCAGAAACATACAGAGCAGTCCTATAGAATTGGAGGAGCTTGAAACAATCTGATGTCACTCTCTAGATGATCTATTCAGGGGGGTATTTTACAGCAGCCAGTAAGCCTCAAGACCACATCTGCAGGCTTGTAGCGTTACTAAACCTGCAGCACACAGTTAACAGGAAATATTCCCTAGCCTAATATCATTGACAGAGTGCAACGCTATTATATACTTTTGTGAGGTATTGGATCACTGGGGAAACTGACCTCACGTTCATATTGAGGAAGTGTAGTCAATAACTACAGACTGTAAGCCAGTAGTGCTGAGCGATTAGTGCTTTTTGAAGTCGGTTCAGTTTCGGTTCGATTCTGGAAAAAATATCACGGTTTTCGATTTCGGTTTTGATGATTTTTTTTTCATGAAATGCACTATGCATTATGTGGGTTGAATGCTGTAACAACAACATAAACCAGAAAAAAAACAATTAATAAAAGTCCCATGATGGTGGTTACTGCCTCCCTTATCATTTCTTCACATTCTTTACTTTAATAACATATTTCAGTTGTTGTGTAATTTATATTTGTTTTATTTTGTGACCCTTGTTATTTCATTCCAAGTCATCATCTCGTCTCTATAGAGCTGCTGCCTATGCTGTCTGACAAAGTAGTTCTTCAAAGTAAATAAGGCATACTTTTATGACTGCTGAATATCAACTATCAATCACTAGATCATGTATTCAGGTAGAGATACCTCGCAAATCAAATGCTCTATCCCTCTCCATCATGCATTCTAATGTATCTTTTACATAGCAGGAGTAAAAAAAACAGACTGGATGAGTAGGTGCAATGAATTATGGTCATTGTAGTTAGTTTCCTGCGCTAAACTATGTATTTATCTGATTTATCTCAAGGAAAACTGTACATTGTGTGCATTGAACTCACAGAAAAAACCTGAACAAAGTGGAATTAAAATCATTTAACTTCTCTAGGATAGAGGGCAGCATTTGGAATTTTGGATGAAAAGTATGCCCAAATTCAACTGCCTGCTACTCATCCCCAGAAGATAAGATATGCATATCATTAGTATATTTGGATAGATAACACTCTGAAGTTTCTAAAACTGTTTGTCTGTGAGTATAACATGAACTGTGAGTATAACATGTCTGTGAGTATAACATGTCTGTGAGTATAACAGAACATATGTAGCAGGCGAATCCCAGAGGACAAACCATTCAGATTGTTTTTTTGAGGTCACCCTCTATTCAATGGGTTTTCATTGGGAATCCAGATTTCTAAGGAACTTGCTTTCAGTTCCTATCGCTTCCACTGGATGTCACCAGTCTTTAGAAATTGGTTGAGGTTATTCCTTTGTGTAATGAAGAAGTATGGCCATCTTGAACGAGGGTCACTTCATGTGTACTGTTTGATAGAGGCGCATGACCAGAAAGCATGCTTCAGTTTGTTTTCTTCTGGTATTGAACACATATCATCCCATCTTCAATTTTATCGATTATTTACTTTTTAAAATACCTAAAGTTGTATTACAAAAGTAGTTTGAAATGTTTTGGCAAAGTTTACAGGTAACTTTTGAGATATTTTGTAGTCACTTTGAGCAAGTTGGAACCAGTGTTTTTCTGGATCAAACGCGCCAAATAAATTGACATTTTGGATATATATGGACCACATTAATCGGACAAAAGGACCATTTGTGATGTTTATGGGACATATTGGAGTAACAACAAAAGAAGCTCGTCAAAGGTAAGGCATGATTTTTATTTTTATTTCTGCGTTTTGTGTCGCGCCTGCAGGGTTGAAATGTTCTCTCTCTTTTGGAGGTGCTATCCTCAGATAATAGCATCGCTTGCTTTCACCGAAAAGCCTTTTTGAAATCTGACATGTTGGCTGGATTCACTTTAATGTGTGATTTCATGAAAGTTATATTTTTATAGAAATTATTTGAATTTGGCGCTCTGCATTTTCTCTGGCTTTTGGCCAAGTGGGACACTACCGTCCCACATATCCCAGAGAGGTTTTTAACCATCATCAGTCAGTTAGTTGTTTGAAAACCAAAAAATAACCGACACTTTGGTTAATCGCTCAGCACTATATGCTAGATAATGTGATATAACCAAATATTTTTGTCCTCATTACTCTGCGTTACAGGAGAGCCCCAGACAGCCATATATTTTTCAACTAATCTGTTCTCGGTGATACTTTTTTTTGTTCTCGATTCAGTGAAAAAAGTATCTTAAAATGTTTAGTTTCCAGGTACAGGTGGTTTACAAATATCATAGACATTTCTGAAAGATATTAAATCCATGTTTTGTATCGAGTGAGATAGGCGTCTTGCATGTGTGTAGATATTTGTTTTGGTTGCACTGTATGACGCTCTGTCATCTAGTTCTAGAGACTTAGGCACTTAGGCGTAACAAACACAAGTCCAACATTTATCGGAAACTGTTAAACTACCTGTTCACTACCCTCCTGCTCTCCGGGGATGTGCAACTCAATCCTAGGCCTAACATCTCCGAGCCAGCGATACTCAGTGGAAAGCAGTGAATGGCCTCGTCCACTGATCGTCGCTGCTGTGGAAGTGGGTGAGTGCTATAGTACCATGGCTTCTCTCAACTCACCCGGCTCCAGGATAGATTTGGGCTCTTCAAGTCGCTATATGCTATCCCCGACTCTGCTTCTGGTACGCAAGCTGTTTTAATTAGTTCACCATATCCAGTGCAGGCGGGAGGGATTGTTAATTGCGCTACCGAACTGCCCCTAATCAAAACGAAACAAAACGGCCTAAACCCAGCCGTCAGAAAACACAGAAAATAACTTTTTTCATTGTGTCAATCACTCTCGAGTCATCTGGGACCCACGAGCTAAGCCCAAGGGACTACTAGGGGGGCACTTGAACATTTGTAGTGTCATTTCAAAAAGTGATCAAATTCAACATCTACTCACAGAGTCCAACCTTGACTTCCTCTGCCTCTCAGAGACATGGCTCCATAAAAATTATCCATATGCTGCTTTGATTGTGCCTGGCTACAATGTTTTCAGGAGAGACAGGATTGAAGGAAGAGGAGGGGGTGTGATGATTTACATTAAAGAACATATCCGATGTAAACAAATTGAGTGGTCATGTGATAATGAACTAGAATGTATTGGCCTGAATGTTACACTGTCTCCCCAAATGTCTTTTACCCTTATTGGAATGTACAGGCCTTCCACCAAAAGTGTGTTATTTGATCAGTTTAATAACATGCTTAGGGAATGTGATTTTGGGAAAGAGGTTATCTTAATGGGAGATTTTAACATTAATTATGAAGACAAGTTTTGTAGGAAAACCCTCAAACGGATCACTAATACCTTTGACCTTACACAGCTAGTTAAAGGACCAACCAGGGTGACTTGTTGCTCTAAAACACAGATTGATTTGGTGTTCAGTAATAAACCAGAGAGGGTGACTAAATCATTCAATATGGTTACTGGGCTATCTGATCATAATCTGACACTTATAGCCAGAAAGCTGTCTAAGAGCAGGTCTAACCTCTCTACTGTTAGAAAGCCGGATCAACTCAGAATACCTAAGAGTGAATTAAACTATTTTGAAAACGCAATTAAGGGAATTAACTGGAATGATCTCTTGTCCTATCCAGAAATGCTGATAGTCAGGTTTTTCTATCCACAATCCAGACTACAATAAATGGTTTCCTAAAGAAAATCAAACCCAAACCTGGCCGAAAGAGCACTCTTCCTTGGCAACATGGAGAAATCTGGAAACTGATGAAAGAATGAGATTATGCTCTAAAAATAGCCCTAAGATAGAAATTACAGCATTACAGACGTAGGTTTACCATGTTGAGAAATAAGGTGATGAAAGAAATCAGACAGGCCAAGGCAAACCTTTTTATTAACATACTTGTTGAAGCAAAGGGAATTCTAAATTGATCTGGGAGAATCTAAAAAGTTAACAGGGAAAGACCATAGTAACACTGCAAAAAGACTAGCAATCATGGTGAATAACAATCTAACACAGGATGCAGCCGAAATATCAATAGCCTTCAATTCCTACTTGATTCACTCTGTCAGGGTACTTACACAGAACCCCCTCCACTGGTTTCTTGGGCTCAGTGCTAGTGAATGACGCTCAACCTGTCTTCATCATAAGGGAGGTTTCTGAGTCAAAGGTGAACAAGGTGATTAGCTCACTAAAGAACTCTAAAGCCAAAGATGTGTTTGGGCTGGACTCTACCTTTCTTAAAAACTACAGAGTCACTCATTGGCCCCATTACTTAGGTCACCAACACATCTATTGGTCTGGGGGTGTTTCCAAGGGTATGGAAGTCGGCCATAATAACGGCCATCTTCAAATCGGGCGACCCTGCTGACATGAGTAACTACAGGCCCATTAGTATACTACCTGTGGTGTCAGGTTGTTGAAAAGTGTGTAGCAGAACAACTGATTGCCCACCTCAACAGCAGCCCCTTCACAATACACTCCATGCAGTTTGGCTTCAGAGCGAAACACTCCACAGAAACGGCCAAATGCTTTCTTATGGAAAATGTGAAGTCCAAGATGGACAAAGAGGGCATTGTTGGGGCTGTGTTTCTGGATCTAAGGAAGGCTTTTGATACTGTTAACCAATAGATTCTCATCACAAAATTGTCCAAGTTCAACTTTTCCCCCGATGCCTTGAGATGGATGAAATCATACCTTGCAGGCAGAACTCAGTGTGTCAGAGTGAGCAATGAGCTGTCGCCCCCTCTTAGCTATGATGTGGGCGTGCCCCAAGGGTCAATACTGGAGCCCCTCCTGTTCAGCCTGTACATTAATGATCTGCCTTCTATCTGTACTGGGTCTGAAGTTCAAATGTATGCAGATGATACAGTGATATATGTGCATGCAAAGAGCAAACAACAAGCTGCACAAGAACTCACTGCTGTAATGGTCCAGGTTACAAAGTGGCTCAGTGACTCGTGTTTGTAAAAAACAACTGTTTGCATGTTCTTCACAAAGAGGGCAACAGATGCTACTGAGCCAGATATCTATGTTGTCAGGGGAGAAGCTCCAGGTGGTATCTGATTTTAAGTACCTTGGCATCATACTTGATACCACCTCTCTTTTAAAAAGCATGTGAAAAAGGTCATTCAAATAACCGAATTCAACCTAGCCAATTTCCGATTTATACGAAATTGTTTGACTACAGAGGTAGCAAAACTGTACTTCAAATCCATGATACTCCCCCACGTAACATACTGCTAGACTAGTTGGGCCCAAGCTAGCTTTACAACATTAAAACCTTTTCAGTTTGTCTACAAACAGGCTCTCAAAGTGCTTGATAGGAAGCCCAATAGCCATCACCACTGTTACATCCTCAGAAAGCATGAGCTCTTGAGTTGGGAAACTCTTGTGCAATACATTGACGCATGACTTGTATTCAAGATCCTAAATGGCCTGGCTCCCCCTCCACTCAGTATTTTTGTTAAACAGAAAACCCAAACATATGGCAGCAGATCCACAAGGTCTGCCATGAGAGGTGACTGTATAGTTCCCTTAAGGAAAAGCACCCTTAGTAAATCCGCTTTCTCTGTGAGAGCTTCCCATGTCTGGAATACACTTCCATCAGACACACATACAGTGGGGCAAAAAAGTATTTAGTCAGCCACCAATTGTGCAAGTTCTCCCACTTAAAAAGATGAGAGAGGCCTGTAATTTTCATCATAGGTACACTTCAACTATGACTGACAAAATGAGAAAAAAAAGCTGGGACCAAATTAACAAAGCCTACCATCAGCAAGGGCATTGAAGATGAAACGTGGCTGGGTCTTTCAGCATGACAATGATCCCAAACACACCGCCCGGGCAACGAAGGAGTTGAAAGTATGTGTTGCCCAGCAACAGCCCCAAAACATCACTGCTCTAGAGGAGATCTGCATGGAGGAATGGGCCAAAATACCAGCAACAGTGTGTGAAAACCTTGTGAAGACTTGTTTGACCTCTGTCATTGCCAACAAAGGGTATATAACAAAGTATTGAGATTAACTTTTGTTATTGACCAAATACTTATTTTCCACCATAATTTGCAAATAAATTCATTAAAAATCCTACAATGTGATTTTCTGGATTTTTTTTCTCATATTGTCTGTCATAGTTGAAGTGTACCTATGATGACAATTACAGGTCTCTCTCATATTTTTAAGTGGGAGAACTTGCACAATTGGTGGCTGACTAAATACTTTTTTGCCCCACTGTAGCTGCACCACATATCACACTTTCACAAAATGCATGAAGACATGGATAAAGGTCAATCAGATTTGTGAACATAATCCCTAGCTGTGTATTGTCGCTTTCCATGTTGTCTGTAGCTTGTGAGGTGTGGAAACAACCCATCTGGGGGTTTGCTACTGTATTAGCTTGAAAAGCAGGTTGAATTTTCTCCAACTTGCATCATGTGTTGCCCGAGTGATACATTGCTTCCCTTGACCCAGATAACTCTCTTTTGCTGACATTGTGTTCAGTGAAAATGTGCTGATGTTCCAGTATAAAAGCATCCCTGTAGTGTTTATGTAGTTCTAACCTCCAACACCATTCTGCAAACAGGCCTCACCCAGTAGACAAGGTCTTTGAAATCCCTCCTAATACTGACATGCTTCTGGGAATAAAGAATTGAACACAACTGTGTAATGTCAGGCACCGCTAAATTAATCCTGTTTGCCTCAAGCCAATGTTTCAGGTTAGTTACTACAGGTTACAAAGGTGTTCAGAAGGTGTCATCATATCAAAGGCATTCATAACAGTGTATCATAACTGAAGAGTAGTTGTGACCAATCCTACCATTTACTACATTACATGTTTTTATGTGTTGGTGATATGTCAGAGCTTGACATTTAATGTGTGAGTGCATCAGTTATGCCCAACACATATGACACCTCCATAGAACAGCAGAGGCTGCCCAGGGCTGTTGCACAGCATTGTTCTGAAAGCGCCAAAAGATTAGCTCACTGAAAGGTTACACAAAATGTTAGCATCTTGAGTTCAAGGAATGTCTCCACATAAAGAGTTAAGAACTTAATGGTTGACTTGTGTGTGAGGTCCTGTATTTCAGATTCCAGTGTAAATAAAACAGTATTTTACTTGAAATCCAGCAAATATGTGAGACCAAAGTAGCCCAGCTGCAGTTCCTGTTTATGGGACTTGTCTGGAGCAAGGACTCTTATAAGACACAGCTGAATAATCAGCTTTCAATTAGGGGTAAATATTGAACTTCGGATCACAAGGTTTTACATATCCTTTAATGTTCTGTCAAAATGCCTTTTATCCCCCAGTTTGTAATAGTTCTGTCTTGGTTATTTTCACATTAATGCCTACTGATGATATTGTTTAAACTTTTGTGCATATCAAATAGTTACATATGGGTGATATTCTGCTGCCAGAGATGGTTCAGCAAATTCACATAAGTAACTAACTTGTTAAATGGCACAAAAGTTTGTCTGAAAGTTCCTCTCCCTACCCTTCATGATGTTCCGTTCCCTCTCTGCTGTTTCTGCTTACTCTGCAGCTAAAGTGTGTCATGCTCTGTGGGAAAGACCTTCCTGAAGTGCCTGGGTAAAGTCTTCCCTCATCACAGTACACACACAACTCCGTTGAACCTGAGACTGCAGCTGTGTCATTAAATGCATGTTCATGCTAGAAGGCTCTGTTTCCTAGCTCCATATTGTTGGTATCTTTCCAATTAACTTCACACAGCTGAGAGACATCATGGTACATTTAATAAGAGAAAGTAGAGGATTTATTCAAATTAACTCATTTTCTCAAAGACTATCAAAACAGCTATCAGCAGCAGAAATAATAACCAAATGTTGTCCCTGTCCCTGTTTCGGTAAAAAAATGAGAAATGGGGCTTTAGAAATGTAACCACTCTCAAAATTATAGAGAGAGCTTTGAGACTACATAGTGTTTGTTTACATTTACTTTTTTACAAACATTGTTGTAAAACAAGCTTATATTTGGGTTCTGGTGGGTTATGACAGAACTCAGCTCATGAGGCATGTATTATTTATATTCTTCAAAAATATATGGGTACATATAATTTATTTATAGGTCCAAAAATGGATGTAGCAACTGCTGATTGCCCCTTAAAGACATGTACTGTATAATGTGTTGTTTATTCTGTTAGCACAAGATGAAAATGTAAGGTGTATTTTCATAGGAATGCAGTAAAAAAAAATCTGCATTCTCTAACCTGTCACAAAAGGGCTTTCCAGACCAGTTGTGAAGACAAATTCTATTAATTTGAACATGTTTTATTTTATTTTGCAGAATTTTAAGACTCCCAGCAAGCATACACATACTGTACATATTAACAGTGGATTCCAACCTTTGACCTTGTGACCCCAGGGGAACAAAGCTGTTCGCAACACCAGCCCATAATGATCTGTGAAGAGACAGACGTGATATCACAAAGCTCTCGCCACAATTGATTCCAGTTTTCCGTGCTAAAAGACTAACGTGAACATGTGGCATCAAGCTTACACATTAGAAGTATTTCCAAAGTAACTTCATGGTATTTCTAAATTGTTCCAGGGAGCCTCTGAATTTCCACTGCTTTTCCTCATGGGGGAAGTTGCAGCCAAGCGAATCGTTCTTCTGATGACTTCACTTCCCACTGGCTTTCTGTAGGGACAGTCTTTTCTCTCCTCTATTTCTTTGGCAAGAAGGTGATGCATCCCCCGTTCCCTTAAGGCTGGCAGATCACTAGTGAACGTGTCATTGGGGGATAATATCGTCATTATCGATTACCCTCAAGTGAGGTGTGGTCAATTAGAGAACACCTTTGGCCGGAAATAGAAGTCCAGAGGATTTTGAACAATACTTTTCTATGACCTGATCTTGTTTCTTTGTCAAAGGAGCATTACCAATGAATGGAAACCTTAATTGTAATTGGTTCACAATGGCTTTAAATGAGTATTACAGCATATTGCAGTGGGGGAAATCTGGTTTGCGTGACAGCAAAGCATATGCATGATGCCTCTGCCAATCTGGATTTGGGCACGCACGGATCAGATTAATGAGAATGAAAGGGAGAGGCAGCCATCTCTAGCAATCCAACACGGCTCATTTCATTCTGGACAGAAACACTGTCAGGACAAATGAACTGTGACTCCATTTAAATCATAAGCGCCGCATCTATACCTCACTGTGTAGCCCCGCAGCAGAACTGCAGTAGAACATGTGCTAAACCTACACGTATCCTCCTGATTCTAAAAACATCCTGTAAAACAGTCTTGCTATAAGCCCAACTGGCTGTGCTGAATTTCCTCACATTCACACGCCTTTAAGAGGAGCTTCCTGCTTATGCTTACTTCCTCAACTGTCATGAACTTAAGTGTTGTGTGTTTATTTAGATAGAAAAATGTGTCAAGCATAACAGATAAATATTTACACAGGGAATTTTCAATGGGAAGTTTTATATAAAAAAGGATAGTCGTAAACAATAAAATGTCAGCACTGTATGTACAGTATGTTGATAAGTTGCAACTTGTGATCTCTCTAAGCTAACCCTCCTAAAGTTTGTCTTTGGAGCCTCAGGCAGATGTTCCATTAGAAACATACTGTGCATTCAGATGGTTTTTCTTTAAATTTCACATGTTGCATGTCTGCTGTTTTCTTGGCATTCCCCAATGTAAATTGTGATCTGAAGCATGCTAATGGAATTTGGCCACCTATTCGCCCTGTCCCAGTAAAGAGCAGCCCGTAGAGGCTGATGCAAACACAGCTGTGTCTAACAAGTTGTAACTGAATCCTAATGTGGACAGCTGTATTTGCCTTTATACCCTAAAGAGAGTGCATGTGTACACCCAGTTACCAACTTGGACATTTTTGGGAACATGAACAAGGCTTTCCCTCGATGATGAAATTAACCATCTAATATGACTGAATTGGAACAACGCTACCAGATCAAATCAAAGTTTATTTGTAACGTGCGCCGAATACAACAGGTGTAGACCTTACAGTGAAATGCTTACTTACAGGCTCTAACCAATAGTGCAAAAAAGGTATTAGGTGAACAATAGGTAAGTAAAGAAATAAAACAGCTATATACAGTAGAGGGGCTATAAAAGTAGCAATGCTACATACAGACACCGGTTAGTTAGAGACCCATCTCAGTATGGAGAAGTACAATTATATGTTAAAGAACCATATGCAGGGACTAGGAGGAATTGTGGGTGCTGTATCAGGGGATTATGCCACCATAACCCCATAGAGGAATAACAAACTCACAGGGAAGACAAGGAAGACCACACTGAGAAGGATCCATCTACGAACAAGATATGGTTTCTGGGTTCCTACAGTGCTTCCATCCCAACAAAGAGTTGGACTTCAGCAGAGTTCAACAAACCCTCTGTGAATAACATCATGGATTCCTGTGGGATTGGTTTCAGGCTGCATTTAGTGAGTGATTTCTTCAAAGACAAGAAGATTCGGTGTGTCAGAATTCAACAGGTCTGTTCACCCAAAAAGGAACAGGCGAGAGGAGCTTCTGGTTCCAATTAAGAGCAGCAACTTGAAAACAGGAATCTGAATTGCTTTTGGTTTGCCTTGGTCTCTCCAGCTCCCTCACTGAGTTCATTCTTGTGGCTGAATATGACAATGTTGGCGTGTAGTATTCCTTTAGGCCTGCTTGCTGCCAACTGTGTTCAGCTCAGCTCCCGGTCTTCTCATGCTGCTGGTGCCTGGGATGTCTGCTAAACATTATTTTGGATTACTATGCCTCCTCCTCCCCACATTTATGTTTCACCATATTCATTTCCAGAGTAATTTTAAGGTTGGAATGTACAGATCTATTTGTTATATACATTACTCAGCACCACGACGGGAAAATTAGACCTTCGCCTTGAATGAATAATGTCATTGTTACTATTGTAGTCGACCAAGATAATTATTTGACCTTTTTGCATATTTTTGTTGATAATGAGAAATTAAAGAACCTTACAATTTAGTTCTCTCTCGAGATCTATTACTAGATCTATTAGATATTAATCACTGTAATAGTTTTGCTTATTTTTACTTTCAATATATCAATTTCTGTCCACACTGACGAGACATTTGTTGATAGAAATATTTTACTCAGTGTTTGAGCAAAACATCTCCCTTTGGATTTATAATACTGCATGTGAAGTAACCAATTCTGTCTCTTTGGCCACACCTATGAAAACACAAAAGATTTAGTGTGTTTTCTTTTTCATCTCTTCATGTTCATTCACCATTGAAATATACAATAACCAATCATGTGTGACAGTATGTACCAGAAGCACACACATACAGTGGGGTCTGGAATTATTGGGTCCCCTGAGAAAGTTCAGCAAATAAGACTGTATAAAATACATTATACAACTACCAGCTATAATGTATGCAAAAAAAACTATATATATTATATTATTTTAAAATGAATACAATTGCTCAGAGAAAGATATTTTGTTTAACAAGTAATACATCTAAAGATAGGAGTCAAAATGATTGGATCCTCTGTTTTCAATACTCCAGCACCCTACCCTTGCGAGGATAACGACACTAAGCCTTTATTGAAAATGTTTTATATATTTGGATAACACATTAGGAGGGATCTTAGACCATTCCTCCATACACAATCTTTCCAGATTCTTGATATCCTTCGTCTGCACTTGTGGACTGCCCTCTTCAATTCAAACCACATGTTTTCAATGGGGTTCAAGTCCGGAGACTAAGATGGCCATTGCAAAATGCTGATTTTGTGGTCAATTAAGCAATACTTTGTGGATTTTGATGTGTGCTTGGGGTTCACTTGCGATCAAGTTTCAGCCTCCTAGGGGAGGCAACCAGGTTTTGGCCTAAAATGTCCTCTTACTTGGTAAAGTTCATGTTACAGTTGACCTTAAACAACGGCCCCAGCAACAGTGGAAGCTAAATAGCCCCATAACATCAAAAATACACATCCATATTTTATAATAGGGATGAGATATTTTCTGCATAAGCATTTTTCTTTCAATACCAAACCCACCATTGGTGTGTGTGGCCAAAGAGCTTGATTTACATGTCATCAGACCATAGCACCACCTGGAGTTCTCTAAGGGGCATTGGCACTTGGATTGGAACCGGTGCTATGGTCATATGACATGAAAATAGAGGTATTCAAAACAGGTGATCCAATCATTTTGATCCCTATTTTTTGTATTATTTGTTAAACAAAAACTCCTGAGAAATTGTATTTGTATAAAATACACTAGATGACCAAAAGCATGTGGATGTGGATGCTCGTTGAACATCTCATTCCAAAATCATGGGCATTAAAATAGAGTTTGTTCCCGCTTTGCTGTTAGAACAGCCTCCACTCTTCTGGGAAGACTTTCCACTAGATGTTGGAACATTGCTCCGGAGACATACTTCCATTCAGCCACAAGAGCATTAGTGAGGTCAGGCATTGATGTCGGGTGATTATTCCTGGCTTGCAGTCGGCATTCCAATTCATCCCAAAGGTGTTCGATGGGGTTGAGGTCAGGGCTCTGTGCAGGCCAGTCAAGTACTTCCACACCGATCTAGACAAACCATTTCTGTATGGACCTCGCTTTGTGCATGGGGGCATTGTCAAGCTCCAACAGGAAAAGGCCTTCCCCAAACTCTTGCCACAAAGTCTTAAGCAAAGAATGTTGTTAGCCCAGCTACAATGGACACTGACAGTTGTGAATCTGATGCAGCCGAAGAGCTACCCGGGAAAGCCCCAAACAATAGACAGGGACAAATATGATAGGAACTACATTGATTTAGACCCACTCCAATTTGCATACCGCCCCAAAAGAGCCACTGATGATGCAGTCTCTATTGCACTCCACACTGCCGATTCCCACCTGGACAAAAGGAACACCTATGTGAGAATGCAGTTCATTGACTACAGCTGTGTTCAACACCATAGTAGCCTCAAAGCTCATCAATAAGCTAAGGACCCTGGGACTAAACACCTTCTTTAACTGGATCCTGGACTTCCTGACGGGCCGCCCCCAGGTGGTAAGGATAGGTAACACATCCGCCACGTTGATCCTCAACACGGGACAACCTATAGGGAGCGAGACAACCTATAGGGAGCGAGACAACCTATAGGGAGCGAGACAACAGCGAGACAACTTATAGGGAGGAGGTCAGAGAACTGGCCGTGTGGTGCTTGGGCAACAACCTCTCCCTCAACATGATCAAGACAAAGGAAATGATTGTGGATTACAGGAAAAAGAGGACCGAGCACGCCCCCATTCTCATCGACGGGGCTGCAGTGTAGCAGGTTGAGAGCTCACCAAAATCACCAAAAAACTACATCACCAAAAAACTAGCATGGTCCAACCTTCAAAAGGTTCTACAGCTGCACCATTGAGAGCATCCTGACTGGTTGCATCACTGCCTGGTATGGCAACTGCTCGGCCTCCGACCACAAGACACTACAGAGGGTAGTACGAACGGCCCAGTACATCACTGAGGCCAAGCTTCCTGCCATCCGGACCACTTTACCAGGCGGTGTCAGAGGAAGGCCCTAAAAATTGTCAATGACTCCAGCCACCCTAGTCATACACTGTTCTGTCTGCTACCACATGGCAAGCAGTACCAAGAGCGCCAAGTCTAGGTCCAAGAGACTTCTAAACAGCTTCTACCCCAAGCCATAAGACTCCTGAACATCTAGTCAAATGGCTACCAAGACTATTTGCATTGCCCCCCCTTCCCTCTCCAAACCACTGCCACTCTCTGTTATCATCTATGCATAGACACTTTAATGAACTCTACCTACATGTACATACCACCTCAACTAACTGGTGCCCCCGCACATTGACTCTGTACCGGTATACCCATGTATATATTGTTATTTTTTACTCCCGCTCTTTAATTACTTGTTACTTTGATATTTTATTCTTATCTGTATTTTTTGAAACTGCACTGTTGTTTAGGGGCTCGTAAGTAAGCATTGCACTGTAAGGTGTTGTATTCGGCGCATATGACTAATAAAATCTCATTTGATTTGATTTGATTTTGGAGTTCACTTATATTGGGAGTAGTGGCTTTCCTCAGCCACAGTGTGTTATATGTGCAAAAGTACTATCTCACAACTCGATGAAACCTTCACTTTTGCTCAGTCATTTAGAAACAAAACATGCCAATTTGAAAAATAAGCCATGGGAGTTTTTTGAGCGAGAATTAAGACGACTATCGAGAAGTAAGACATATAAAAGCAACAGATACCTTTAATAAGAAGGGGCTAGAAGCGTCTTATATGGTGAGCTACCGAGTGGCTAGGACAGGCAAGCCCCATACTATTGTGGAGGACTTAATTATTCCTGCTGCCGTGGACCATGGCTGGTACAATGCTGGGGGAAAAGACCACAAAAACTATACAGACAATGCCTTCATCAAACAACACTGTTTCATGACGCATCAGTGACATGGCAGGAGATGTTTTGAAACAATTACTGCTTCTCATACAAGCCAGTGAATTCTATGCGTTACAGCTGGATGAGTCAACAGACGTGGCGAGCCTGGCACAGCTCCTGGTATAGAGTCAATTAAGGAAGACATCCTCGTCTGCAAACCACTGGAAACCAGGACAACGGGAGAGGATATTTTTTAAGTACTTGACAGCTTTGTGACATCAAATGGACTTTGGTGGTCAAGATGTGTTGGTATCTGTACTGATGGTGCAAAAGCCATGACAGGGAGACATAGTGGAGTCGTAACGCGCGTGCAAGCAGTTGTTCCCGACGTTACTTGGGTACACTGCAGCATCCACCGGGAGGCTCTTGCTGCCAAGGGAATGCCTAACAGCTTGAAAGACGTCTTGGATACTACAGGGAAAATGATTCATTTTTGCTAAAGGAAGGCCCCTGAACTCTCATGTATTTTCTGCACTATGCAATGATATGGGCAGCGAACCATGTAACGCTTTTACAACATACAGAAGTGCGCTGGTTATCAAGGGGGCAAAGTATTGACATGTTTTTTAATTGAGAGGTGAGCTTAAAGTTTTTTTTACTGACCATCATTTTCACTTGTCTGACCGCTTACATGTTGAGTTTCTCACACGACTGCCCTATCTGGGTGATGTTTTTTCTCGCCTGAATGATCTGAATCTAGGATTACAGGGACAAAATTGAGGCAATGATTAAGAAGTTGGAGCTCGTCTCTGTCTGCATTTACAAGGACAACACACATGTCTTTCCATCATTGTATGAATTTTTGTGTGCAAACGAATGAAAGCTTACAGACAATGTCAAATGTGATATAGCGAAGCACCTGAGTGAGTTGTGCAATGACACAGGTACTATCTCGAAACGGATGACACAAACAACTGGATTCATTATCCCTTTCATGCCCTGCCTCCAGTCCACTTACCGATATCTGAACAAGAGAGCCTCATCGAAATTGCAACAAGCGGTTCTGTGAAAATTGAATTTAATCAGAAGCCACTGCCAGATTTCTGGATTGGGCTGTGCTCAGAGTATCTTGCCTTGGCAAATCGCACTGTTAAGACACTGATGCCCTTTGCAACCATGTACATATGTGAGAGTGGTTTCTTAGCCGTCACTAGCATGAAAACTAAATCTAGGCACCGACTGTGTGTGGAAAATGATGTAAGACTGAGACTCTCTCCAATACAACCCAACATTGCAGAGTTATGAGCATCCTTTCAAGCACACCCTTCTCATTAACCTGTGGTGAGTTATTCACAATTTTCAATTAACAAATAAGGTTTTACATGTGAGATGGTTAAATAAAGAGCAAAATTATTGATTATTATTATATTATTATTTGTGCCTTGGTCCTATAAGAGCTCTTTGTCACTTCCCACAAGCCAGGTTGACTCACACTCATTCTTATGTTTAATAAATGTCTCGTATAGTGTGTGTGTGGCAGGCTTACAATGATGGCAAAAAACAACATTTGGGAGTGTGCTGACCCTGCTGCTAGAGGGGGTACACAGCTGGAGGTTGAATGTTTGAAGGGGTACGGGACTATAAAAAGTTTGGGAACCACTGCGCTAGAATGTCATTGTATGCTGTAGCATTAAGATTTCCCCTCACTGGAACTAAGGGGTCTAGCCCAAACCATGAAAAACAGCCCCAGACCATTATTCCTTTAACAAACTTTACAGTTAGAATGATGCATTGGAGCAGGAAGCAGTCTCCTGGCAACCGCCAAACCCAGATTTGTCCCTCGGACTGCCAGATGATGAAGCGTGATTCATCACTCCAGAGGACGCGTTTCCACTGCTCCAGAGTCCAATGGCGGCGGGCTTTACACCACTCCAGCTGATGCTTGGCATTGCGCATGGTGATCTTAGGCTTCATGATGCTCCCGACGAACGGTTATTGTGTTGGTGTTGCTTCCAGAGGCAGTTTGGAACTCTGTAGTGAGTGTTGCAACCCAGGACAATAGTTTTTTTCCTGCTACGAGCTTCAGCACTCAGTGTTCCCGTTCTGTGAGCTTTATTGGCTTACCACTTCGCAGCTGAGCCGTTGTTGCTCCTAGACGTTTCCACTTCACAATAACAGCACTTATAGTAGACTGGGCAGCTCTAGCAGGGCAGAAATTTGACAAACTGACTTGTTGGAAAGGTGGCATCCTATGACGGTGACACGTTGAAAGTCACTGAGCTCTTCAGTAAGTCCATTCTACTGCCAATGTTTGGCTATGGAGATTGCATGGTTGTGTGCTAGATTTTATAAACCCGTCAGAAACGGGTGTGACTGAAATAGCCGAATCCATTGATTTGAAGGGGTGTCCACATATTTCAGTCTATATAGTGTAATATCATTTTTTAGCATACAATATAGCTCAGTATTTGTATTATTTATTTTCTACAATCTTTTTAGCTCATTTTTTATCAAGGAAGCCAATAATTCCAGACCCCACTGCATGTCTATATATAATGTAGGATTTTAGCCATTTTTGTTTTGGTCTGTTGTAAGAAGAATCCCTTTCCAGGTGATTAGTTACAATATCCCCATCGTTTTGATATGAGCAGTTCTGTTTGTAAGACGATTTTGTTCTCTGAGGCCGGACTTGGGCTGTTCAGGAAGCTAAGCCACAAATGAGTTCAGAGACATCACAAACAGGAAATGTTTCACTCTGGAAATGAGAAACCACTCAAAATGTCATTTCAGAGAGGAATGTCTGGTTGTGGAAGATTTTCTATCTGCCGTACATATTTGCTTCATTCCATGTGTTGGGTTTATAATAGTTGTGGAAGTATAACGTTTGTTTGGAAATTGGACATGTGTAATGCATCTGACTACCCTTGAATATGGCAGATGGCACAGCCTACTTTATCAGTTTTTCTGTCCCACTTTGCTAAAACGCATTTACATACCGTAGTTATTATATAATTCATTACATTACTTTTATTTAAAAAATTGTATAATCAGTTGGTCTGATTGCACATTGAGGTTTGTGGGATTGCACATTGAAACGGAACATTTGAAAGCATTTTGGATCAGATAATGTGATATTTTAGGATGTTTGCCATTATAGATTTGCCACAAATCTCTCCTGATTTGCTACAGTATAGTCCAAAGCATTGTACTGAACAAGCACTTCCATTTTGTCTGAGAAACTATATTGTAGGTTTGGGCTATTTCCTGCAGTCACCCTAAACCATATTGATGTGATGAATCCAGGGATAGAGGGGGACATTACCTGGCCTACTCTGAACCTAATTACAGCCAAAGGAATCTCATTACTAATAACTCGACAGCCTGTCTCAGGGGCAGCCCATATCAGTGATTTAAGTGGATGACAAGAATCAAATTGGCACGCTGAAGCTTTACAACTAAGGACAAAGACATTAAGCCAAAATGAGGCAATGAACATTGGTCCCATCTCTATGCACAACTTGTAAGTCTCTCTTATGATTGCTCCAACAGGTAATAAAAAGTGTGTTGTCGTAAAATACGTTTGTAAGGGTGTCTGGGAGTGGAAACAAGGCAAGGCTCTGAAAATGATTGGTCCTTAGGGTTCTCTGTCTCTCTAAGTTAGTCTGACTAAATGTAAACACACATGATTTATTGCCTTGCATGCATTTAGCCCTCTTGTGTGGTCAATCACTTGACAAATTCACAAATTACTACTGTCATTCAAAGAGAAAGAATAAATAAGATTGCAGTTGTTCCAATCCAACCTCTGGTTACATGCAATAATAATTAACATTCAAATCAGAGACACCACCAATGCTTCAAGTGGCTCTTGTCACTGACTAATGATGTGACTGGAAAGCAAAATTAGCATTTATTCATTATCTAAACAAGTTGTTTTTTCAAACTCTCTATTTACCAGACTATTGGTCATATGCTCTATTCTAAACATAATAAACAATACATTGTGTATTTGGATTATTGTGCTTATTTGTCCATTTTTGGATTGCACAACTTCTTTTGTTGTGCAACACAAAGTACAGTATGTCAAATGGTCAAGAAATACCCCCAGGCCCTACCTATAGGGTCTAGTCATGCATCATCATGGCCAGAATGACCAGTTATCCACTAGACAAAACTGCCGTTCTCACTGCTCCTTCCTGTTTGTGTGACTTATTTCCTGTTAATCTGGCTGTGAGCAGGAAGACCCCAGGTTGAAGATTACTGTGCACATCAGGAGCATGAGGAACTTTACAATGACATAATACCCAATAATACCATTCTAGGAATGCAATTAGCAACCCGATGTGATGAGCCTCTTAAATTTCAAAATTGCTGAGTAAATGGTTGATTTCAAGGGGCAAAATGATGGTGCGAGTAATGTTTGTGCTATCCCTTATCTTATCCTGGCTGGGATGAGAGGGTCCACAGTGATGGGAGGATATGCCACATAGATCACAGTATGTATAACATGTACTACAACTCTACAACTCTGAAAAACGCATATGCCTCCTACCAATGCTGAATAAATCTGATGTATTTTCAGAAACGAAGACCACACAATGGGAAGACCCCAGACTGCAGAATTAAGCCATAAATTAGTACTGATAATATGTTAAATATATTTTGTTTAAACTATAGATAGAGATTTTTATTTATTAGATTCCGGTAGAGAAATACACTATACATTGCATTCGGGAAGTATTCACACCCCTTTACATTTTCCAAATTTTGTTATGTTACAACCTTATTCTAAAATGGATTAAATCGTTTTTTTTTCACTCATCGATCGACACACAATACCCCATAATGAAAAAGGAAAAACAGTTTTTTTATACATTTTTGCAAATTGATAAAAAATACAAAACTGAAATGTCACATTTGCATAATTATTCACACCTTTTACTCAGTACCTTCTTGAAGCAACCTAAAGTCTTATAGGGTATGAAGATACAAGCTTGGCACACCTGTAGTTTCTCTCATTGTTCTTTGCATATCTTTCTAAGTTCTGTCAGGTTGGATGGGGTGCCTCGCTGCACAGCTATTTTCAGGTCTCTACAGAGATGTTCGATCGGGTTCGAGTCTGGGCTCTGGCTGGGCCACTCAAATACTTGTCCTTATGCCACTCATGTGTTGTCTTGGCTGTGTGCTTAAGGTTGTTGTCCTGTTGGGAAGGTAAACCGTCGCCCCAGTCTGAAGTCCTGAGCACTCTGGAGCAGGTTTTCATCAATGCTCTCTCTTTAGTTTGCTCTGTTCATCTTTCCCTCGATCCTGACTAGTCTCCCAGTCCCTGACGCTGAAAAATATCCCCACAGCATGATGCTGCCACTACCATGGTTCACCGTAGTGATGGTGCCAGGTTCCTCCAGATGTGGCGCTTGGCATTCAGGCCAAAGAGTTCAGTTTTGGTTTCATCAGACCAAAGAATCTGGTTTCTCCTGGTCTGAGAGTCATTTACCTGCATTTTGGGTTCTTGGACACCGCCCTGACCAAGGCCCAGTTTGGCTGGGCGGACAGCTCTAGGAAGACTTCCAAACTTCCTCCATTTAAGAATGACAGAGGCCACTGTATTCTTGGGGACCTTCAATGCTGCAGAAATATTTTGGTACCCTTCACCAGATCTGTGCCTCGACACAACTCCTTCGACCTCATGGCTTGGTTTTGCTCTGACATGCATTGTCAACTGTAGGACGTTATATAGACAGGTGCCTTTCCAAATCATGTCCAATCAATTAAATTTACCACAGGTGGACTCCAATCAAGTTGTAGAACCATCTCAAGGATGATCAATGGAAACAGGATGCACCTGAGCTCAATTTCGAGTAAATAAATTTGTCAATACTGTTTGTCGAAAACCCTGTTTTCACTTTGTCATTATTGGGTATTGTGTGTAGATTGATGAGGGGAAACATTTATTGAATCCATTTTAGTGTAAGGCTGTAAAGTAACAAAATGTGGGAAAGTCAAGGGGTCTGAATTTTTACTGAATGCACTGTATATACAAATTAGTGGATTTGGTTATTTCAGCCACACCCATTGCTGACAGGTGTATAAAATTGAGCACATAGCCATGCAATCTACATTGGCAGCAGAATGGACTTACTGAAGAGCTCAGTGACTTTCAACATGGCAACATCATAGGATACCACCTTTCCAACAAGTCAGTTCGTCAAATTTCTGCCTTGCTGGAGCTGCCCCGGTCAACTCTAAGTGCTATTATTGTGAAGTGGCAACATATAGGAGCACCAACGACTCAGCTGTGAAGTGGTGAGCCATACAAGCTCACAGAACAGGACCATGAAATGGGTTTCCATGGCCGAGCAGCCACAAGCAAGCCTAAGATCACTATGCACAATGCCAAGCATCGGCTTGAGTGGTGTAAATCTCGCTGCCATTGGACTCTGGAGCAGTGTAAACACGTTCTCTGGAGTGATGAATCACGCTTCACGCTGGCAGTCCGACAGACAAATCTGGGTTTGGCGGATGCCAGGAGATTACTACCTGCTCCAATGCATAGTTCTAACTGTGAAGTTTAGTGCATGAATAATGGTCTGGGGCTATTTATTATGGTTCGGGCTAAGGCCCTTAGTTCCAGTAATGGGAAATCTTAATGCTACAGCATACAATGACATTCTTGAAGATTCTGTGCTTCCAACTTTGTGGCAACCGTTTGGGGAAGGCCCTTTTCTGTTTCATCATGACAATAACCCCATGTACAAAGCGAGGTCCATACAGAATTGTTTGTCAAGGTTGGTGTGAAGAACTTGACTGGCCTACACATAGCCCTGACCTGAGCCCCATCTAACTCATTTAGGATGAATTGGAACAGCGACTGCGAGCCAGGCCTAATCACCCAACATCTGTGCCCAACCTCACTAATGCTCTTATGGCTGAATGGAAGCAAATCCCCGCAGCAATGGTCCAACATCTCTAGAAAGCCTTCCCAGAAGAGCGGAGAATGTTGCAGCAGCAAAGGGGGGACCAACTCCATTTTGATGCCCTTGATTTTGGAATGAGATGTTCAACGAGCAGGTATCCACATACTTTTGGTCATGTAGTGTATCTCGAAGGGCCCTGTTGTTATTCTGTTCCAATTTCCTTATGTCATTGGTCAGATAGAGACTATGCCATTTACATTGAAATGTGAGCTTCTGAGTGATGCTCCTCTGTGTTCTTTGGATATTTAAACACCTGTATTTGCATTCCATTGATGTTGGGGTAAGTGTGACATTTAATAATCTATCAGAGTCAGGTGTCAAGACTCTGCTGGCAGCTCAGAGCCAACACATAAATGCTTTTCTCAACACTGCAGTACATACATTAACATTGGCAGAGGTTGACATGCTGGTAGAATAAAGGAGGGCCCCCACACTCCAATCCTCCAACGCATACCTTTATTGGTTAGTGACAATGTTTAGATCCAAACGGATATGTGCCAGGAATACCCTAATTATCTGAAGAACAGAATATCTTGATGAACTTTAACATACAGTATCTAGCGCAGGAAACACTTTCATATACAATATAGACCTCATAAACCAGACGTCATTGATTTAGGTGGACTTCATACATGTTTCAAAGTGAGTACAGAAAATAGTTATTAATCACAATAATTATGATAACTTTATTGGAAACTATTGAGATTTCACTACTTTGCATTAGTTTGCCAATTCTAAAATATTAAGTCATGTCTATGTTTAATGGCTTTTGTGTCCCACTGTGCACAGTAGCTACTGTAGGCATATCCATTCCCTGTATATTAAAGTCTAATACATTACATCCCTCTGTAGGTCAGAGCCAACACTGAGCACTTTGAAAGTCTACTACATCTCACTGCTGTTAGTAATATAGTGTTTTACAGAAATCTCCTGGGGAAAACAGCTCTTGCCACACATGATCAAAGATGAACCTGTGATAACTGTGTTATGAATGGTAGAGAAGATCATTCTAATTATAAATGTGAAAATTCAAAACAGAGGCATTTGCAAACTCAATAAATTATTATTATTATGGACCAAGCAATCTTCTAACAGTAGCATGTAATTCACACCACAACTGCAGAGGCCAATATGGATATTCCATTTTTGAAAAAATGTCAGCTGCTCATCTGATAAATGGGAAACAACAAACATGGTCAGCCCTGGATGTTCCCCTGGGTTTTTTAAAGCGTGTCCTGGCTTTGAATGGTCAGATTAAATGTCTGTTTTCTTTGGCAGAGGAGGTTGTGGTTAGCTTGCCTTTTGGGAAAACATTATTTTGCAAATCAACAAAGGAATAATGATGATGTTGATAATCTTAATGACATTGTCTTGTTTTGAGAGAAACAGTCTTTCTTCTTCTGCAGCACACTATATTTGATATACAATTATCTGAATGATATTACAGATCCGATTATAGCAAATGCACCTGAGCAGTTGATATTTCTCAGCCAATTTTACTTTGCTCTTTGCAGAGGGAAGGAAAAACTGCATTTCTGAACCAAGTCCCATCTCGACGCAGAGTACGGCCGTTATTCTGCAGTCACAGCATTTAAAAAAACTTTTGTCAGGATCCTGACATAATGAGGTGTCAGGCTACAGTCTCCACACAAAGGCAGTTAGGAAGCCAACCACTGCTCTTCTGTAAAACCCTAAAACCAACTGGATCAGGGTGTATTCTAGGTGTAGATTTTCGAATACTTGTGGTTTATCTAGGCCTAAATTCAAGCTCCACAAATCAGCAATCAATTATTCATAGAATGTAGTGGCAATGTAAGTAGCACTAGGGGATCAACCACCAGGAAATCTAGCACCAATGATCTTATTTTCATGATATTAGCACTAAGCAGAAAAAGACTGTCTCTTTCAGGTAGACTTTGCATTATATCTGACAAAAGTACATATGAGTACTGAAATTAATCCTATCTTTATGGTTAAATCACATTGCTTACTTTCAGACAGAAAAAAAAACGGATTGCTTACCGCACTCTCAGTGAAACAATGATTCAAAACCTTGATGTAGGAGGTAGGAGATAAGAGGGTATCTGATCTTCATCTCTCTCTCTAGTCCCCATCTGCTATCATCAAATATCTTTTGTATCATGTGCAGTGTACCCATTTGTATCACATGACTTGACAGAAGGTAATGTGCTGCAGGATGTGCAGTAGAATTAGATAATCATTCTGCATTAATCTATGTTCTGCACTGCAATTCCTCCCATCTTGACCTCAAGGAACCGTTTCATAGATGGCCCCATAGATGCAAGGCCTTTAACTCTTTAAAACCGCCAACACGCCCAGACTGTAAAACAGTGATCAAGTGTGTAATGGAGTCAATCAGCAGGTAAGCTAGTGGAAAGGAACTAATCCCTGTCTCCCAGGAGACTGTGTAATCAAATGGTCTCTGGTTTTATGACAAAGGAATTCTGTCCTCGTGTTCCCACAAAGTAAAAATCATAATTATCAGGCTACATTTGCACATTTCACAGCCGGTGCTCTGCTTTTCACAGTTTATTGGACAATGATACACCCTTGTGATAACAATAAAAGTGGTTTCTTTTGCTCTGTAAGATTGGCTACTCATCTCATTTCCCAGGACAACACTCTAATCGCCTGTTATGGTATGTGTAGAATTATCTTTATTAACTCTAAACTCCCTAAACCAGGGGTCTCCAACCTTGTTCCTGGAGAGCTACTGTCCGGTAAATAAGTAACTAACCTGGTTCAGTTTATCAACCAACTAATTATTAGAATCAGGTGTGCTAGATTAAGGTTGGAGTGAAAACCTACAGGACAGTAGCTCTCCAGGAACAGGATTAGAGAGCCCTGCCCTGAGGTAAATGTGCAAGCAGAGGAGAGGTGGTGATCTAAGGATGTTGTTCACATGAATTTTACTGTAATTCATCTTTCAATGTGAATTTCACGAGGGTTCTTTTCAGTGGCTAGGCACTGAAGAAAGTGAAAACATGACTCAACCTAGACAGAAAAAAACTGAAGTCAATGCACTTAGAGATTCTGATACACATGTGGAAGTAATAATCTGGCCGCAGCAAAAACATCGTAAATCGAGTCATTATGCCACTTGAAATATTACCAAGGGCAAGGAATCTTGAACCTGTGGCAAAAGCCCATGGGGGCCCTGTCCTTTTGGAATGATCAAGGCCACTGCTCTTTGATGCACTCCTCTGCATTAACTTTAGCTTCAGGAAATGAGTCATACGAGACATCCATCAGATCATAGTAGACTATATTGCTGAGAGCCATCCATGTCTGTGACGTTTTTTTCTCCACCCAATCCAATAAGGAAGATGTCTTTACCTGAGCAAATATTTTGTGGAGAGCTGGTAAATGTTTCTACCCCATTATCCTGTCACCAAACCAGATACCTTATGTTAAAGTCTTTGCCAGATAAATTAAGGAGAGAATTAAACTACAGTTTAGTTTATAAAAACATACCAAGAATAGCTAAATGAGTCATAAAAAAGCTTCCAGAGTAATTTAGCATATGATACACAGTAAGGTATACTGTATGTACATGTAGAGTAAGTAAGTATTGTAAGGAAACTTGCTTCTACTTGTATTATAAAGAAAAATGTCAGCCAAAAATATAAAATGCTACAATTTAAATGCAAAGTGACTTTTATTAAGACTGTATACTTCTTTAAAATGATCACTAAATGTTGAAAATTAAATATTTGTTTGTAAGTAGCTAAAGTGCATGACGTGTGGTATGAGTTAGTGATGAATTCCCTTCTCAGGGGTGAGGTTGTGACCTGAGGCAAGATGGAAATATTCCATCAATTGTGAGCATGACAGAAAACCAGAGGGCCACCATGATTATCATATCAAAAATTATATGAATATTTCATAGCATGCAAATGCCATTCAGTCTTAAGTATTGAATTGTTTCCAGTTTGATGATTGGAATTTGATCCTGAAAGGTCGTCATATCATCCATCATGAGCAAGGCAAGGAGGCCTCATTATGCTATGAAGACGGCTGAACAAAGTCCCGGCAGGCAATTAACACTGGGATATACCATTTACAGAGGTTAGGGGTATTTTCGTAATCTATGGAGAAGGTCCACCCACACGGCAGGAAGGAAACTATATCTCTATTGGCCACCAATGAAACCACATATCTCACCTTGGGACAGGGGGGGGGGGGGGGGGGACGTCAACGCTGTGAACTAAACATAGAGACCTATGCCTAACTTTAGAAACAGGGGGTGTACATTGGCATATTGTGAATCATATATTGATATCAATTTGAGCTGAACATTTCAGTGATTTCAGTGATACACATGTTTCTCATGATAAGAATAACCACAAAGAGAATAGGGGAAACAGATAAATAGATAGATAGATAGATATATTCTAATTTTACCAGACACATAGACATATGGATAGAACAAATATGGTTGAAATACTGATGAAATGTAGCCTACTGTACTGCTCTGACCCCCCTCTGGTGGCATTTTCTAAACAACACATAATATTGTATACTACCCTCATAAAGTACATTTCGGTTTCAAAACTTTAAGTCCTACAAACACATGCTCAGTACTGTTAGAAAGGTAAGAACTGTGGGATTCTGATAAACAATGTGACTACTACAGAACCCGAGATACAGCTGTCACAAATTACACAAATTAATGTTTATCAAATGTTAGGTTTTATTTAAGAAAAATAATGGTCAGATCTTTCCCTAATAGAGGTGCTCTAATCATGCGTAAATTCCCATAGGAAAACAGCCATTTTAAAAGTGCATGGCTTGTGCAATGTGCCATGCCTCCAGCAGGGTTTTCCTTCTATCACGCGGACAGGAAGAAAGAACTCTCCGTGAAAAGGAAAGGAAGAGGTGTTTGTTTCATGATTAACAACTCATGGTGTGATTGTGGTAATGTCACCATCAAATGCTGAACGTGATAAATTTATTCCGTCGTCACTGCCATGTATATTCCCCCAAAGCTGACACCATACCTCAAAGAACTACACCGGACTATGGGCAAATTGGAAACCGTATATACCGAGGCACATTTATTGTAGCTGAGCACAAACTTGAACTTTGAAAATTCTGTGTAACTGCCAGTGCATGTTTACTATGAACACTGGGGCTGTACCCGCTTTAAGTTACAGTTTCAGACAGTAGTCAAGTAGGCTACTGTGGCTATTTTATCATAATGTAGAGTGCCTTACTGTCACGTCTTGACCTTAGTTCCTTTTTTATGTCTCTGTTTTAGATTGGTCAGGGCGTGAGTTGAGGTGGGCATTCTATGTTTTTGTTCTAGGTTTGGTATTTCTGTGTTTGGCCTGGTATGGTTCCCCATCAGAGTCAGCTGTCGATCGTTGTCTCTGATTGAGAACCATACTTAGGCAGCCTGTTTTCCCACTAGGATTTGTGGGTAGTTATTTTCTGTTTAGTGTGTTGTTTCACCTGACAGGACTGTTTAGTTTCTTTCAGTCACTTTGTTATTTTGTTTTGTGTGTTCAATTCTAATAAATTAACATGGACACTTACCGCGCTGCATATTGGTCCGATCTTGACTACTCTTCCTCAGATGAAGAAGATATTTATTACACTTACCACCAAGAACAACAGAGAAAATGGATCCCAAAACATTTTAACAAGGAAATTGCTGTTCTATCATTCAGCCTACAGTAGCAGTCAATGTATGTGGTTCAATGTAGGCCTACATTCCATGAGACTTCCATGAGGGCTTGACATTAATCGGAGTAGTAATATCCTACTTTATCCACTTGTCTTTCAGACAAGGAGGTGACTGAAAATGTTGTAGTGTTTTTGGATGCAAGAAACAAAATATAATTATTATTCCCTTACCATTACCACAGGGAATCAGACAAATGATGCTAGCCTCTGCCTATTTATTTATTCTTTATTTAACTAGGCAAGTCAGTTAAGAACAAATCCTTGTTTTCAATGACGGCCTAGGAACAGTGGGTTAACTGCCTGTTCAGGGGCAGAACGACAGATTTGTACCTTGTCAGCTCGGGGATTTGAACTTGCTTCCTTTCGGCTGCTAGTGCAACGCTCTAACCACTAGGCTACCCTGCCGCCCCGGTAGGATATTGGATACTTAGCTTATTCAAGCATATCTAAAAATACAACAATGCCACAAAGAAAATATTTTTACTCTACTCGCTTTTCAAAGATGTCTAGAAATGTACATGTTTTGTGCTCTTGTAGGAAG
Organism: Oncorhynchus gorbuscha; assembly: GCF_021184085.1. NCBI lineage: Eukaryota > Metazoa > Chordata > Actinopteri > Salmoniformes > Salmonidae > Oncorhynchus > Oncorhynchus gorbuscha. Next base: position 70,802,616 of record NC_060188.1, read on the forward strand.
CAATCACTCCCCCATTGCTTACTACAAATGATCTATAACTGGGCTAATAACTCACTAACTAGCAAAGGATAAAAACAAATGTGCACGTGGCTACATGCAGCTCTCACTTTAATCTCAGAACAAGCACATCTACTCACAACCTCTCATGCTGTAAATGCGGTCCAGTTCAAAGTGAATGGCACAGATCCATACAGTATATGGCAATGGTCTATTTGCATATAGGCCTACTGCAGTGCTGATTATGGGCTGAGTCGTGCTTGTCGATGCAATAGAATCCTACTCCGATGCATTCTTCCTACAACAAAATCTTTTGCATAGTTAGTTTTGCATACTAAGTCTTTCAAAGTTTGTTTTGTTTCAGTATGTTGCACTGAAAGTGGCTAGTATTGCAATGATTCGATCACCATTCCCACAGCAAAGGGATACGTTGATAGTGTTAACTAAGGGGGAAAATTCTAGAAAGTTGAAGTTAAATGTTGTGCTTCTCTGCGTGGGCTGATGTTTATTCTGCATGGTAGTCCTGGGGGAGCTACGTGCCCACGCACACATTCAGTTTAGCGTGAACTTTGGACTCGAGTCATGTGACTTGGACTCGAGTACTACTCCAGTCACAAATTTTGTAACTTGAGACTTGACAAATAGCAAAACAATATCCGCTCGACTTCAACTTCAGCATCTATGACTCGGAGCATAACATGGACTTGAGCTATATGACTCGAGAGACTCGATTTGTCAGTTCGAGCACTATCGGTCCTTTACATCAGAGTGCTGCAGGTTCAGTGAGTACTGTTCTATGTCTTGACCAATCAGATTAACATAAATCACAGGTTGCTGCACAAAAAACATTATCTAGCAAAGCATAAAACGGGTGCCACTCCACTGTCCTCCAGTATTTATTTAGAAAATGTGATAACACATCACTCCCAACATACACAAGCAAGAACTCTTCACATAAATGTTGCAACTGCCTACATGTACACCTAAACTGTATGGGAAGAAAACAAGACAATTTCTCAGTCTAATCAACTAGGCTACAGATACAGCCACAGCTCCCTAGGCTACTGTCCCCTCTTGCGCTCTGGCCAGGGCAAACAAAAGAGTAATGTTATGTAGCCTATTTGTAGCCCATTTATTGTGAACGTGATCAAATTTGTTTTAGGCTATATTCAAACTTGGGCTGGTTGGCTAGGCTACCCTGACGTTTTCAAAAAAAAAAAATATTAACTGAAATAAATCAAATAACACAATACCTCATCTCTGAGGAGGGTGTGACAATTGGTTGCTGTATGAGTTACTTTTTAATTGCTGTTGCATAGGCCTATACGATGCAAACCATAAAGCAAGCTCAGCTTTGTGTGTTATATTGTCCAATTGCAGTGGTTGTGTTTTTAGTAAAGGAAAGTTTTAAAGTATAGTTCATATTAACACGTTGTGGTGGAAATTGCAAGAATGGAGATGGCCAGCGACCACACGTAGGTGATCACTGAGAGCATGAATAATACACAAACGCAAGTTTTTTAATAGAAACCCCAACACTGCTTAGTCATGGTTGGTTCCACCCCTCCCTGGCAGATTAGGGCATCATACACTATATTGTTTTCTTCTTGTGGCTATGTTTATCGGTTGTGTGGGGTCATAGCGCACAAACAAGTGATAATGGCAGTTCTGTTACTCCTTTTTCTACCGAGCTAGCCTCTGTTCTCTTCATATCTCCACACAGCTGTGCCCTTGGAAGAACAGGATGGACTGAAGAACTGTGGTCACTCAGAGGCTCTTTGTCTTATGCCGTGTGACCAAGTTACTCAGAAGCAAAGATGATGAGAAACAATAACAGCTTGTTCTGTCCCTCAAGTTATCTCTATCCCGTAGTCGCCAAGAATGTCCTTGACTACATGCCTAGACCATCTGTGAGGAGCAAAAAGAGAACCATCCTTTCTCAGAAGCACAGCATTGGTAGAATAGAAATGTCTTACTATTGTTAAACATATAATTGTTAACTCTTAATATTAAACAAATCAGGTAAATACATACATTTTCTATCACAAAGTACAAGGTTTCTGCAGTTTGACAGAGTTTTCATCCTCCCTAGAGTCAGGAAAATTCTGTCGATGTGACCTTGAGCGACAGAATTGCTCCTATACGTCAGTCTGAATAAGTGCATCTGCTAAAATGTGAATCCTTATAAATACCTTCTTACAACTACTAATTAATCACTGTCACACCTACAGAGTCTTGATTTACACCTAGTTAGGTTACCCGAGTAGGAAAAGCTCCAGGCCATGGGAAAAGAATTTTCCCCACCACTCTGGGATCTGTTATGACACCTCTTCATCAGGGTATCATCGGTAATAAAAATTGTGGCATTCGGTTTCAAAGACTATATGGTAGTGTGGGAAAAATGTATGCAATTTGTAAAATACATGTGCCCAAAATCACTGATGCATTGCAATGAAATTAAATTGGCATAAAACACTTTACCGTTGACTTGAGGACTCGAAACACAAAATGTGTGACTTGACTCAACCTGAGCTGTGGAACTTGGGACTTCACTTGAAACTTTCCCATTATTACTTGGGACTTTTAAAAATGTATTTGACATTTTTCATTATTTATTAACCTCTCCACCATCTCCCCTCTTTAGAGGACAATTATCTTTTAGTTTATTTACGTCTTTTATTGCTACATATACATACATTTTACATATACAGTGGGGCAAAAAAGTTTAGTCAGCCACCAATTGTGCAAGTTCTCCCACTTAAAAAGATGAGAGGCCTGTAATTTATCATAGGTACACTTCAACTATGACAGACAAAATGAGAAAAATAAATCCAGAAAATCACATTGTAGGATTTTTAATGAATTTATTTGCAAATTATGGTGGAAAATAAGTATTTGGTCAATAACAAATGTTTATCTCAATACTTTGTTATATACCCTCTATACCCTCAATGACGGAGGTCAAATGTTTTCTGTAAGTCTTCACAAGGTTTTCACACACTGTTGCTGGTATTTTGGCCCATTCCTCCATGCAGATCTCCTCTAGAGCAGTGATGTTTTGGGGCTGTTGCTGGGCAACATGGACTTTCAACTCCCTCCAAAGATTTTTTATGGGGTTGAGATCTGGAGACTGGCTAGGCCACTCCAGGACCTTGAAATGCTTCTTACGAAGCCACTCCTTCGTTGCCTGGGCGGTGTGTTTGGGATCATTGTCATGCTGAAAGACCCAGCCACGTTTCATCTTCAATGCCCTTGCTAATGGAAGGAGGTTTTCACTCAAAATCTCACGATACATGGCCCCATTCATTCTTTCCTTTACACGGATCAGTCGTCCTGGTCCCTTTGCAGAAAAACAGCCCCAAAGCATGATGTTTCCACCCCCATGCTTCCCAGTAGGTATGGTGTTCTTTGGATGCAACTCAGCATTCTGAGTTGAGTTTTTACCAAAAAGTTCTATTTTGGTTTCATCTGACCATATGACATTCTCCCAATCTTCTTCTGGATCATCCAAATGCTCTCTAGCAAACTTCAGACGGGCCTGGACATGTACTGGCTTAAGCAGGGGGACACGTCTGGCCCTGCAGGATTTGAGTCCCTGGCGACGTAGTGTGTTACTGATGGTATGCTTTGTTACTTTGGTCCCAGCTCTCTGCAGGTCATTCACTAGGTCCCCCCGTGTGGTTCTGGGATTTTTGCTCACCGTTCTTGTGATCATTTTGACCCCACGGGGTGAGATCTTGCGTGGAGCCCCAGATCGAGGGAGATTATCAGTGGTCTTGTATGTCTTCCATTCCCTAATAATTGTTCCCACAGTTGATTTCTTCAAACCAATCTGCTTACCTATTGCAGATTCAGTCTTCCCAGCCTGGTGCAGGTATACAATTGTGTTTCTGGTGTCCTTTGACAGCTCTTTGGTCTTGGCCATAGTGGAGTTTGGAGTGTGACTGTTTGAGGTTGTAGACAGGTGTCTTTTATACTGATAACAAGTTCAAACAGGTGCCATTAATACAGGTAACGAGTTGAGGACAGAGTAGCCTCTTAAAGAAGAAGTTACATGTCTGTGAGAGGCAGAAATCTTGCTTGTTTGTAGGTGACCAAATACTTATTTTCCACCACAATTTGCAAATTAATTAATTAAAAAACCTACAATGTGATTTTCTGGATTAGTTAATTACTTTAAAATTATACAATGCGATTTTCTGGATTTTTGTTTTAGATTCCGTCTCTCCCAGTTGAAGTGTACCTATGATAAAAATTACAGACCTCTACATGCTTTGTAAGTAGGAAAACCTGCAAAATCAGCAGTGTATCAAATATTTGTTCTCCCCACTGTATACCTTTTCTATTCATACACTGTCCATACTGTCTATACACACCATTATACACTGAGTGTACAAAACATTAATAACACCTTACTAATATTGAGTTGCACACCCCCCCCTTGTCCCTCAAAACAGCCTCACTATTTCGGGGCAAAGACTCTACAAGGTGTCGAAAGTGTTCCACAGGGATGCTGGCCCATGTTGACTCCAATCTGTCTCACAGTTGTGTCAAGTTGGCTCGATGTCCTTTGGGTGGTGGACCATTCTCGATATACACAGGAAAAATCCAGGAGTGTTGTAGTTCTTGACACGAACTGGTCCAGTTGTCACCTACTACCCTACTCCATTCAAAGGCACTTAAATATTGTGTCTTGCCTATTCACCCTCTGAAGTATACACATACACAATCCATGTCTCAATTGTCTCAATGCTTAAAAATACTTCTTTAGCCTATCTCCTCCCCTTCACTGATTGAAGTGGATTTAACAAGTGACATCAGTAAGGGATGATAGCTTTCATCTGGATTAATCTGGTCAGTCTATGTCATGGAAAGAGCAGGAGGACTTAATATTACAGGACCAGTCAAAAGACGGGACACCTACTCATTCAAGGGTTTTCTTTATTTGTACTATTTTCTACATTGTAGAATAATAGTGAAGACATCCAAATTATGAAATTACCCCTATGGAATCATGTAGTAACTTTTTTTTTTTTAACAAATCAAAATATATTTTATATTTGAGATTCTTCAAAGTAGCCTCCCTTTGCCTTAATGACAGTTTTGACCTTAGCAGTCAGGGCTTCCAAGTTATGGATTTTAAGAAAACATAATACACAGACAGGTGAGGAAACTTAAAACTGATTTTCCAATTCACTTTTCCTTTTGCCCAAAACAACCGCTCAGAGTTTAACCAGATTTAAGTGTTTTAGTTTATATTGTTTTACAGAAGTGTATGTTATCATACTACAGAATCTTAGATTCAATTCAGTTCATTTATTCAATCTCAACTTGATGTGTGAGTATCAATATCCAACATCTTTCACCGTGGTTCCCATTAACTTTTAAATAATTTAACACAAATCAACACCCCTTAGAGATGCTGACAAAGCTTTTTTGACTTTCAAGATTGGGATTGAAGTCAGTTTTATTCAAAAAAGGAGAAAAGTAATCTGTTTAAACATGATCAAATATATGATTCTCAACCCGTAATCCTTTGAGAATGTATTAGGCTGTATGAAAGCCATTTTGGTCGAATTACATAGCTGCCAAGCAGTGGGGATTTACTCTGCATTTTCTCCTGCTTTCTTTTGTTTCAAACATGTGAGAGGACATGTAATCAGGGCGATCTTAAATGCTGAAGGGAGTGGACCCCAGCCCAAAGGGAATTTTTCCATTTGACACTGCAATATCAACTCTAGATGAATGGGAGGTCAAGCCTGCAATGGACCTTGAATGGCTTTGCCCTGAAATGAATGTATCTTATTAATAAACCAAATATGGATTACATTACCCAAGGGCACAGTTGGTAGAGCATGGTGCTTGCAACACCTGGGATGTGGGTTCAATTCCCACAGGGGACAAGTCTGGAAATATATGCACTCACTACTGTAAGTTACTCTGGAGGAGAGTGTCTTTTTAATGAACAGAAGAGTACTTTTAATGGCATTTGTTTTTTAAATATACATGAGATATGCATGAATCAAAGTATCATTTTATATTTCATACCTTTATTGCCCATAGTCTAAATCTGTGCATGTGTATTATTTTACTACACACAAGTCAGTTAAGAACAAATTCTTATTTACAACAGCCAAAATGTGCACCACCCCATGGGAAACCTAATAAAAGCCAGATGTGATGCAGCCTGGATTCAAACCAGCAACTGCAGTGACACCTCTTGCACTAAGATGAAGTGCCTTACACGGAACCCAAACCGGCCGCGCGCGTTCGTCATCGTGCGCTATCGTGCATAAATGTATTTTGACTCCCCACACCAAACGCGATCACGACACGCAGGTTAAAATATCAAAACAAACTCTGAACCAATGACATTAATTTGGGGACAGGTCGAAAATCATTAAACATGTATGGCAATTTAGCTAGTTAGCTTGCACTTGCTAGCTAACGTTAATTTGTCATATTTAGCTAGCTTGCTGTGCTAGCCAATTTGTCCTGGGATATAAACATTGAGTTGTTATTTTACCTGAAATGCACAAGGACCTCTACTCCGACAATTAATCCACACATAAAACGGCCAACCGAATCGTTTCTAGTCATCTCTCCTCCTTCCAGGCCTTTTCATCATTTAACTTATATGGTGATCACATCTAATTGTATTACCACAACTACCGGCAAAACAGTTCTTTCAGTTCTTTCAGTCACCCACGTGGATATAACCAATGAGGAGATGGCTCGTGGGTACCTGCTTCTATAAACCAATGAGGAGATGGGAGAGGCAGGATTTTCCGCGCGATCTGTGTCAGAAATAGGAATTTTAGCCCTTGGTGTCGCAGATGCTCGTTGGCGCGCACGAGCAGTGTGGGTGCATTATTGAATAACATGAATTTCTACATTTAATTTGCGACGCACGTGCGCACGACGTGTCCGGTCTATTCAGCATGTTAGACCTCTGCGCCACTCGGAGGTCCATATTTATTAAACATAGAAACAGTATCTTTGTACATTTACTAACATTGTGCAACTTAAAGGCCAAGTGCAGACAAACATGTGATTTTCCTTTGTTATATATACTGAACAAAAATATAAACGTAACATGCAACAAATTTAAAGATTTTACTGAGTTACACCTCATAAGGAAATCAGTCAATTGAAATCAATTCATTATGCCCTAATCTATGGATTTCACATGACTGGGCAGGGGAGGGCATAGGCCCATCCACCTGAGGAGTCAGGCTCAGCCAATCAGAATGAGTTTTTCCCCACAAAATTACTTTATTACAAACAGAAATACTTTGAGCTCCAACATGCAGGACTAGTGAAATAAAATAATGAAAATAGCAATAAATAATAATAATAATATGAAGTATATACATAATATATATATAATATATAATATATACAGTATATACATAAAGTTTATACATAATAACAACTGTGGCAGTAATTAATAAATAAAAGTCCATTGGGGTGGAGGCAGAGTAAAGACTGTTGAGGGGGTGGGCTGGGGGTCCCTGATGATCTTCATGGCCTTTCTGCAACACCTAGTTTTGTAGGTGCTATTTAGGGCAGGCAGTGTGCACCCAATGGTGCGTTCAGCTGCATGTATTACCCCCTGAAAAGGCTTGCGATCCACGGCGGCAGAGTTACCGTACCAGGCTGTGATGCAACCTGACAGTATGCTCTCGATCGTGCTCCTGTTGAACAGTCGCTGCCGTGCCTTCTTCACTACAGTGTCCGTGTGGTTATACCATTTCAGCTTCTCTTAGATGTGTATGGAACATTTCTGCCATGTTTTATTTCAGCTCATGAAACCAACATGTTGCATTTATAATTTTGTTCAGTGTATATTTTTCCACACAATGAGATTGGAATAATACTGTGAAATTGTGAAAATCATTATATTGCCATTTTAGTGTAAGAGTGGTTTGAAAAGTCTGCCTGTTTTGGTGAGAATTACTGCTTGAAATATTTCTTTGCCATTTTTATTTATTTTTTTGACCATTTTAATATGGTAACAGTCACGGTAAGGTACTTCATTGTTACCCAGAAATGATATGATATTGAGATAAACGGCTGCATTGGACCTTTAATACAAAGTTAAGCATGGAACCATAAAACCACTTCCCTGTTTTGTTGCTGTTGTGGGGCCTTGAGTGACTTTCATCTGGTGAATGAAATAGAAGTGTTGTTTTTGGAGAGAGGCCTGAGAATTAATTTATTATGTGCAAACAATACGATCATCTAACCACCATTTTACAGTCCCTCAATGAGATCCATATGGTCAGGCCAGTTTTTTTGGGGGGGTGACAGCTTCAGGGACTGCTATGTTGTGTTGCTGTATTCTATTTTTCAAGTCTATTCTACTCCGTCTCTGACTAAGCAGAGGATCAGAGGGAAGGACGTTTCTCCTTCGTTCACTATTGGTGCCAGACAGTGTCTCCACATTACTTTAGCTAAGTTTACAGTAAAATAGTTTGGGAATACAGAGATTTCAGGTGAAGGAAAATTGCAATCTTGAAATTTAATTAGGTGGTCTGTATGCAATACAGTTGCATCCAACACTAAAATAATATCCACATTTCAGCAATTAAGGTGTTGTGACATTCCATTCCAGACTTTCATTGCACTTGGAGGAGTCAGCCAGACTGAACATTACATTACACATTTTATACATCATATATCCAGACTTAGCTACGGTGCTGTTTACCTAATAATATTTAAAAAGAGTTCAAGGTGTCAAACAATGACCTGGTTGTTGCAATGTTTTCTTCCCTGAAGTCAAACTGCCATTAGGCAACATACTAAATAAACTACAAACAGAAACAAAACAAGTTGGTAATCAATTGTATCAACATTGTACTTTAAGTTAATACTGTGTACACCAAGAAAGACACACACCTCATACTCACAAACACACACACTCACATACAGCCAACACTGCTGTCCCATGCTATAGAGACATTGAACCACTGGTCACTTTCCATTTCACAACGTGTAATTAAATAATATATCCCTGACATAGCTCATCATAATATGTCTACTGCCATATATTGCATTCTAGTTACACTGTTTATGTACACAGCATATTTATTTATACACTGGATTCTTGACATAGCTTGCTCTAATATACTGTTTCTGCTGCTGTTCATATCATTCTTAGCTGATCTTGTGTAAATTCTCCCGCTGTGCATATGTATAGATTGCATTTGATTACTGCTATGGTGCTATTTGGGTTGGTAGCCCTTTCCTGCAGTCAAATTACCAAATTGCCCTCTAGTGACCTTATGGGTGGAATGTTATTAATATTGTTAATAATTTAATCCTTAATAAACATTATAAAAAACAAACTAGCCAAAAATCCGGAGTTTCTATGTCAAACGGTTTTGTAATATTTCAGTCTTCTGTGATGTACAGTACCAGTTAAAAGTTTGGACACACCTACTCATTCAAAGGTTTTTATTTGTACTATTTTCTACATTGGAGAATAATAGTGAAGACATCAAAACTATGAAATAACACATACAGAATCT